>NC_091437.1:37696702-38023496 GCF_964237555.1 Oryctolagus cuniculus | reverse complement strand
CCCTTTGACTCTTAGACCTATCAGTGTGATCAATTGTGAACTGAAATTGATCACTTGGACTAGTGAGATGGCACTGGTATATGCAACCTTGATGGGATCCTGTTGGAATGCCCTGGCACATTTCTAACTCCACCATTTGGGGCAAGTCAGCTTGAGCATGTCCCAAATTGTACATCTCCTCCCTCTCTTATTGCCACTCTTATATTTAACAGAGATCACTTTTCAGTTACATTTAAACACCTAAGAATAATTGTGTGTTAATTACAGAGTTCAACCAATAGTATTAAGTAGAACTAAAAAAAAATACTAAAAGGGATAAAGTATTAAATTGTACATCAACAGACAGGACAAGGGCTGATCAAGTCACTGTTTCTCATAGTGTCCATTTCACTTCACCAGTTTTCCTTTTTGGTGCTCGGTTAGTTGTCATGGATCAGGCAGAACATACAATATTTTCCCTCTGGGACTGCCTTATTTCACTCAGCATGATGTTTTCCAGATACCTCCATTTTGTTGCAAATGACCAAATTTCATTGTTTTTTACTGCTATATAGTATTCTATAGAGTACATGTCCCATAATTTCTTTATCCAGTCTACTGTTGATGGGCATTTGGGTTGATTCCAAGTCTTAGCTATTGTGAACTGAGCTGCAATAAACATTAAGGTGCAGACTGCTTTTTTGTTTGCCAAGTTAATTTCCTTTGGGTAAATTCCAAGGAGTGGGATGGCTGGGTTGAATGGTAGGGTTATATTCAGGTTTCTGAGGAATCTCCAGACTGACTTCCATAGTGTCTTTACCAGTTTGCATTCCCTCCAACACTGGGTTACTGTCCCATTTTCCCCACATCCTCACCAGCATCTGTTGTTGGTAGATTTCTGTATGCGAGCCATTCTAACCGAGGTGAGGTGAAACCTCATTGTGGTTGTGATTTGCATTTCCCTGATTGCTAGTGATCCTGAACATTTTTTCATGTGTCTGTTGGCCATTTGGATTTCCTCTTTTGCAAAATGTCTATTGAGGTGCTTGGCCCATCTCTTAAGTGGGTTGTTTGTTTTGTTGTCGTGGAGTTTTTTGATCTCTTTGTAGATTCTGGTTATTAATCCTTTATCGGTTGCATAGTTTACAAATATTTTTTCCCATTCTGTCGGTTGCCTCTTCACTCTCCTGACTGTTTCTTTTGCAGTACAGAAACTTCTCAATTTGATGCAATCCCAAATGTTAATTTTGGCTTTGACTGCCTGTGCTTCCAGGGTCTTTTCCAAGAAGTCTTTGCCTGTGCCTATATCTTGCAGGGTTTCTCCAATGTTCTCTAATAATTTGATGGTGTTGGGTCATAGATTTAGGTCTTTAATCCATGTTGAGTGAATTTTTGTGTAAGGTGAAAGGTAGGGGTCTTGCTTCATGCTTCTGCACGTGGAAATCCAGTTTTCCCAACACCATTTGTTGAATAGACTGTCCTTATTCCAGGGATTGGTTTTGGATACTTGATCAAATATAAGTTGGCTGTAGATGTTTGGATTGATTTCTGGTGTTTCTATTCTGTTCCATTGGTCTATCCATCTATTTCTGTACCAGTACCATGCTGTTTTGACTACAACTGCCCTGTAGCATGCCCTGAAATCTGAGCCCCTGTACCCACGTGTATGTTAGCCTCTGGCTTTGTATTGTTGTACAAGATTGCTTTAGCTATTCGAGGTCACCTGTGTCTCCATATGAATTTCAGCATCATTTTTTCCAGATCTGAGAAGAATGTCTTCAGTATTTTGATTGGTATTACATTGAATCTATAAATTGCTTTTGGGAGAATGGACATTTTGATGATATTGATTCTTCCAATCCATGAGCATGGAAGATTTTTCCATTTCTTGGTATCCTCTTCTATTTCTTTCTTTAAGATTTTGTAATTCTCATTGTAGAGATCTTTAACATCCTTGGTTAAGTTTATTCCAAGGTATTTGATTGTTTTTGTGGCTATTGTGAATGGGATTGATCTTAGCAGTTCTTTCTCAGCCGTGGCATTGCCTGTGTATACAAAGGCTGTTGATTTTTGTGCACTGATTTTATATCCTGCTACTTTGCCGAACTCTTCTATGAGGTCCAGTAGTCTCTTATAGAGTTCTTTGGATCCCCTAAGTAAAGAATCATATCATCTGCAAAGAGGGATAGTTTGACTTCTTCCTTCCCAATTTGTATCCCTTTAATTTCTTTTTCTTGCCTAATAGCTCTGGCTAAAACTTCCAGAACTATATTGAATAGCAGTGGTGAGAGTGGACATCCCTGTCTGGTACCAGATCTCAGTGGAAATGCTTCCAACTTTTCCCCATTCAATAGGATGCTGGCCGTGGGTTTTTCGTAAATTGCTTTTATTATATTGAGGAATGTTACTTCTATACCCAGTTTGCTTAGGGTTTTCATCATGAAAGGGTATTGTATTTTATCAAATGCTTTCTCTGTGTCTATTGAGATAATCATATGGTTTGAGTTCTGCAGTTTGTTAATGTGGTGTATCACATTGATTGATTTGCGAACATTGAATCATCCCTGCATACCAGGGATAAATCCCACTTGGGGATTTATCCACTGGGTGGATGATCTTTCTGATGTGTTGTTGCATTCTATTGGCCAGAATTTTATTGAGGATTTTTGCATCTATGTTCATCAGGGATATTTGTCTGTAATTTTCTTTCAATGCTGCATCTTTCTCTGGCTTAGGAATTAAGGTGATGCTGGCTTCATAGAAAGAATCTGGGAGGATTCCCTCTCTCTATATTGTTCTGAATAGTTTGAGAAGAATTGGAGTTAGTTCTTTTTTAAATGTCTGGTAGAATTCAGCAGTGAATCCATCCAGTCCTGGGCTTTTCTTTGTTTGGAGGGCCTTTATTACTGTTTCAATTTCTGTCTCAGTTATGGGTCTGTTTAGGTTTTCTATGTCTTCCTGGTTCAATTTAGGCAGGTTGCATGTGTCCAGGAATCTGTCCATTTCTGAGATTTCCCTGTTTGCTGGCATACAAGTCCTTGTAGTAATTTCTGATGATTCTTTTTATTTCTGTGGTGTCTGTTGTTACGTATCCTTTTTCATCTCTGATTTTATTGATTTGGGTCTTTTCTTTTTTTAGTTAGTTGGGCCAATGGGATGTCAATTTTGTTTATTTTTTCAAAAAACCAGCTCCTCGTTTGGCTGATTTTTTGTAATTTTTTTATTCAATCCTATTGATTTCTTCTCTGATTTTAATTATTTCTCTTCTCCTACTGGATTTGGATCTGGTTTGCAGCAGTTTTTCTAGATCCTTGAGATGCATTGAAAACTCATCTATTTGGTGCCTTTCCAATTTCTTGATGTAGGCCCCTATTGCTATAAACTTTCCTTTTAACACTGCTTTTGCTGTATCCCCTAAGTTTTGATATGTTGTGCTGTTATCCTCATTTACTTCCAGAAAGTTTTTTATTTCTCTTTTGATTTCTTCTATGACCCAGTGTTCATTCAGGAGCATGTTGTTAAGTCTCCATGTGTTTGCATATGTTCTAGGGATTCTTGAATTGCTAATTTCCAATTCATTCCCCTATGGTCTGAGAAGCTGCATCGTATGATTCTAATTCTTTTGAATTTGTTGAGACTTGCTTTATGGCCTAGTATGTGGTCAATCCTAGAGAAGGTTCCATGTACTGCTGAGAAGAATGTAAATTCTTTATGTGTAGGATGAAAAGTTCTGTATATATCTGTTAGATCCATTTGGGTTGTAGTGTCATTTAAATCTACTGTATCCTTGTTGATCTTCTTTCCAGTTGATCTATTTCTTTTTTTTTTTTCATTTTTTATTTTTTGACAGGCAGAGTGGACAGTGAGAGAGAGACAGAGAGAAAGGTCTTCCTTTGCCGTTGGTTCACCCTCCAATGGCCGCCGTGCCGGCGCTCTGCAGCCAGTGCACCGCACTGATCTGATGGCAAGAGCCAGGTACTTCTCCTGGTCTCCCATGGGGTGCAGGGCCCAAGCACTTGGGCCGTCCTCCACTGCACTCCCTGGCCACAGCAGAGAGCTGGCCTGGAAGAGGGGCAACTGGGACAGAATCCAGCACCCCAACCGGGACTAGAACCCGGTGTGCCGGCGCCACAAGGCAGAGGATTAGCCTAGTGCGCCGCAGCACCAGCCGATCTGTCTATTTCTGAGAGTGGAGTATTGAAGTCCCCCAGTACTATTGTATTGGGGTCTAAGTCTCCCTTTGAGTCCCTTAACATATCTTAAATAAACCAGTGCCCTGTAATTAGGTGCATATACATTGACAATCATTATATCTTTCTGTTGAATTGATCCCTTAATCATTATATATTGCCCCTCTTTGTCTCTCTTAACAGTTTTTGTGTTAAAGTTTATTTTGTCTGATATTAAGATGGCTACGCCCGCTCTTTTTCATTTCTGTTGGGATGGTATATCTTTTTCCAGCCTTTCACTTTCAGTCTGCATGCATCTTTGTTGGAAAGATGTGTTTCTTGTAAGTAGCAAATAGATGGGTTTTGTTCCTTAACCCATTCAGCCAATCTGTGCCTTTTAACTGGAGAGTTGAGGCCATTAACGTTCAATGTGACTATTGATAAGTAGTAACTTTGCCCTGCCATTTTCCCAAAGATATTTTCTAATATATGCTTTGAACTTCCTGTGATCTTTTGCTGTGAGGTTTCCTTCCTTTACCTTCTTTCATATTGATGACCGTGTTTCTGTGTGTAACACATCTTTAAGCATCTTTTGCAGGGCTGGACAAGTGGCGACAAAGTCTTTCAATTTCTGTTTGCTATGAAAGGTCTTTATTTCACCTTCATTCACAAAGGAGAGCTTTCCAGGATATAATATTCTGGGCTGGCAATTTTTCTCTCTTAGGGCCTGGGCTATGTCTCGCCACTCCCTCCTAGTCTTGTAGGGTTTCTGATGAGAAGTCTGCTGTGAGTCTGATTGGAGATCCTCTGAGAGTAATCTGACGTTTCTCTCTTGCACATTTTAGAATCTTTTCTTTATGTTTCACTGTGGTGAGTTTGATTACAACATGTCGTGGTGAGGATCTCTTTTGGTCATGTTTACTAGGGGTTCTATGAGCTTCCTGTACTAGGATGTCTCTGTCCTTCTCCAAACCCAGAAAGTTCCCTGCTAGTATCTCACTAAAAAGGCCTTCTAATCCTTTCTCCCTCTCCATGCCTTCAGGAACTCCTAGAACCTGAATATTGGTTTTTTTAATAGTATCCTGTAGATTCCCAACAATATTTTTTAGATTTCTAATTTCCTCTTCTTTTCTTTGGTTTGACTGTATACTTCCCAGTGCTCTGTCTTCTAATTCCAATATTCTCTCTTCTGCTTCACTGACTCTATTTTTAAGGCTCTCTAATGTGTTTGTCATTTGATCTATTGAGTTCTTCATTTCATTTTGATTTCTCTTCACTATCACACTTTCCTGTTCTACTAGTTTCTGCGTTTCATTTTGATTCCTCCTTAAGATTTCATTTTCACAAGAGAGATTTTCTATCCTGTCCAGTAAGGATTTCTGTAGTTTAAGAATTTGTTTTTGAAAACTTCTAAATGTTCTTATCATAAATTTTTTGAAATCCATATCTTGCATTTCTTCCATCTCATCATCTTCATAATCTTAGCTTGGGGTGTCTTGTTCATCTGGGAGCATCATAATGTCTTCCTTGTTCTTATTTCCTCGGTTTCTGCGTTTGTTGCTTGGCATTGTGGAGATATTCTTTGGATTCTTCATCCCTTGCTGTGGTTTTTTTTCTTGTTATACTATGACTGTATTAAGTGGACTGTCTGCTTTTGGAGGAGCCTTAAAGGCTTGAGATGGGTGTAGCCAGAGAAAAGGTGTGCCAAAGGTGACACACTCAGGTTAGGCATGGTAAGTCTGTCTCTCTCTCTCTCTCTCTCTTTCTCTTTGATTCAGAAGGGAATTAATTCCGCACAGCTGAGTGGAATTGAAGGTAGTCAGCTTCCGATCTCTGGCTCCTGTGGGTATTTCATT
Source organism: Oryctolagus cuniculus (assembly GCF_964237555.1). NCBI lineage: Eukaryota > Metazoa > Chordata > Mammalia > Lagomorpha > Leporidae > Oryctolagus > Oryctolagus cuniculus. The sequence continues at coordinate 38,017,492 of NC_091437.1, read as the reverse complement.
GGTCTGCTCTTTCCCAACTACCACACAAAGAATCTCTTCTGCCCTCAGTGTGGGCTCAAATTCTCCTGCAGTCTCCCACTGGGCTGCCAAGGTTACCGACTTGTAGCATCTCTGGAGAGTACTCATGTGAACTCTGAGTTCTCTCACCCACCGTCTGTTTTTTCACAGTCTCAGTTCATTAGCTCCACACATTCACTAGGTCCTAACCTCCTGTTATTTCACCCCTCCAGAGTCAGGTTTTTCTGTTTGACTGAGGGCAGGTGCAGCTCTGAGGTCGCACAGCTTTTACGTATGTACAAAATGGCACCTGCTCTTTATCTTGCTCACCTTTGCGAGGTGGGCAGAGAGAGAGAAACTCGTCCGTACCACCCCCCCTTTTTTTTTCCTCTTTCCTCTAGTTAGCATGGTGAACTTTCCCCAGTGGGGCTTCAAGCCTCATTCCCTCTAGGCTCTATCTGCCATTTCCCCGCCAATGTCTCGGATACTGAGGGTTTGCCTCACCTACCCTTCCAGCGCAGATGCGTAGACTCCACGGTTGGGCTCCAGAGCCGTGGGTGTCCTTGCTCTCCCCGTAGGTTGTCCGTGTCACATCCACTAGATCCAAAAGAGTTTCCTCTAAAACCCTCCCCCCCGAGCCTTTCCCTGAAACTACAGTAACTCCATTTTTATTAAACTGTCTTTTCCTGGACTATCAGTGCACGTCCTCACTACTCCGCCATCTTGGTTCATTATAATTTTCAAGAAACACACTGAAGGCTGTTTGCGTGGAATGATAGAGGATGTCTTGGATTTGTTTTATAGTAATCCTGTAGGGTTTGAGGAAATACAATTACCCATATTTTGATGGTTGTTGAAGTTGGTTAACAACTCATGGGTTTATTATATTATTCTCCCTAACTCTGAGTTTTAAAATCTCAATAGCAATTTAAGAGAAAGGAGAGATATATGGAAATTCATCTGGGTCAGGACATGACTGAGGGAGACAACTCTGAGGCCACACCACTTTGTTAGAAGAAAAGCACAAAGATGCTCTAGCACATCAACCTCATTGGCTCTCCTCTCCTTCCTTTCTTGTAGGTCTTTTATTTGCTCACAGTCATGGGTGCAAGTTTCTCAGCTGAGCTTAGCAAAGAATGCCAAGATCTGGACTCCAGCTTTAAAGACTATATTAGGAACTTCAGGGAGGAAAGAAAAATCCTCTCTCAGGAAACCATCCTTTCAATCAAGTCACGCCTGAGCAGAGGAGACATTCAAGGCGCACATTCCATAATCAGTGGTATATTAGAAAATATTGACAAGATCCCACTGAATATTGCTGTGACGGGGGAGTCGGGATCCGGGAAGTCCAGTTTGGTGAACTCCCTGAGAGGGGTGGGACACGAAGAAGAAGATGCAGCTCCCACTGGGGTAGAGGAGACAACCATAATGAGAACGCCATACAAACACCCGAAATTTCCCAACGTGACAATATGGGACTTGCCTGGCATCGGAACCACTAATTTCCAGCCGAAAGATTATCTGGAGAAAGTCAAGTTTGGTGAGTACGACTTCTTCATTATTGTTTCTGCAACACGCTTCAAGAAAAATGACCTAGACCTGGCCAAAGTTATAAAAGCTATGAAGAAGAACTTCTACTTTGTGAGAACCAAGGTGGACCTGGATTTACAAAATGAACAGGAATTTAAACCAACTACCTACGTAAGAGACAAGGTCTTAGAAGAGATTCGAAACAAATCTCTGAAGGAATTTAAGGATAATAATATTGAAACACAAATCTTCTTAATTTCTAACAAAAATTTGTCTGAGTTTGATTTCCCAATCCTGATGGAAACCCTACTAAAGGATCTCCCTGCTCAGAAGCGCCACGCATTCACGCTTTCCCTGCCCAACATTACTGAGGCAGCCATTGATAGAAAGAGGGACTCCCTAAAGCAGATTGTCTGGCTAGAAGCCTTCAAGGCTGGAATTTCGGCAATTGTTCCTGCAGTGGGCATCATAAAGGACAATGATGTGAAGAAGCTGAAGGCCTCCCTACATCAATATCAATTCCACTTTGGAGTAGATGACACATCTCTGCAGAGTCTGGCTAAGGATTTGCAAGTGCCTGTGGAAGAACTCAAAGCCATCATTAAGTCTCCCTATTTGTTTGACACTGAAAAAGAAGAAACAACAGGGGAAATGGCTTTGAAATTCTTGGAGATTTCAAGTTCAGTTGCTTTCCCTCCTCTTGCTGCAGGTCTTTACTTTATGAAAGTCTTCTACCTGCAATTTCATTTCCTTGACATAGTGACCAGTGATGCTAAAGTTCTCCTTAAGAAGTCATAGTCCAGGCAGGTGCCACGGCTCAATAGGCAAATCCTCCGCCTTGTGGTGCCGGCACACCGGGTTCTAGTCCCGGTCGGGGCTCCGGATTCTGTCCCGGTTGCCCCTCTTCCAGGCCAGCTCTCTGCTGTGGCCAGGGAGTGCAGTGGAGGATGGCCCAAGTGCTTGGGCCCTGCACCCCATGGGAGACCAGGATAAGCACCTGGCTCCTGCCATAGGATCAGCGCGGTGCGCCGGCCGCAGCGCGCTGGCCGCGGTGGCCATTGGAGGGTGAACCAATGGCAAAGGAAGACCTTTCTCTCTGTCTCTCTCTCTCACTCTTCACTCTTTCTGTCAAAAAAAAAAGTCATATTCCAGAAACCAGTTGACTTCCCAATAGACAAAAATCACCTGCATGTTGAAATTCTAATTTGTAGAATAATGTAGTACAATGGTTGTTGGCAACCCATCTACTGAGTGCTCTTGCCATCCAGGCAGCAACTCATACATAATGATTGCATGTCCCTTTTAGATGTACCATGGGAATGGGATATTTTTGAATATGGTCAGAGAGCTAAATAGCATGCATCCACTTCCAATGAACCACCACATCAGATGATTTTACCTCCTTTAATGTAGCTGTGAACTTGACAACCATTTTTCTTCCTGACATAAGCTCTTTGAAACCCAGTTGTACCCCATTCCCTTCAACATAGTGATAACATCTTCTTTCTGCATGGTTGTTTGTGATGCAGCCTGACTTTCCTGCATCTGACTGATCCAAATTCGCAGCTGCTGACCATGATAAAGCTTGTTGGTCAACAGCAGAGTCAACATAGGTGAGCTTCCTCTTCTCACCGTCTTAAAGCAGCCAAACCCCAGCTCCCATGGGAAAGCCTGAGGTATAGCACCTGTGGTCCTTAGCAAATGCTGGCCCCACAGGTCCACTCACTTACCCTTGGTTCCCACCCACTAGTAGAGCTCCATGCTACTGCTGTACTTCCTGTCAATGTCATCTCTGGGTTTCTAACCTCTGATTCCTGGGGAAACAGTTTCTTCTGTTTCACGCATTTTAGTGTCACCTCCTTGTGTCTCAGCTGACAAACGAGGAAACCTCTGTCTCCATGCTCCCCCAGTCAGGGCTGTCCTTGGGACAACCCATTTTGGTTTATGCCACTCTTAAGAGCAAAACAGCAAGAAATTGTATCACCATAAAAATCACAACTTTGATAAAATCATAAGAAATCTATTTCATCAGACTCCTTCTCCGAAAAGTAACTAAAAAAATTTATAAGTCTGTGCTGATAGGAGAGAGGAAATCTCTGACATTATAGTTTCATGGCTTTTTATTGTCAGGATGGTAAGAAAGCCCTATAATCCCCTTGTGATACCAATAGATGCTTAAGAAACGCCTGATAGAAGATACTTGCTGGGGCCGGCATTGTGGCTTAGTAGGTTAAGCCTCTGCCTGCGGTGCTGTCATCCCATATGGGCACTGGGTCTTGTCCTGGCTGCTCCTCTTCCAATGCAGCTCTCTGCTAATGGCCTGGGAAAGCAGTAGAATTTGGCCCACGTGCTTGGACCCCTGCCCCCAAGAAGAAGTTTGGAAGAAGCTCCAGCCATGTGGACATTTGAGTAGTGAATCAATGTATGGAAGATCGATCTCTCTGCTTCTCCCTCTCTGTGTCTTTAACGCTGCCTCTAAAGTAAATAAATCCTTTTTTAAAAAAATGCCTACTTCTTATGAGTGGTGTGAAGGGTGAATATACAGAATGCTCTTTGTATATTGTATAGCTCAATAACTTAGCCCTCATAATTATTTAAAAAAAAAAAGTATCTGCTGTTGATATGTGATACTCTCAATAAACATGGAATGCTTCAAATTGATTGTTGTTAGTGTTATCTTTTTAATGATAACCTCCATCATCTTGTTTTCCTCAAAATGAAATAAACAGTACCTGGGCTGGAAAGGCTGCAAGAAACACCAGATGAAGTGGTTGTGACTCACTTTGAGTGGTGGTTCCTTAGTTCAGGCTGCCGTACCTCATAGAGTGGGTGGACTAAACAGCATAAATGTGTTTGTCACACTTCCGGAGACTCAAAGTGGGAGATGTAGTTGCCAACATGGCCGGGTCCATGGGAAGGCATTTTTCCTATCTATGTCCTTGGTCATGGGTTCAGAGAGAGTCTCTTCTCTGCTCCATTTTATTATAAGGACATCACTTTCATCACTAGGGCCCCATTCTCATCACCCAGTTTAATTATGTTCCAAAAGCCCCACCTCCTAATATGATCCCATTAGTGGATAGGTTATTGACATGCATATTTTGGGAAAACAAATGTGCCATCCATAACAGTAGGGTTATACAGGTTATGCATATGACTTATTTCCTTTCTGATTAGAACCTATGACAGTTCTCATTTTACCAACATCATACCTGCTAAGTATTTTGCAAAGAAATTGAGTATCCTTTATCAAAATGCTGGGACCAATGGGTTTGGGGTTTGGATTTGCGAATATTTCTGTGTGCACGATGAACCAGCTTAGGAATGGGAACCATGCCTAAAGGCAAATTTGACTTATGTTTCATATACACATTATGCACACAGGCTAAAGTAGTTTTGTACAGCATTTGTAGTGTAGCTATGTTTTGACTGCAACCCATCATGTGAGATCAGGTGTGGAATTTTCTACTTCTTATGCCATCCCAGTGTTTAAAACATTTTGGCTATGAAATTTTCAGGCTAGGAATACTCAGTTGTTTTGAAAATAGCAACATGAATCAGTCTATTTTTGTTACTATGGTAAAATACCTGGGTACTTAAAAAGAGAAGAGGTTTATTTAGCTCACAGTTTTGGAGTTGGCAAAAAAGCATGACACCTGCTCCCATGAGGGCTCCCTTGACTTACTTGTCATAGAGGAGGGCACTACAATGGCAGGAGTTGATAGAGACAGAAACAGACAAATCCCACCACCAGGCAGGGGCACAAAGAGTCTGCAAGGTGGCCAGGCTTTTCCTATGTAACAGTCCTCTCACAAGAACTAACTCAGCAGCCCCATGAGAATTTTTTTACTCCTTTCTGAGCACATGCCCCTAAGGACCTCTGACCTAGAAGATCACACCTGTTAACACTGTTGCATGAGGACCAAGCTCTCAGCTTACAAACCCTTGGGAGACAAACTCAACTCATCTGCAAACCATGGCAAACAAACCAACACACAAAAGCAGTAGAGAAATGGGAAAATCTATATGAAATAAGTGAACCAAAATATAAAAGAAAACGAAGTTGATGGGGACCAGACGAGAAAATGAGAATTGGCTTGGCAGTAGGGTGAGGACCACGGACTACGGCATTACAGTGACGAGCTCAAGCCTGGATACACAGTGTAACAATAGTTCCACGACACCTATTTGTGGTGATCCCTTAATCTTCAAAAGAACAGTTGCACCTGTATATGTAATATTGTCATATCAATGACTATTGGATAGGCTGGCTTCAATAGACCAAATATTTAATAAGCAAAAGCAATGTATTTCCTTGCAGAGATGGATACAATTCAGGAGGAGCAAGGGAGAAATCTGGAAAAAGGAAATGCATTATTCTAAGCCTTCCTCACCTTTCATCAGTTTGTGGACTCTGAATGCTCAGGTGAGTGACAGCAGTGATGAAGATCTGAGTAGGGGTCAGAGAAAAACTGCTGAGAACGATGTCGCCTCTCAGGGACTCGCTCATCCTCCTTTTCAGATGTGATAGGACGGGCTTCTGGAGAGTGAGGACATTCTGGTTTACAAAGCTGTATTTTGGAACTGTCATGCTATTGGGATGATTACCATGGGAGCTAGGCAATGAGTTGCTGTCCATCAGAATTATATTCTCTTGTGATCATGCTGTTGAACATCCCTACTCTTTATATGGCTTCACCTTCAAAGGAGCAACATATGGGTGTGTGTTCATAGACAGCTATGAGCACTCAAAGAACTAATCATGTAGAGTTAACAGGTGCAATCCAACTTTGGTGACACCAGTGCCACCTCCCTAGTCCAAGCCATCATCATCTTTTCCTGGATTATTTGAATTCTCAAATGCTTTCTAGGTGCTGCACTTTCCCTTTTGCAATGATTCTTCTTGTAGCTCAATGATCATTAAGAACCAGAAAGAAATCAGCAGGGGCTGGCATCCTATATCAAGTCTCAGCTGCTCCACCTCCAATCCAGTTGGCTGCTAAAGCCCTTGGGAAGGCAGTGGAAGATGGGCCAAGTGTTGAGTCCCTGCCAGCCATGCGGGAGACCTGGATGTAACACGGAATTCCTGGCTCCTGTCTTCAGCCTACACTAGACCTGACTGTTGCAGCCTTCTGCGGAGTGAACTAGCACATGAAAGACTCTCTCTCTCTTCCCTACTCCCTTTCAAATAAATAAATAAATTTCATTCTTCTGTAGGTGGATATCCAGTTTCCCCAATATGATTTTGTGTTGCAAGAACTGTCCTCCATTGTGTGTCCCTAGCAGCCTTTTCACCAGTCAGCTGACCATAAACACATAGGTTCATCCGGCCTGTTCCAGTGGTTAATGCCTCTGTTTTTAATGCTAGCCTCATGCTGTTTTAATTTCTCCAGCATTTTAACAGTTCAAAATCAGGTAGTGTGATGTCTTCAACTTTGTACTTTGTGTTTAACATTTTCTGATTTCGAATGCATTTGGGATAGCTTTTTCTATTTCTGTGAAAATGACATTGGAATTTGAATAGTGACTGCATGGAATCTGCTTTAGATAGCATGGGCATTTTAAGAATATTAATTTATCCAATCCACAAACATAAAATATTTTTGCATTTATTTCTGTCTTCTTCCATTTCTTTCATCAGTGCTTTATAATTTTCAATGTACAAATATTTTCTCTTCTTTGTTATATTTATTACTAGGTATTTTTGTTCCTATTGTAAATGGCATTGTTTCTTGATTTGTTGTGAGTGCTTAAGAGTTCCACTGAGTTTTGTGTGCTGATCTGGTATCCTGACACTTGGCTGTGTTTGCTTATTACTTCTAGCAGAGTTTTGGTGCATTTTTCAGGATGTTCTGTGCATAAGATGATGTCATCAGTAAACAGCAACAATTTCACTACTTCCTTTCCTATATATGCCTTCCATTTCTTTCTCTTGCCTAATTGCTCTGCCAGTGGCCTCCAGCTACTGCTTCTGGTATGTTAGTTTTATATCCTGCAACTTTATTGATTTCATTGTGAGATCTAACACTTTTCACATAGAATTTTCACATAGGAGATCATGTATGGGGATGGGCATTTCATTTAGCAGTTAAGGTGCCAGTTAAAATGCCTGTGTCCCACATCAGAATACGTGCATTCAGAGCCTGCCTCCAACTCCTGTCTCCAGCTATCTGCTAATGAAGGCCTGAGAGGAAGCAGTGATGGTTGAAGTGGTTGTGTTCCTGCTATCCATGAGGGAGATCCAGATTGGTTCCCGAGTTCCCAGCTTCAGCCTGGCCCATCCGTGACTGTTGAGAGCATTTGGGGAATGGAAGCTCTCTCGTTCTCTCTCCCTCTCTCTCCCTCCCTCCCTCCCTCCCTCTCTTTCTCTCTCCTTCTCTTTCTGCTGATTCACTCCCCAAATGGCCACAGCAGCCAGGGCTGAGCCAGGAGCTTCTTCCAGATCTCCCCCATGAGTACAGGGGCTAAGTACTTGAGCCATCTTCCACTGCTTTCCCAGGCCCATTAGCAGGGAGCTGAATCAGAAGTAGAGTAACTGGGACTCAAACCGGTGCCCAGATGGGATGTCAGTGTTGCAGACAGAGACTTAACCTACTATGCCACGTGTTTCTCCAAATGCACAAAGCCTTTAGTGATGTAGTAGTAACCCGAGCTCTCCTCCCAGTGAGCCCACAGGATTGGAGTAGGGTTGAAACGACTGGACACTATTACCCTACACTGTATAGGTTTGGGGGATAAATACTCCATTCTTTGCCATTTCGAGGTGAAATTTGTCGATTTCCTAATGGAGATAGGGAGGTGATTTGACACCAGGAGACACACGTAGTGATCTCTGAGAAGGCAACATTCCTTGTTTTATTAATGATACGAATTATGTAAATAAAAATGTGAACTTTTGATCCAAAAGAGTTGAAGTTAAGTCCATGCTCTTCTCCATTATAGAAATACACTCTCGCCGGCGCCGCGGCTCACTAGGCCAATCCTCCACCTTGTGGCACATACCAAGGACCAGCATCCCACATCAGAGGGCCTGGGTTCCAGTCCTGATTCCACTTCTGATGCCAGCTTCCTGCTAACGCAGACACTGGGAGGCAGCAGTCATGGATCAAGTGATTGAGTTCCTGCCGCCATTCTCGTGGGAGACCTGGATTGCATTCTCAGCTCCCAGCTTCCACCTGGCCCAGCCCTGGTTATTGCAGGCATTTGAGGAGTGAACCAACAGATGCAACATGGTCATTCTCTCTCTCCCCCTTGTCTCCTCTTTCTCTTTCTGCCTCTTTTATTTTTTTTCTGAAGATTTATTTGAAAGGCAGAGTTACAGAAGACCGAGGCAGAGAGGGAGAGAGAGAGATCTTCCACCCGCTGGTTCACTCCCCAGATGGCTACAATGGCTGGAGCTGAGCCAATCCAAAGCCAGGAACCAGGAGCCTCCTCCAGGTTTCCCACACGGGTGCAGAGTCCCAGGCATTTGGGCCATCTTCCAATGCTTGCCCAGGCCATAGCAGAGAGCTGGATCAGAAATGGAGCAGCCAGGACTGGAACTGGCACCCATATGGGATGCCAGCACTGCAGGTGGTGAATTTACCAGCTACACCACAGCGCCAACCCCCTCTTTTATTTTTAAAACAAATAAAATGGCTTCCTGAGACTAACTTATAAATTCTATGTGGTTCTTCACACAGCGTTAGCAGTCATCTCTTACACCACAGCCACAACGCATCCTGAATACTTTTTTGAGAAGTACCTCTCTGAGATATTTGTGCTTTCTGACTTTGTGCAAGTTCTTTGTCTTCAACATTGGAGGATATGACCCTTTGCCACTAGGGGGCGCTGACTCATAGCTGCACATGTTAGAACTCAGGCTGGCTTAGAACAGTTACTGTTCCCTAAACCTCTCCTTTTTGCCTAACACACTTTTCCAAAACTTTCCAACTTTTTTTGCTATCAGGAATTTTAGAGTCAACACTTGCAAGTTTTCTTGACCTCCACTTTGTTCCCTACATTTTTCCATCATTGTTTTCATATTTTAGAGTCTGAAATGTTTTCTTTTCACAATCAATCTTATATAAATCCTATCGAAGAATTTTTCTTTTGCATTTCTCCTTCCTTTATAACATCTTACTCTCACCAGCTCTCAGTCACCTATCCCAGGCATCACAGGAGTGAATTCATGAAAGGATTGATTTTTACTTTAATCTCATAGTTGAAAACACAGCACATGTAACTTATGATCAAATACCCTATTCCCCAAGAACAATGTTACTGCCTTGATACCTAGAGCCACAAGCTCTCTTTTTACAACAAAATAAAAATAACTGCTGATTATCCTGGTAATTTTACTGCATTGCATCATAGAACGTTTTCCTGTAATAGAGAGAAGTTGCTGTGATTTTTGTTCTAAACAGAATTCTAAACAGAATGCCTGTGCCCAGTGGAAAGTGAAAGCCTACTGAGTTACATCTCACTCCATGGATACAAAGTTACAGTTAGATAGGAATAAATCCTGATGATCTTTCTCTCAATAGGGTTACTATAGCTAGCAATGTGGTGTGTAACTCACAATATCTACAACAGAGGATTTTGAATGTTCTCATCACAAAGAAATAATAAATGTTTGAGGTGATAGATATGGTAATTATTCTGATTTGATTGCTACACAATGCAGTCACATATCAAAATATCATATTGGGCTCCATACATATATACAATTATTGTTTCAAGAAGCAAAAAACTTGAAAATCATAAGTTCTCATATAATAGGATAGTTGGATTATCTTGTCCATTCTGAGTTCTATATAGCATGTGGTATATTTCTGATTAGGATTATGTCTACTGGAAAAGGGAAACAGACTTCTCTGGAAAGTTTAATTGTAAGGAAGGAAGGAGAAAGGGGTTCTTTATTAACTTTTTTTAAAAATTCTTTTTTTTTTAACAGGCAGAGTTAGTGAGAGAGAGAGAGAGAGAGAGAGAGACAGAGAGAAAGGTCTTCCTTCCGTTGGTTCACCCCCCAAATGGCCGCTACGGCCGGTGCGCTGCGCTGATCTGAAGCCAGGAGCCAGGTGCTTCTCCTGGTCTCCCATGCGGGTGCAGGGCCCAAGCACTTGGGCCATCCTCCACTGCCTTCCCAGGCCACAGCAGAGAGCTGGCCTGGAAGAGGGGCAACCAGGACAGAATCTGGTGCCCCGACCGGGACTAGAACCCAGTGTGCCGGTGCCACAGGCAGAGGATTAGCCTAGTGAGCCACGGCACCGGCCAAAAAATCTTTTTTTTTTTTAAATATTTATTTACTTATTTATTTGAGAGGTAGAGTTGCAGAGGCAAAGAGGGAAAGAAGGGTTTTCCATCCACTGGCTCACTCCCCAAATGGCTACAATGGCCAGCGCTGGACCAATCTGAGCTGAGCTGATCCAAGCCTGGAACTTCTTCCAGGTCTCCCATGTGGGTGCAGGGGCCCAAGGACCTGGGCCATGTTCTACTGCTTTCCCAGGCCAAAGCAGAGAGCTGACCTGGAAATCTGGAATCCAGAACCTGAACTGGTGCTCAGATGGGATGCCAGCACTGCAGGCAGCAGCTTTACCCGCGACGGCACTGCGCCAGCTCTCTCTTTATTAACTCTTTAAATCGTTTTTTTTTTTCCTTACATATGCCCAGTACAGGGCTTCTCTTCCTGAAGACTCACTCCAATGGATAAAGCTCTCTGAGAAGTGTGCAGCCAGTGCTCCACTAAGCAAGGACCAGAGGACGCTCTTAGGGATATCTGATTCATTCTTGCAGCAAAACCTACACATTGGGAAAATCTCTTAGGATTCCTAAGTCATTGGGTTTTACTGGAGTTGACTGTTGAGAAACACAACCAGGCTCTTTTCTATACTACAAATGGCTATTCTTTTTTTTTTTTTTCAGTTCTCTATAAAACATCTCTGTTTCTACTTCTTTTAAAGAAAATGTGAGCTATTCTGGGAACTGGAGCTTGAAATATAATGTATGTGATTATTTGGGACAGAAAGATATCTAAATTCAGATGATTCTTTGATTCTTTTTTTCCTGTTTTTTTTTTTAATTATTAAGCCCTTAGTTTTCTTCTATGGAGGTTTCTGTGTCAAGAACACTCAAAGATGACAACAAATTTCAAGAAACTTGTCTTTATGTTTCACTTTATTCTCTGAACTTTAAATATCTTTCTGATTAATTTTGAAATGAAAGTTTCAAAATAATTCTGGAACCTATTTCCATTTCCTTAAGATCTCTATTTCCCCCTTCTGTTTGTAAATATACAAAAGCATTTTTGCAGAATGTTTAAGTTTATTGAAACTTTGTGAGCAAAGACTTTGACAAATATTTTGTTGAAATCTATACCTGCAACACAAATATCAAAGTCATAAGCTGTACACTATGAAAATAAAATTCTGTATTTCAGTGAAGACCAAGAGCTTAAACCGAGGCTTCCAACTAATTATGAAAACTAATGGGGATTTCTTTAAATATTTTAAATATTTTAATATTTTGAATATTTTAAAACTCACGTTTAAAACTGTAACAATTCCATGAAGGCCAGGAGGCATGTTTTTGCCAGTTTGTTACTTTGTTTCTTCTCTTGGGCATGCTACACATCTAGGTTACCTGTAACACTGGGTGCCTCAGATCTCTGCTGATTAGCATTGGTTTCTCTCTGGTTCAGCCTTACCAGACTAAAGCTGAAGGTTTTAGAGAGAAGGGCTACCTCCTGTCCTCTTCCAAGGTTAAGGAATCCATAGCCTTTGCTTAAAAACCAAACAAAATGTCACAATGCATCATCTGTGTTTTTAAAACTCTTACTTGGCCATCTGGGCTGCAGGGCGGTAAGTGTTGCTGCGGCTTCAACACGAAGGTAGTTTCTCTCCCCTGTCATTCTGCTTCTGTCTGCTGGTCACCCACAGACTGCTTTCACGTCCCAGGTATTCAAGGGCCCTCTCCCAAGACTCTCTCTCTCTCAAGGTCGATAAGACCTGGAGGCTGCTTATGTAATGAAAGCCACTCCCGAAAATGCCTACAACAGCTGAGTCTGGGTCGGAAAGAAACCAGGAGCCTGGACCTCAATCCAGGTCTCCCATATGGGTGGGCAGGAACTCAAGAACTTGAGTCATCAGCTGCTGTCTCTCAGGGTGTACATTGGCCGGGAGCCAGAATCTGCAATGGAGCCAGGACTCAAACCCAGGCACTCTGATAGGGGATGTCGGCATCCCAAGCAAGCAGCATACTGACCTCTACACCTAACATGTCCCCCACCCCCTGGGGTCAGTCAGAGGCAGGCAGTTACAGGTAGTCAAGGACCATGCAGGAGAATTCCTGAAAGAGCAGGTTCCTGCACTATCGGGGAGGGTGGATTGGATGATCTCCGTGTTATCTCCAGAGTCTCTGAAACCAGCACTATAAAGATAAAACAGCCGGCACCGCAGCTCAATAGGCTAATCCTCTGCCTAGCGGCGCCGGCACACCAGGTTCTAGTCCCAGTCGGGGCTCCGGATTCTGTCCCAGTTGCCCCTCTTCCAGGCCAGCTCTCTGCTGTGGCCAGGGAGTGCAGTGGAGGATGGCCCAAGTGCTTGGGCCCTGCACCCCATGGGAGACCAGGAGAAGCACCTGGCTCCTGCCTTCGGATCAGCGCAGTGCACCGGCCGCAGCGGCCATTGGAGGGTGAACCAATGGCAAAAGGAAGACCTTTCTCTCTGTCTCTCACTGTCCACTCTGCCTATAAAAAAAAAAAAAAAAGATAAAACATTGTATTTGGGGCTTGTCCTGTGGCGTAGCAGGTAAAGCTGCCACCTGCAGTGCTGGCATCCCACGTGGGCACCGGTTCAAGTCCTGGCTGCTCCACTTCCGATGAGGCTCTCTGCTATGGCCTGGGAAAGCAGTAGAGGATGGCTGAAGTCCTTGGGCCCCTGCAACTGTATGGGAGACCCAGAAGAAGCCCCTGGCTCTTGGTTTTGAATCGGCCCAGCTCCACCATTGTGTCCATTTGGCAAGTGAACCAGCAGATGGAAGACCTCTCTCTCTCTTTCTCTGCCTTTTTTTTAAACTCTGACTTTCAAATAAAATAAATAAATCTTTAAAACAAAAACAAAAAACCCTTGGTCTTCTAGGAATCTAATAGGATTAACTCCCAAAATTCCCTTGGACCAACGGCCGCATTTCAGAACAGGTTATATCGCCATCTGGTGGACAATCTCAAAGTTTTTCACATTCATTCACCCTGAAAACAGAATGATTCTTTTATTATCCTGTGCTACACGCTTCACAGACCTGAGATTGTTAGCAGACACAAGGGATCTGTTCACTTGGGGTGTTTCCAAATAATTGGCTTCAAGTGATAGCTGCTCAAAGGAAAGCTTGACTTACTTAGGAAAAGAAAATGGCACAGTGGAAACTGGTTTCCTAAAGAAACTGCCTAAGCCAGAAGCAGTCTGCGTGGACTTATGTGGGGGGTGGTGTGTGTGTGTGTATGAGAGAGAGAGAGAGAGAGATACAGAGAGACAGAGAGACGGAGACAGGTGTTCAGGATGTAGAAAAGAAAGAATGGGAGGGTGCTTTCTGTCCAAGCAGCATGCACCCTCCTTCAAAAATCACACAGTGGTCTCTGAGCTTCCTTGTGTGTCAGGATGCAGATGAGCAAGGTAAGCTGTCCTGAAACATCCTCTAAGACAAGCTCAATGGAGTAAAGCACTTCACATTCTCGGCCCAGCTCCTGTGACCTGCCTCTTGCAGAATCAGACGGCAAAAGGCTCCATAGCGCCTAAACACACACAGAGCCTAAATCCTGCAACTGCCAGTTCCCCGTCTGTTCATCTTGGGCCGAACTGCACAAGACTAATCCTATGTTTGTATCACAACAATCTCCAGGCTTTCCTCCAGTGGGTCATCCAAAAGTTTAAGTTCCAGGCAGTTATTATAGGGAAACAAAGTTCCCAGGGAGTTCAGCGCAATCCTTCTCAAGGTGGAGAAAACTGCTTTTGAAATGGAGAATTCCTGGGACAGGCATTTTGGGCAGCAGTTACGATGCCACTTGGGATGCCTGTATCCTATATTGGAGTCCCTGGGTTGGAGTCATGGCTCTGCTTCCATTCCACTTTCCTGCTAATGTACACCCCAGGAAGCATCAAGTACTTGGGTTCCTGTCCCACCTGTACCCACCCGGGAAACCTGAATAAAGTTCCTATCTCCTGGCTTCAGCCAAGCCCAGCTCTGCCTGTTGTAGGCATTTTAGGAGTGAATCAGCAAATGGAAGATTCATTCTCTCTCTCTCCCTCTCTCCCTCTCTCCCTCTCTCCCTCTCTCCCTCTCCCCCTCTCCCCCTCTCCCCCTCTCCCTCTCTCTCTCCCTCTCTCCCTCTCTCCCTCTCTCTCTCCCTCTCTCCCTCTCATTCTCCCCCCATCTCTCTATCTCTCTCCCACCCGCCTCCCAAAATAAAATGAAAATCAATCAATCAATCGATCAAAATGCAGAATTCTTACCTCTATCCTCGGCCCACAAAATCAGAATCTCTGTAGCTAACAACCAGGACTGTGTGTCTGTAAAAGCTCTCCAAGTGACTTTGGCACATAATAAAGGGTTTTTAAAAATAATTTTTATTTATTTATTTGACAGGCATAGAGACCAAGAGAATTCCCATCTGCTCTTTCACTCCCCAAATGCTGTGACGGCAGAAGCTGGGAGCTCAACGTGGTTCTCCCACAAGGGTGGCAGGGACCCAACTGCCACTAGGGCATGCATTAGCAGAGAGCGGAACTGGGAGCAGAGCTGGTCCTCCATCCCAGGCATCCCATGCAGCACTGAAACATCTAGGCCAAACACCCATCGCTGTAGCCAGAGTTTGAGAACCAGGCCTTCAAAGAAAAAACACAAAATCTGTGAACAGAAAAATCTGCTGTGTTTGGAAGGTAGTATCCCAGCATTTTTTTATTGCCAGACATGTTGATCACAAAATGGGTGGGCAGGTAAATATGAAAAGCCACGTGTGTGCATCAGGTGGTTGTGGACACTTAACACACATGTGATGACACATGTGTGCGTGTGCACATACCCAGTCTTCCTTGGGCTGGCCAGATGTATACAGCAGCACACCTCTAGGATGTTGGTTTCCAAAGACAGGGTTGTTTTTGTTTTTTTTTTTTTTTTAAAGAAATTGGAAAGCTACATTTGACAGCAGAAATCACCTTTCTAACAATGGACCAAATATCACAGAAAGTTTTGAGAGAGACACACTGACCATGCAGGTGCTTGTCATTTTTCTTATGGACAACTGTAACCCGTGAAGAAGCAGATGCACAGAAGTGGTGACCACTGAGTTTCTCAGTCTTCTCTGTCTCCTTCCCGTCTGCGTGGATGCATTCATGATCTCAACGTTAACTGTGCGCAGCATCCCAAATCCCTGTGTCCGAGCAGTTGAGTAGTCTTACATAAAAGGCTTTGAAAAGTTATAGCAGTTAATGTTGCAGTTTTCACCCGGGTTATCACTCCTTAGCCAGTTCAATACAGGTCTGGAGGTGTATTTCACTTTTTGTTGTTGCCATTGTAATCGATTCTGCCCAACTGCCATGTTTTAAGTTTTTATTTATTTAGTTTGAGGGGCCAGCATTATGGGGCAGCAGGTTAAGCTGCAGCCTGCGATGCTGGCATCTCACACAGGCACTTCTTAGAGTCCCAGCAGCTCTACTTCTGATTGCTTCCTTACTAACGTGCCTGGGAAAGCAGCGGAAGATGGCCCAACTACTTAGTTCCCTGCACCCACGTGGGAGACAAGGATGGAGTTTCAAGCCCAGCCCCAACCATTGTAGCCATGAACCAGCAGATGTAAGATCTCTTTCTCCCTCTCTGTCTCTGTCTCTCTGACTCATTCTCCATGTAACCCTACCTTTCAAATAAATTTTAAAATAATAATTTATTTAAAAGTTAGATGCACAGATCAGAATCTTCTACCTAATGATTGACTCCCAAATCCCCACATCCAGGGCTGGACCAGCCTGAAGCCAGGAGCCAGGAACTCAGTTCAAGTCTCCCAGAGGTGTGGGGAGCAGGGTCCGTCTCCCGCAACATGGCAGGGCGCCCGGGAGACAAATAAGTACTGAGACTGTGGACTGAAACTAACTCTATGCGTCTGATCTCCCACCATATGGCGCTGAGAGAGTAAACAAATCTTACACAGCTGCTTCGTTAATTAGCTGATTCCTGACCCAACCCCTGTTTGGAAGAAAGCAGCGTGCGCGGGCAGCAGAGCACGGATTGGTGGGAGAGGACTATAAAAGGGGGAGAGAGACAACATGTGGGGCCCCCTGAGAGAGTCGGTCAGAGAGCTCGTTGGTCAGCTCCTCCGCGGAGGCTGGGGAGCGGCAGCAAATCCGGGAAGGACCAGGGAAAGAAAACAGCATCCGGTCCGGGATGACAGGGAATCAAGTACTTAAGCCATCATCCACGGCCTCCCAGGGTGCACATACGCAGGAAGCTGGAATCAGGAATGGAGACAGGACTTGAACCCAGGCCCTCCAGTATGGGATGCAGATAGCCTAAGCACTGTCCTAACCACTGCACCATATGTTCACCCCATTTGCCATGTTTTATTCCATTGTGTGTAGCATATTGGTGACTGTAAAAATGTTGTTATTGCTCTCTGTTTCTTCAAGTAATTCTCAGATAAGCTGGGTATTCCTGGAGTTGTGGTTGTAGAGGGGGAAGTCTAGAGGAAAAGTTATTAACACTCTTTGGTTATTGCAAGAGATACTATTCTGTCTGATTTACCAAGCATCCCTGTCTTCTAAAATGTTCTGTCTGCTAACTGCAGTAAGGAAATTGTGTTAAATGGGAAAGCATGTGCTGACAAGTACTGGGAGCACATGGAAGCCCACATAGATTCTTCTTAAAAATTTAAGTCACCTCACACAACTAAACAACATCATGGAAGTGCTACCTCCACTAGCAAGAATTTTTAAAACCTGGTTACTTCCAGATCCTTGATTTCTTCCAAGTGGCCAAGAAATTTGGGTTTAGAATTTCTATTTTCTCTTTTCAGGAACCACAACACATTGTCTCACATCTTTGGATGATGCCCACATAACTATCTCATTCTTCTCACAGGTGTTTCAAAAACTGTCAAGCAAGGTTCTCATTCTACATAAAGCAAATCTACCACAGACACTAACCCCCCAAGCCATAACCCTGGACACAATATTTTTCTCACGGAATAGACCCAGGCTTCCAGTTGCCTTGCCGTGTCTGTGTGCATATCACAAATCCAACATATCCAACACTAACTTCGTCATCTTACGTCCAGAATCTGTTCGCACCCCCTGCATCATGTTTTTTTTATCTTTTATTTAATGAATATAAATTTCCAAAGTACGACTCATGGGTTACAATGGCTTCCCCCCCCATACCGTCCCTCCCACCCACAACCCTCCCCTTTCCCACTCCCTCTCCCCTTCCATTCACATCAAGATTCATTTTCGATGATCTTAATATACAGAAGATCAGCTTAGTATACCTTAAGTAAGGATTTCAACAGTTTGCTCCCACACAGAAACATAAAGTGAAAAATAATAAATGATTTTTTTAAATGATGATGAAATCAGATCAGACCTATTGTCATGTTTAATCCCAGTGAGAGTCAAGTTGGGAATTGATAATTTCTTTCTTTTTTTTTTTTTTTTTACAGAAGATCAGTTTAGTGTACATTAAGTAAAGATTTCAATCGTTTGCACCCCCATAGAAACACAAAGTGAAATATACTATTTGAGTACTCGTTATAGCATTAAGCCTCAGTGTACAGCACATTAAGGACAGAGATCCTACATGAGGAGTAAGTGCACAGTGACTCCTGTTGTTGACTTTACCAATTGACGCTCCTGTTTATGGCATCAGTAATCTCCCTATGCACCAGTCATGAGTTTCCAAGGCTATGGAAGCCCCTTGAGTTCTCCGACTCTTGTTTAGACACGGTCATAGTCAAAGTGGAGGTTCTCTCCTCCCTGCAGAGAAAGGCACCTCCCTCTTTGAAGACCTGTTCTTTCCACTGGGATCTCACTCACAGAGATCTTTTTGCCAGAGTGTCTTGGCTTTCCATGCCTGAAATACTCTCATGGGCTTTGCAGCCAGATCCGAGTGCCTTTAGGGCTGATTCTGAGGCCAGAGCCCGCATCATATGTTTGTGTAAAATGTACAACTTCCCCACTTGCTGAAGCTAGACCTCTGGAAATCAACTTGTTCTGTTTTTTCCCCCTCTGTCCAACATTCAAACCACCTCTAAGGCCCATGAAGTCAGCAGAACGCCTTTATCTGAGTTCTGAGTTTAATAGGAGCTCTTCAAAGAAAGGCCTTGGACATGCTCTTTTCAGCACTTTATTGGGAATCGCTTGTGCACATCAATGACATCAAAGTAAAAGTATCACTTTCACACAGCAATATCCTTACATCTGTGCTGTCTTCTCACATAATTTAATAAATGAATGCCAGGATGCTCCTGATTTTTGACATCAAAGAGCTTGGGTGTCCCAGAAGTATCTCTACATAAATATAAATCATAGTATCAAAACGAAACATCATTGTTGTGAGGTGGTTCCAACAGTCCTGGGAACATCTCTTAGAAGGCAGGGACCTGGGCTTGGCTGTAGTGCTGGTGGGACAGAGGGGATACACGTGGAGCTAATTAAAGCAGGAGGGACTGGGGGCACAGGGACAGAGCCCTTCTAGTGTAGGGCACTGCAGGGCATAGGGTCTGCAGATCCTGAGTGCTGGGCAGGGAACTCAGCCGCTCTGCATTTTCCAGCATCACCTGAATGTCAAAGTTAACAGACACATGAGACTCCAGCACAGCAAGAAGCCCATCACCCCAACTCCCTTGACCTTGCCCCAGAAATGGCAGAGCCCTCCCCCAGATTGCATAGGGGTAGAGATTCTAAGATTCTTTGAGGTTCTACTCATCTCCCTCCCTCTGCCATTCTCAGTTCCCTGCCAAAGGAGAAAATCTGAGGAATGATCTCAAAGAAAATAACTGTGACTCAATGTTCTGCGGTTCCCTTGGAATGAGGACAGGGTGCCCTTTGCTTGTTTGACCTGGGGTGGGGGGCACTGGCCAAGCCTGCTCTACCTCCCATGTCTCCCTCGCCACCTTGAAGGCCACCGTTAGCATTTAGATTCTTTGGTTCTTCCAAGCTTTTCCGCAGTCAGCGTAAGGCTCGTATCCCTGCAATGGCTTTGCTGTTCGTCAAGTCTTCACCTCCACTAAGTCATTTGTTTCTTACAACCCTATGAGGTAGGAAGGGCAGGGACCATGATCCCCACTTGAAAGACGAGGAACCTGGAACTCACAGAGTGAGGTCCCTCAGCCAGGTTCACACAGCAGCCCAGGGGCAAAACCAACACTGGAACTTAAGTCCCAGTCCCCAGGGCCCTCCCGCTGCCTTTCAGAGGACAGGGAGAGGCTTTCGGAGGGGACTCCTGTCCTCATGCCCCACCTGGCCCTCACAGGGCGGGTTCTCACACAGCTCCATTGAGGATGGGATGAGTCCGCATGCGATAGATGATGACTGCAGTGGCGGGGCACAGCAACAAGGAGGTCATGATGACTATGGTGGCCAGGATGATGAGGACAATGACCCAGATGTCCAGGATGTGCTTGGGGAGCACGACTTCCACAGGGACTTGGCTGACAGCATCCATGCTGCTTTGCTCTGCAAGAGACAGGAAAGGAAGTCACCATGGTGTGCCCTCTCGCTGCCTCCGTAGTTGGAGGGAAACCTCCAGGAGGCAGAGGCTGGGCCATTTACCGGATGTGCGAGCTTTACTGTTCTCTGATCGGTAATGACAATGGCCTCATTTACTCAGGGCCTTCTACCGCCAGGCCTGTGCCAGGCACTTTGTGTCTGTTTCTTGTGTAAGATTAATTATTTATTTGAAAGTCAAAATTAGGGGGGAAGGGGAGGAGAGAGAGAGAGAGAGAGAGAGAGAGAGAGAGAGAGAGAGAGATGGAGAGGAAGGGATGGAGAGAGGGAGAGAAGGAGGGTGAGACACAGAGAGAGGGATCTTCCATCCACTGGTTCACCCCCTAGATGGCCGCAATAGCTGGGGCTGGGCCAGGCTGAAGCCAGGAGCTTCATCCAGGTCTCGACCCATTGAGTACAGGGGCCTAAGTACTTGGACCACCTTCCGTTGCTTTTCCTGGGTCATAAGCACGGAGCTGGATTGGAAGTGAAGCAGCCAGGACTCAAACAGGTGCCCAGATGGGATGCCGGCATCACAGGCTGCAGCTTTACCTGCTACACCACAGCTCTGGCCCTGGTTTATGTCTATTAACTCATCCAGTCTCATCTTAAGCACCAAACCTGCCAGGCTGGGACTCTAATTTCTGTCCATTTTTATTTCTTGGCCTTTATCTTCAATTACACCCATTTTACAGGTGATGACTCTACAGCCTTAAAAACATAGATGTCATTAACTTGACCAAGGAAGTGAACTCAGATGGCAGGGAATACAGAGCCTCCATGCTTAGCTGTTAAACTGCTATCCTATGCCTTACACTTAGGAGTAAGGAAAATAAACTACCATCCTACCAGTCTGTTCTCTCACCCAAAAGTGGGAAGTTGGCTGTTCCAGTGTTCTCTCCTGGTAAGAGGACACAGTCCTTCCTGGGGGAAGGGCACTCATCTGAGGACAGGTGTGGAGGCGTACCTAGGCTTGGCTGTTACAGATCTCCATGGCCACACTCAGGGACAGCCAAGTGACACCCAAGTCCTCCCCAGGGGTTCAGGCAAAAGCTGGGTGGGAAGTTGATTCCTTCTGCTGGGATTGCTAAATTGGAAGGACAGGAGCCTGGAAAGAATGGGCCTGAGGGCTTCTTGCCTGCTGTGGAGAAACTGCCCAAGAGAAAGGGAGACAGATGGAGCTTTGATGACTGACTTTGAGCACCTGATCCCAGCCAAGCCTGGTGCCACCCGCAACCCCGGACATTCCAGAAACCTAAGCCAACAATTCTCTTGTTTTGCTTAAGACAGTGTCCATTTGGTGTCTCTCCCTGGCAGCTAAAAGAACTCAAATGAATAAAGACCTAACTCAGTTGTCCCCAAACATTTTTCATTTCACAGCATCCTTAAGTCTTGGTAATTTTTCCACAGCACCCCAGGCCAAAAGAAGTCCCTAAGAGTTTTATTTATTAAGCAGTTAGGTTCAAACCACTTGGAAGCATGTTCTGTTTGTTTTAACTTTTATTTAATGAATATAAATTTCCAAAGTACAGCTTATGCATTACAATGGCTCCCCCCCCCCCCCCATGGAAGCATGTTCTAACAGCTTAGCAGCTATTTGAGGCCTAACAACTTGGTAGTTGAAAAATAATACACAAAAGTTGAAAGAAAAAATGTTATTTAATTCCTAACCAATTACTTACCAAGAGTACACGTGCACCTCTTAGGCAATGCACAACTTTTCAAACTTTGGAATGTGCCATTGTCACTTTTTATTCCACATTAATGTTTATACTGCACGTGCCATGTCACAGCCACCACCAAAAACTCAACTTCAGAAGACATAACATCACCAGAAGGAATGTAATGGTATTAATGTCAAACTGTAAGCTATCTTGAGCTAGGAGTTTGAGCTGGGAGACACCCAGTACCTCTATTTCTGTCAAGAATCTTGAAGGGTGCTACAGCATCCCCTCGCCCCTGTGAGTTCACCGTGGCTCCCCAAGGCTTCCCAGGGCACAGATGTGATACAATCCCATCCCAGAAGGCACAGGCTGGCACCAACACCCTCCTGCAGTTTCTTTCAAATCTCAGATTTGTAGTTTGGTGATGCCAGGTCCCATATAAGATTCCAAATTCTAGTCCTATTTTCTCCTCTTAGCTAATCACTACCGTTTCCTCTCTAATGCCTGTGATGCCATGCCCACTATTAGCACCCTCAGTAAGATATTGATCACTGTACCCAAAGTAGAGACCCCCAGATAAACACACAGGCCTGTTTCTGCATCATCTGTTATAGCAACTGACCAACCAAAACCATCAGCAAGTAGTAAAATAAAGTAGGGTGTATCCATATAATGGGACACCACGCCATGACTTTCATGTATTCAACCATTCAATTCATAAATATATAGTGCTTACTACACATTTAGAATTGTTCCAAGAATACTGCTAGTATTAACTCATTTAATTAATACAGCATTGTGGAGAAAAGTATAGACGTTTCCCCCAAAATTAAAAATATAGCTACTGTATGATTCAGCATTCTCACATCTGGGTATACATCCAAAGGATTTGAAATCAATATATTGAAGAGATTGATGTACTCCCATGTTTATTTCAATATTAGTCACAATAACCAAGTTATAGAATCATCATGAATGGATAAAGAAAACGTGAGATATGGAGCTGGTGCTGTGGCGTAGCAGGGAAACTCCATTGTAAAGTAGGATCTCGGGCCCGACTCGTGGCAGATGTGTGGGTGCCCTGACCCCCTAGAGTGCACCCACACACGGCACACACAGCACCCCGTGCTGTAGACTGTCATCCACGGTGAGTTCTCCATTTCCAAGGGCGTTAACACAGCTCGAATGCATAAGATAGCTCTAGTTGTTAATAACACATAAACGTGTGAGCATCGCGCCTCTCACATCCCCTGCTGCGGGCGCTAGACCTGCTTCTGTTTGAGTCAGATTCTGTTTTGGAATTTTTATTTCGTAGGAGCCCTCGGCAGAAAACCACTGCTTGCCAGTTATCTATTAACCAAAACCTTTGATTTGTAGATTTAAAAAGATTAACCCTCCAAGTTGTCTTCTAACTGCCTTGACATTTTGGGTTGTTCTGTTAATTTGCTTTTGCCTTTTGTGGGTGTGTGGGGGGGGGAGGTTGCTTATTTTTAAAAGATGTTTATTTTGGTGCCATAAAAGTTTGAAATCTTTTTCATAATAAATATTTTCCATGAACTTTTTGAAGTACTCTTGTACATGAAAAAATATTTTCAGAGTGCAGTCCTATGAATGTCACCCTTGAGGAGTTGGCCTAGGGAGAGAGGTGTTTGCTCGTTATTCTTCATGCTTCTAACCATTAGAATTTTCTAAATATCAGCACACATTACAGCAGTCTCCCCTTATCCACAGCTTTGCTTTCTGAGGTTTCACTACCTGTGGTTAACAAGAGGAGGGTGAGCACAGGATGGAAACGTCTTTTGAGAAAGAAAGGCCCCATGCACATAGCTTTTATAATGGCATGTTCTCATCATGTGAGAGTTACTGTTGCTAAGCTCTTACTGTGCCTTGTTTACGAATTCAGCTTTGTCATAGTCTGTATATTAGGGAAAAAAGCAGTAGGGGCGCTGGCACCATGGCTCACTTGGTTAATCCTCTGCCTGCGGCACCGGCATCCCATATGGGTGCCAGGTTCTAGTCCCGGTGGCTCCTCTTCCAGTCCAGCTCTCTGCTGTGGCCTGGGAGTGCAGTGGAGGATGACCCAAGTGCTTGGGCCCTGCACCCGCATGGGAGACCAGGAAGAAGCACCTGGCTCCTGGCTTCGGATTGGCGCAGCGCGCCGGCCTTTCTCTCTCTCTCTCTCTCTCTCTCTCTCTCTCTCTCTCTCTCTCTCACTAACTCTACCTGTCAAATTAAAAAAAAAAAAAAAAAAAGGCAGTAGGTACAGGGTTTGGTAGCATCTGCAGTTCCAGCGCCCACTAGCGGTCCTGGGAAGCATCCCCGATGGAGGGGAAGGAGAACTGCACTCATTTTCTTATGACAACCGGGCTGGAGGGAACATGGGATTGGGCCAATTTTTCTTTACAATTCTCTGTTTAAAAGAGATAAAGACAGGAGCTGGCATTGTGGCGTTGTGGCATTGTGGCATGTGGATGAAGTGGCCCCCTGCCACACCAGCATCTCACATGAGTGTGGGTTCCTGTCCAGGCTGCTCCACTTCCAATCCAGCTCCCTGCTAATGCACCTGAGGAAGCAGTGCAAGGTGGCCCAAGCTTTTAGGCCCCTGCTACCCATGCAGGAGACCAGGATGGAGTTTCAGGTTCCTGGCTTCCTGGCCCAGCCTTGGCTGTTGGGAAAATTTGAAGAGTAAACCAGAAAATGGAAGATTCATTCTCATTCTCTCTCTCTCTCTCTCTCTCCTTCTCTCTGTAACTCTGCCTTTCAGATAGATAGATAGATAGATAGATCTTTAAAACGAGAGAGACGGAGCCAGCATTGTGGCATAGCAGGAAAGCCTCCACCTGCAGTGCCAGCATCTCATGTGGGAGCCGGTTCAAGTCCCAGCTGCCGCACTTCTGATCCAGCTCCCTGCTAATGTGCCTGGGAAAGCAGAAGAAATCGACCCAAATGCTTGGATCCCTGTCGCCCATATGAGAGACACGGCAGAAAGTCCTGGCTTTGGACCAGCCCAGCTCTGGCTATTGCAGCCATTTAGAGAGTGAACCAATAGATGGAAATATCTCTCTCTGTCTTTCCCTCTCACTCTCTGTAAATTCTGCCTTTCAAGTAAATAAAAAAAAATCTTTTTTTAAAAAAGAGAAATAGATATATACATAATTTTTATTTTCTTAATCTTTGGGAAGCAGAGAGAGAGAAAGAGAGAGACAGAGAGAGAGAAGACACAGAAAAAGAGAGTAAAGAGAGCACTCCCATCCACTAGTTCACACAGGCTGAGCCAAGGCCCAAGCCAGGAGCCAGGATATACAGGTGGCAGGGACCCAAGTGCTTGAGCCATCACCACTGCCTCCCAGGGTGTGCAGTAACAGGAAGCTGGAATCAGAAGCAAAATCAGGGGCCTGTGCTGTGGCATAGCAGGTAAAGCCGCCACCTGCAGTGCCGGCATCCCATATGGGCACCGGTTGAAGACCCGGCTGCTCCATGTCCAATCCAGCTCTCTGGTATAGCCTGGGAAAACAGTAGAAGATGGCCCAAGGCCTTGGGCCCCTGCACCCATGTGGGAGATCTGGAAGAGGCTCCTGGCTTCTGGCATTGGCACAGCTCTGGCCATTGTGGCCATCTAGGGAGTGAACCAGCGGATGCAAGACCTTTCTCTTCTCTCTCTCTCTCTCTCTCTCTCTCTCTCTCTCTCTCTCTCTCTCTCTTTCTCTCTCTCTGCATCTCCTCTCTCTGTGTAACTGTGATTTTCAAGTAAAATAAATAAATCTTAAAAAAAAAAGAGGGGCCAGCGCCGTGGCTCACTTGGTTAATCCTCCACCTGTGGCACCGGTATCCCATATGGGCGCCGGGTTCTAGTCCCAATTGCTCCTCTTCTAGTCCAGATCTCTGCTGTGGCCCAGAAGGGCAGTGGAGGATGGCCCAAGTGCTTGGGCCCTGCACCCCATGGAAGACCAGGAGGAAGCACCTGGCTCCTGGCTTCAGATCTGCGCAGCGCTGGCCATAGCAGCCATTTGGGGGGTGAACCAACGGAAGGAAGACCTTTCTCTCTGTCTCTCTCTGTCACTGTCTATAACTCTACCTGTCAAATAAATTTAAAAAAAAAAAGGAGAAGAAGCAAAGTCAGCACTGGAACCCAGGAAATATGGCAGGGATTTTAACCACTAGGTTAAACATCCCCTCCCCCAAAAAATATTTTTTTAAGGATTCATTTTTATTTATTTGAAAGACGGAGTTACAGAGAGAGGTAGAGACAGAGAGAGGTCTTCCATCTGCTGGTTCACTCCCCAGATGGCTGCTATGGCTGGAGCTATGCCGACCCTAGGCCAGGAACAAGAAGCCTCCTCTGGGTCCCCCACACGGGTGCAGGGGCCCAAGAACTTGGGCCATCCTCTATCTCTATCCAGGCCACAGCAGAGAGCCGGACCAGAAGAGGAGCAGCCCGGAACCAGAACCGTTGCCCACATGGGATGCCGACATCCCGGGTGAGGGCTTCAATCCACTGCGTCACAGCGCCGGCCCCCCAAAAATAATTTTTAAATCAAATAAAATTAAGTTAAGAGACTAGGTCAGTGGTCACAGCAAATGAGAAGCACTTCACACAGCATAAACAACACTGATTTCCGGTCCCCACCCAGACTTGGTGAATCAGCCAAGAGAGGGGACCTTTTGTCCTGATTACCCAGGTGACTTGAACACGCAGTCAGGTTTGGGAACCCCTAGACCCCGCAATCTCTAAGCTCTCCAAGGCCCTTTCTAGCATCAAGACTGGAGCACTGCTACCTGGGAGCTCGGCTGGCAGGCTGGTCAGATCCGACCGGTTCCAGGTGAAGCGGGCGCCTCGCCAAGGCTCCTCGGGGCGGCAGCACTCTCAGGCTGGGGCCTGCCAGGGCGGGAGAGGCACCAGCTGGCCCTGACTCTGCCGTAGAAGTGGAGTCACTTTCTCCAAGGTCTGAGACACGGCAGCATGAGTCACAGGAGACACAAGCGCTTACAGGGGCTCAGGGGCGGGGAACTCATTCCTTGTGGTCTACTGATGACATCAACAGCCAGTCTGCCCTAGGCCAAAGGAACCCCACAAAAGCCCTTTCCAGTAAACCCATTAACATCAAACTGTCTCTGGGACTCCATGCCAGGAATACATAATCTCCCTGGCCGACTTTCATAAGCAAAACCTGTCATGTACAGGACCTAGGCTTCTGGCTCATCCACAGCCAGCAGTCACGAACGTGAAAGCTAGACCCAGACCCATGTCTTTCTTCACTGTTTTGTCATTTTCATCATAGAGATCTTTGACATCTTGGTTAAAGTTATTCTAAGGTATTCAATTCTTTTTGAAGCTGTTGTGAATGGGACTTATCTTGAAAGTTCTTTCTCAGCCATGAATTGTCTGTGTATACAAAAGCTATTGATTATTCTGTGTTGACTTTATATCCTGCCACTTTACCAGACTCTTTTATGAGTTCCATTAGTCTCTCAGTGGAGTCTTTTGGATCCCCTATATATAGAAACACGTCATCTCAAGTAGGAACAATTTGACTTCCTCCTTTCCATTTTGTATCCCTTTGATTTCTTTTTCTTGCCTAATGGCTCTGGCTAAAACTTCCAGGACTATATTGAATGGCAATGGTGAGAGAGGGCATCCTTGGCTGGTACTGGATCTCAGTGGGAATGCTTCCAACTTTTCCTCATTTAATAGGACGCTGGCCATGGGTTTGTCATAAATTGCCTTGATTGTGTTGAGGAATGTTCTTTCTATACCCAATTTGCTTAAAGTTTTCATCATGAAAGGGTGTTATATTTTATCAAATGCTTTCTCTGCATCTATTGAGATAACCATATGGTTTCTGTTCTTCAATTTGTTAACATGATGTATCACATTGATTGATTTGTGAATGTTGAACCATCCCTGCATACCAGGGATAAATCCCACTTGGTCAGGGTGAATGATCTTTCTGATATGTTATTGGATTTGATTAGCTAATATTTCGTTGAGGATTTCTGCATTATGTTCATCAGGGATATTGGTCTATAGTTCTCCTTCTCTGTTGTATTTTTTCTGGCTTAGGAATTAAGGTGATTCAGGCTTCAGAGAAGGATTTTGGGAGGGTTCCCCCCCTTTCGATGTTGAATAGCTTGAGAAGAATTGGAGTTAGTTCTCTAAATGTCTGGTGGAATTCAGCAGCGAAGTCATCTGGTCCTGGACTTTTCTTTGTTGGGGGGGGGGGGCGGGACCAAGGGAGTCTTTATTACTGGATAGCCCATATGCTAGGCCAATAAAGCAAGTCTCAGCAAATTCAAAAAAATCAAAATTATACCATGCATCTGCTCCAACCACAATGGAATGAAGCTGGAAATCAACAACTCATAGAGCATATGCAAACACATGAACTGTACAACATGCTCCTAAGTGAACAGTGGATCATAGAAGAAATCAAAAGAAAAATTCAAACATTCCTGGAAATAAATGAAGATGACATTACATCATATCAAAGCCACCGCCTACAAGTGCCGGCATCACATATGGGCTCCAGTTTGAGTCCTGCCTGCTCCACTCCCAATCCAGCTCTCTGCTATGGCCTGGGAAAGCAGCAGAAAATGGCCTAAGTCCTTGGGCCCCTGCACCCATGAAGGAGACCCAGATGGAGTTCCTGGCTCATGGCTCCAGCATGGCCCAGTCCTTGCTGTTGTGGCCATTTGGGGAGTGAACCAGCAGATGGAAGATCTCTCTCCTTCTCCCTCTCTCTGGAACTCTGCCTTTCAAATAAATCTTTTTAAAATAAGAAAAGAGCCAGCATGGTGGCATATTGGACTAAGCTGCCACCTGTGACACTGGCATCCCATATGCTCTACTTCCTTTTTTCTTTTTCTTTGTTATTTTTTTAATATTTATTTATTTGAAAGACAGAAATACTGAGAAAGTGAAAAAGAGATCTTCCATCTGTTGGTTCACTCTCCAAATGCCTACAACAGAGTAGCCGGGACTTGAACCAACATCCATATAGGATGCTAGCACTGCAGGCAGGCGGAGGTTTAACCCTCTACACCACAGTGCCGACCACTACTCCACTTCCAACCCAGCTCCCTGCTAATGTGCCTAGGAAAGAGGCCTGAGCAGCTGCTGTTGTTGTCAGGCGTCCTTGCTGGGTGCAGCCTGCTGAGTCCATGGTAGGGCTCAGCTGCTTGGGCCCCTGCACCCACGTGGGAGACCTGGATGAAGCTCCTGGCTCCTGGCTTCAGCCTGGTCCAGCCCTGGCTGTTGCAGCAACTTAGAGGAGTGAACTAGCAGATGGAAGAGCCGTCTCTCTCCCTATCTCTGTAACTCTGCCTTTCACATAAATAAATAAAGCTTTAAAACAGAAAAAACAGAGCCAGGAGAAACATAAATCAAACTTGTCCTGTGTCCTACACCATTTCCATATTAATCTTTCACAAATGGCCGGTGCCATGGCTCACTTGGCTAATCCTCCGCCTGAGGCGCCAGCACCCTGGATTCTAGTCCCGGTCGGGGCGCCGGATTCTGTTCCGGTTGCTCCTCTTCCAGTCCAGCTCTCTGCTGTGGCCCAGGAGGGCAGTGGAGAATGGCCCAAGTGCTTGGGCCCTGCACCCGCATGGGAGACCAGGAGGAAGCACCCAGCTCACTGGCCACAATGCCCCGGCCAGAGTGGCCACTTGAGGTGTGACGGCCACTTGGGGGGTGAACCAACGGAAAAAGGAAGACCTCTCTCTCTCTCTCTCTCTAACTCTGCCTGTCAAAAAAAAAATCTTTCACAAATGATTTTCCAACCACAAAAACAGACTAAATCAAAGCCACTCTGGTAGAAGTGCAGAGTCTGGGGAGAGGGGCCTGCAGTCCCTCCCACTCAGCAGGGCTGGACAAATATCCTTGCAAACCCTAAGCACCCATCCCCTGCACATATGCAATTCAAGCTGAACACAGCACGAAGCCAGAGTACACAGAGTTCACATGGTATGAAAGTAGAGCAGTTTGTCCTTCTAACTAGAAACAAATCTGAGAAAATAACTTGGCAGCTGCTGTTGTTGTCAGGCGTCCTTGCTGGGTGCAGCCTGCTGAGTCCATGGTAGGGCTCAGCTGTGCAGCCTCCCCTGGATTCCGTGGGCTCCGGGGAACAGTCATCCACAGCTGTGATGTCTCCCAAAGGCCCTGCCAGGGTGCCATGGCCAGCCACAGAGGTGGCCAGAGGTGGAGCTCTACCTCCCTGTTCTGCACTCCTCAGTCCTACGTCTTTACCTCTCCCCACTACCAAAGGAAAATTTTATCCCCAAAATAAGAACTGAGCAAATCATACGTTTGGCATCTTTAATTGCTGGCTGGAAAATTTCGCTTGAGAAGAAGCAGGACGGCAAGCTTCTGCGAGCTGACTTCTGTTTGACCCCCGTTTGGCATCCGGGTGCACTGGCTCCTTACAAGTGCGTACACCCTGTTTCTTGGAACACTCGATTAATAGTCATAGAGCCATTTGCTTCTCAGATATATTGCTTGTTATTTCTGATTAATGGTTCAAATTGGAATATGACTCAGACCATTAGTGTCACAAATTTAAGCCCATCACTGATAAGAATACCACATTTTTATGACCATGGGAAGTAAAACAGCAGTCAGGCCTGAAAGCCTGTCATTGTGAACAGGTGGAACTTATCTGCTGTTTACCCCGTTCATGAGTAATGGACTCTGACACAGGTGCCAGGAACATCTGTCTAAGAAACTGCATTCACGCCACCCTGTGTTCCGCAGCAGAGACGCCTGCGCCCCATCCACGCCATCGCATCCCATCAGAGGCCCTCCTGCGTCCAGGGCCTGTCACTGCCCCGCCTCAGTCCACAGGGGCCAACCAATGCAGCTCAATTAGTGGAAAATCCAGTAACCCCAAAATGACTATTTTATATCCACTGACAAGACTGAGTGTAAGAGTGTAAAAAATGTAGTTTTCTCCAAACGAGGCAAAAAATTGGACTCTACTTGATCCAACTTAAGCACTAAAAGGGATGACCCACGCGCTGGGCAGGGAGTCCCAAATTTCACTTCTGGAACCATCTTTCTTAAGCAACTCAAAATCCCTTGGCCAGTCCTGTCATGTAGCACATTTTCTAGCTATAAGAAAAAATCCTATATAAATTTCATAAATTAAAATTCCCACAAGTTGGCAGGGTTTTTTTTTTTTTTTAAATTAATTTTATTTATTTGAAAGGCAGAGCTACACAGAGAGAGTGAGATAGAAAGATATCTTCCATCTGCTGGTTCACTCCCTCTGTGAACCAGGTGGGGCTGGGCCAGGCCGAAGTCAGGACCCCAGAACTCCATCCAGGTCTTCCACGTGGGTGGTGGAGGCCCAGGTACTTGGATCAGCTGCTGCTGCTTTCCCAGGTGCATCGGCAGGGAGCTGGAACAGAAGTGGGGCAGCCGGGACTTGCAGTTGTTACTGGCAGTTGTCCAACTCACTGTGCCACAACACTGGCCCCAAGCTGGTGGTTTCAGAAATGCTGAGTTCCAGGCAGTAAGCATGAGCTTATATTCACCTTCCCACCCCAAGACTCCCTAGCAAGCAGCATGCTCCTCTAGGGCAATGTTGTTCTTATTTGTGGGTGAGTTTCCCCAAACACACACTATACTCGGGATGTTGATCCCTTCGTCCCTGTCTCAAGGACTTGCTATACGCAAGACACTCTCTTAAGAAGTACCGCTGGCGCCGTCATAGCTCAATAGGCTAATCCTCCGCCTGCGGCGCCGGCACACCGGGTTCTAGTCCCGGTTGGGGTGCCGGATTCTGTCCCAGTTGCCCCTCTTCCAGTCCAGCTCTCTGCTGTGGCCTGGGAAGGCAGTGGAGGATGGCCCAAGTGCTTGGGCCCTGCACCCGCATGGGAGACCAGGAGAAGCACCTGGCTCCTGGCCATTGGGGGGTGAACCAACGGCAAAAAGGAAGACCTTTCTCTCTGTCTCTCTCTCACTGTCCACTCTGCCTGTCATAAAAAAAAAAAAAAAGAAGTACCGTCAGTTGTTCACTACGCCTCTTTTATTCCCAGAAACCACCCAGACTTCCTCAAACACAGGATCGTGCAAGCTAGCATTTGTTTCACAAACTATATGTGTTTAAATTGATAAAAATATTTTATTTGAGTCATTGCATGGATCTGTGTTGTCCATCTTGGTTAAACAAACATAAGTACTGTCTTGGCCTGGTCCCACCCCTTAACTTGCTAACCCCTCACAATAAACTCCTGTGGGATGATATTGTGGACACTACAGCTGACAGAGGTTAACCAAGCAGTGATCCTAAGGCTCAGTGAAGACAAACTGGGGCGCCTTGACCCTGGGCTCACCACTGCACCCACTTTAGCTACCTCCCAAGAGTCCACGCTGACCCAGTTGCATATAAGCACGGAGTTTCCCAGCACTGTGGCTCTCTTCTGGATCCACGTCCGATCGTCCTATTTTTGACCGAAGGCCATTCCAGACTTAGAGAAGAGGAGCTATATAATCTACAAAGATCAGGACTTCTTGGGACAGGCGTTTGGTAAACCAGTTAAGCCTCTGCATAGGATGCCCATGTCCCACTGGAGCACCTGGTTTGAGTCCCGGCTCCTCCACTTCTGATCCAGCTTCCTGCTTAATGCACTCCCTGGGAGGCAGCAGGTGATGCTTCAAGTCCTTGGGTCCTTGAACACCCACACAGGAGACCCAGACTTAGTTCCCAGCTCCCGTCTTTGGCCTGGCCCAGCCCTGGCTATTGTGGACTTTTGGAGAATGAACCAGCTAATAGAAGATATCTGTCTCTCTCTATCTGTCTCTCTCTATCTCTGTTTGTCCTCCCTCTGTCACTCTGCCTTTCAACATATTTTAAAAAATATATGGGAGCTGGAAGCAAAGTGCTGGCCACTTTCTTGACAGTGCCGTCTTGCTATGTGATTGCTGGTGGGCTTTCTGGAGGCACAGAGCCTAACCAACTTCACAAAAGGTGAGGCAGCTGTTTTACCAGGATCCAACACACACACACACACACACACACACACACGAAGCACCTAGTCAGAACCACCGATATATACCGTTCCACTTTTGCGCTTCAACCCTTTGGCCTAAGGCCCAAACTGCATGAACCTTGCCAGTTCTGCATTCCTTACTGTGGGTAAGAACATAGAGGAGCAAGAAGAAACACTAGAATCCTACTGGTAGTGGGAGATTCACATGCACACCGGGGCTGGGGAGGAATGGCACAGGGATCAGCCTCCAGCTCTGCCCCAGCATTGATTTTACCCAGCACAGCTCCCTCCTGCTTCTCCCATACAGAACACAAAGTGCTCTACCCGAGGGTACAGGTTACTGGCAGACACCTTGGAATTCTCTAGTCAACAAAGATCCTAGATGCTGGTAGGGCCCTGGGAATCCGTCCATGTGGAGGGAACATTTGGAAACAACAGGGGATGTGGAAAAATTCTTTCCTTTTCCTTTCACACTACAGAGCAATGCTAAAAACCCAGACTCTAGGAGTGGGTGTTTAGCATAGCGCTTAAGAGGCCACTTGGGATGCCCAAATTCCATATTAGAGTGCCTGGGTTCACGTGTGTGTGTGTGTGTGTGTGTGTGTGTGTGTGTGTGTGTCCCGCCCCCGTCTGCTCCAGTTCCATCTCCCTGGGAGGCAGCAGGTGATAGCTCAAGTACTTGAGTCCCTGCCACCCACATGGAAGACCCAGTTTGAGTTCCCAGCCTGGCCCAGCCCCAGCTGTTGGGGAACGAACTAGCAGATGTAAGATCTCCGTCTGCCTCTTTCCATTCTGTCTCTCTTTCAAAACAAAAACAGAGAAAATGACCAGACTCTTTGGGGCCATTCTGTTTGGATTTAAATGTGATCCCTTTCTGGCTGAGCTACCTTGAAAAAGTGGCTTTAACTTCCTCATGCTTCCACGTACTCCACTGAAAACAGAATCAAAAATGGAAAATCAGTGTCTGCCTTACAGAGTTGGGAGAATGACCCAAGACAGCGACACAAGTGCTTTATGTTGTCTGACGCAGAGTAAGCATCTATAAACATCCATTCTTGTTATGATTAAAGAGCCCAAGAGGCCAGCACTGTGACACAGTGGGTTAAGACACCACCAGCAGCACCCGTGTTCCATAAGGGCACCAGTTCAAGTCCTGGCTACTCCACTTCCGATCCAGCTCCTGCTAATGCGCCTGGGAAAGCAGCAGAAGATGTCCCCAGTGCTTGGGCCCCTGTACCCAAGTGGGAAACCTTGATGGAGTTCCAGGCTCCTGGCTTCAGCCTGGTCCAGCCTCAGCTGTTACAGACATTTGGGAAATAAACCAGCAGATAGAAGATCTCTCTCGGTCTCTCCTTTTCTCCCTGTAACTCTGCCTTACAAATAAATAAAATCTTAAAAAAAAAAAAAAAAAAAAAAAAAAAAGGCGTGCCTGTAGGCATCCCAGACTTGGGCCAAGTCTGTGCTTTACCAACAAAGATGGTAAATGATTCACCCATAGTCATGATTTTTTTAAATCAACCAGCCAAGTGATTGGTTAAACTGACCTAACCCTGCAGCCCAAGTCTGATATAATTAGCAATCCAGTCTAATTCAATAAACATGTATGCACTATGATTAACACTTGGTATTGAGAGAGAGAGAGAGAGAGAAACAGGATCTGCCCTTGAAGCGCTCACCGTCTTCTTGAAGAAAAAGACATTAATTGCAATTGCTGCATGCAATACTAAGCAGAGAAGGCTGAACCACAAGCGCAAACCACTTGCTGTTGGAGAAGAAGAAAGAAGTGGCAAGAGCCCAGCTCTGAAGTCAAGGGTCTGGATGAATGATTTGAAAACCGCTAAACCTCAGCCTCTGCATCGGTAGAGCAGGGGTACTAAACCTACTACACTGCAGCATCTCCCTGTGAGGATACAGTGGGAAACTGAGTAAAGCACCCTGGAACACAACAGACGCCCGGAAAAATAGTCATCCTCATTGCGCTGTTTCTGCCTGAGCACAACAGAAGACTTCACCAAAAAGAGGGCTTTGATACGGGCTTAGACAGAACAGGCATTCAGGGCCGGCACCGCGGCTCACTAGGCTAATCCTCCGCCTTGCAGCACCGGCACACCAGGTTCTAGTCCCAGTCGGGGAGCCGGATTCTGTCCCGGTTGCCCCTCTTCCAGGCCAGCCCTCTGCTGTGGCCAGGGAGTGCAGTGGAGGATGGCCCAGGTGCTTGGGCCCTGCACCCCATGGGAGACCAGGAGAAGCACCTGGCTCCTGGCTCCTGCCATTGGATCAGCGCGGTGCGCCCGCCGCAGCGCACCGGCCGCGGCGGCCATTGGAGGGTGAACCAACGGCAAAGGAAGACCTTTCTCTCTGTCTCTCTCTCTCACTGTCCACTCTGCCTGTCAAAAAGAAAAAGAAAAAAAAAAAAAAAAAGAACAGGCATTCAAACGGGAGAAGGGAGGGCAAAAGCGAGATGAGCAGAACAGACGTCAGCCACAGAGCCCAGGAGCGACAAGTTACGTAGCTGACGAGCTGGGAACGCGTGTCGTCCCGGTACAGGGGAATAGCGATGACTCCTGATAGTAATGACTTCACTGGGGTGCTGTGGGGGTTACATGAGCTAAGGCACATGGAGCAGTTAGGGCAATGCCTGATAAACACTAAGAGCCTCACAGAATTTAAACCAAGAGGCCAGCGTTGTGGCTCAGCGGGTTAAGCATGTGTTTCGGCACCCCGGATCAGAGTGCCAGTTCAAGTCCCAGCTCCTCCAGGTTCCTGCTCCAGCTTCCTGCTAATGCCTTGGCCCTCTGCCACCCATGTGACACACCTGGCTGAAGCTCCCAGCTCCTGGCTTCAGCCTGGCCCAGGCCCTGTTATTGTACTATTATGGCCATTTGGGAAGCTGATGAAGATCTCTCTCCGTCCCTCTCTCTGTCATGCCTTCAAGTAAATAAACCTTTAAACAAAATAAAAGACATGTAGATTGTGAAAGAAGTTAATAAAAAGGTCATGGGGCTGGCGCTGCAGCATAGCGGGTGAGACCATCCAATAAGGGTACGGGTTCAAGTCCCAGCTGCTCCACTTCTGTGTCATTCCAATTTTAGTATATGTACTACCGAAGCAAGCACGCTGCTCCACTTCTGATCCAGCTCCCTGCTAATGGCCTGGGCAAAGCAGAGGAGGATGGTCCAAGGATCTGGGTCCCTGCCACCCACATGGGAGACCTGGAAGAAGCTCTTGGCTTCAGCCTGGTCCAGCCGTGGACTGTGGCCATCTGGGGAGTGAACCAGTGAATGGAAGACCTCTCTACCTGTCTCTCCCCTTTGCTCTGCCTTTCAAATTAAAAAAAAAAAAAATGAGTTCAGAGGCCCTGCCCTCAGTTAGAGTGCTGTGACTGCTCGGCTGCTCCATCCCCGTGACTGATCTGGGTCCAACAGAGGAAACCGCAGCGTTAAGTTTCGTGCGCAAATAGCCTCTGACGGTCCGCTCTAGGCTTTGACCCTCCTCCGGAAATCACACACCCTCCCTGTGGAGCCGAAGCTAACAGTTAACTTTTGAGAGATTGCCAATAGTTAGCCAACTGGTTTCACCACCAAAGAGTTCACAGAGGAGGAAGGCAATAAAAGCAATGACTTCCTGCTGGCAGCCCAAGCTTAATTATCCCAAAGTGGGAGAAAAGGCAGCTAGAGGTAGGTGGCTTCCCGCAGGCGTGGCCGGAACTCTGGAGCTCTGAGCAGACAAGGGCCGTGGCCGTTTGCTTTCCACCTGGCAAGGACCAGTGGGGAGGCAGCTAGAACCAGCTGTGAGTCACCAGTGCTGAGGGCGTCTGAAGATGCGTGACTCCCGAAGCAGCTTGCAAAATGTGAACAAGGCTAACAGTACCCAGGGGACAGGGTTCATGGGTTTGTCAGCATCCCCGACTTTACAGGACACACCCCTCCCCGCCGCCAGCCCCCACCACGGCGCCAGCTTCAGAGGGAGCTGTTGAGATGGTCAGTGAACAACAGAGCATTTAGGACACAACGAAGGCTAACCAAGTGCCAAGAAGGGGCCCCACCAGCCCGGGGGAAGCTTGCACTACCTAATGACCTGTGTCCCAAGGGCTGACTCCACCTGCAGGCCCCCTGGCCACTCTGTCAACGCCCAAGACCTCGAATCAAACATTACCTTTCCTAGACCCAGGCTGCTAACCCACTACTCTCAGCCGACAGCCGAATTGGTCTCACATCTTCTTTTATTTTCTTCATACTCCTTGGGATCTAAAATTAACTTCTTTGCTGCTCGTTGATTTGTTCTGATTGGCTTTTATTCCCAGCAGGCTAAACACACGTTCCTTTGCCAGATCCAGTGCAAGCACGAGCAGAACAGATGCCACGTGCCTTGATTATTGCTATACCCTCAGCACCTATTACCAGGGCCTGGCACATTATTAGTGCCAATAAATGTAACACACAAGAAGACTGGCCATTTCAAACTGGAGTCTGACTCCTGGAACTTAGCCAAAGAGGTCCAGCTCGGAACCCCTGCAGAAGTCCCAATGACCCTAAAAGTCAAAAGCCGGTCTCCAAAATAAAATGACATCCCCCAGCTTAATCATGCTCTGGGTTCTCTGTACATCCAGGAAGATTTACAGGGCCTCTTCTCTCCTGTCCCACCCCGCACACACCAGGCAGAGGAAGACTGGCCCTTTCAGAATGAAGTTCTCCAAGGGTCTCTCTTACCCACCTGCCTGAGCTGGGGAGCTCAGACACTAGTTTTGACCCACTGTGTTCAAGAGCTGGGCACTGAAGTGGGTGGGAATGTAGGCTGGGGCTGGGGTTGCCCAAGTTGCAAACCTTTCTTTCTCTGCTCTCAGAAGAGGATAAGGGAGGCAGATAAAAGGGGAGGTGTATTCCCCATGCTAAGTCTGATAGGAGACGGCCACCACAGCTTCACACCTACTCTTGGAGAGCACACTCCTCCCAATTACGCAAAAGTTACCCTCAAACATTTGCATGTTAACTTAATATTTAAGACACCTGCATCCCATAGTGGAGTACCTGGGTTCAATGTCCAGCTCTGGCTCCTGACTTCAGCTTCCTGCCAATGCACACCCTAAAAGGCAGCCGCAAGTGACAGCTCACGTAGCTGGATTTCTGCTCCCCATGAGGGAAACCTAGATTGAATTACTTGCTGCTGGCTTTGGGCCAGCCCAGTTCCAGCAACTCTGGGCATTTGGGGAGTAAACCAGGGGATGGACAGAATGAATCTCTCTGTCTCTCTGTCTCTCTCTCTCCCATCTTAAATAAATAAAATAATTTTAAAATAACATTTTAATTAAAAACAAAAATGTTTCCCATCCCAGCACAAGTCATTTCACCAGGGACCTTTGTTCCAAGGAAGAGCCCAAAAGAAGGAGCAGACAGGGCACACAAACGATCAAAAATGAGCAGTCAGTCACAGCCCTTTCTCCGATGACCCGAGGTCCCTGTGGGGCACTCTATTCTCATGTCACATCAACGGCCAGGCCAAGACTTGTTCTCGGCCTGAGTTTGTGTCTGCTCCTCTGTGGCTGGAAAAGTGGAAAAACACTAGGCTATTTC
The DNA here is from genome assembly GCF_964237555.1 of Oryctolagus cuniculus. Taxonomy (NCBI): domain Eukaryota; kingdom Metazoa; phylum Chordata; class Mammalia; order Lagomorpha; family Leporidae; genus Oryctolagus; species Oryctolagus cuniculus. Next base: position 37,979,020 of record NC_091437.1, on the reverse strand, counting down.
AAAGAGATCAGTGAAGCAGCCTGAGCTTTTGAGACTGCACGTCGCACACAGCCCAGCCAAACCCCGCATCTTAGGATGCAGCAGAAACCCTGCAGAAGAGGAAGCCCAGGCCAAATCCATAGCATCCTGCTTAAGCCACTGCATGCATCGCGTGCATCGTGGTCTCTTGCCATGACTAAGTGCCGCTGTGCGCTGGGCTGACAAAGCAGATGCTCCAAAACAGGGACTGTCAGGGGGATCCGGGACAGAGCTGCAGGAGCCACTGGACAGATACCAAGTGCCCGGCTCACGGTGGGTCCTGAACAACCCACTTTCCCAAAGAGGGCCTCCCATGGATAGCAGGCAGAACCATGTGGCCCAAAGATGTCCATGTACTGGGCCCCAGAACACTGACTGAAACAGGAGGCGTGACGCAGAGAGAGCCATGAGACCTGGAACTTTGCAGCTGGGGCTCAGATCAGGGTTCTGAGAGGAGGACAGGATGCTGAATTATGCAGGTGGACCCAACCTAATCTCACGAGCCCTCCAGAAAGCAGAAGACGGCAGCAGAGGGGGTCACAGAGACGTGACGTGAGGACTTGATCTTACAGCTGCTGGTTGGAAGATGGAGAAAGGGACTGAGAGCCAGGGAATGCAGAGGCCTGCAGTAGTGGGGAATGGCCCTCAGTGCACAGCCAGCACCTCTGGTCCTACAGCCATGAGAAGTGCATTGTGCCAGCAACTCAATTAGGCGGTACATGGATTTTCCACCAGAGCTTCCAGAAACATGTCTGATGATACCTTGACTTCATTCCCATGAGACCCATTCTACACTTCCATCTACAATATAATAATAACAAAAAAGTAAAGCCATTAAATTTGTGGTAAGTTGTTAGAGCAACATTAGAAAATGAATTTGCTGTTAGATCCTGAGTAAGTCACTCTTTCTTGCTGGGCTTCCGCTCACTTCATGGCAAAGGATGGACAAGCTCTCAAGAATGAGTGCCAGGGCCGGCACTGTGGTGTCCCGGCTAAGCCGCCGCCTGCAACACTGGCATCCCAAATGGGCGCCGGTTCCAATCCTGGCTGCTCCACTTCTGATCCAGCTCCCTGCTAATGTGCTAGCGAAATCAGTAAAATGAGGATACTCTATCCATACACAACTAAGCAATTTACAGTGCAGTCGGCCCTCTGCCTCTGTGGCTTCTCATCTCAGATTCAACAAACCTTGGGTCACGAATATTGCTAAAAATTCCTGAACATGCAAGACTTTTTTCTTGTTATTCTCCACAGAATACAGTAGAATAACTATTTACATAGCAATTACATTTTGTCAGGTATTATAAGTACTCTGGAGATGATCTCAAGAGTATTCACACATCTGTAGACTTGAGCATCCACAGACTTTCCTGTCCATGGAGGGTCCATGGGTACTGAGGATAAGGGCACACAGTGAGTGAGTGAGTGAGTGAGCCTTGCTGTTGTTTACTGTGGCCAGCAATCCCAACTCCAGTCTGTTCCCCTTCCTGGCTTATTGGTGGATGTGCTCCCTTCCCTGGCGGGGGAGGGGGTCACTGTATGTTTCCTAGCGAGTTACAAGGGTATCAGGGTCTCTAGTGAGCTGCTAGGTCAGCAGCTATCAAAGCCCCATTTACCTTCTCCCAAGTAAGCTACAGAGGCAAGAGCTGAAGCCTGGGTCCCCGCATTCCAGTGAGGTACAGAGGACAGGCCCTGGAACTAGGACCGTTTGCGTTCAACCGGCATCTGTGCCACCTGCTTCCTGGGTGCTCCTCACTGTGGCCCTCGGTTTCCTCCCCTGTGAGACAAAGGCAGTGACAAGCCCTCTCGAATGAGACTGTCGTGAGGACTAAGCGAGTTCATGCCTGTAAGACACTTAGAACGATGCCCGGCTCCTACTGATCACCATGTGTAACTGGTGTTACATCATTCAGCACACTTGGCCACTGCAGGGTGTGGCAGTGCCAACGCTGACTCGTCTACACCGTGGGTGGGAGCAGGTGTATCTGTCTTTGATGCCACTGCCAGCAGTGGCCATGTGATCCCAGCCAAGATGAAGACTTTCTTTCCTGGGAGCTATGGCCCTTCTTGTGTATGTTTGAATCTATAGACAAGAACTAGAGCACATTAAAAAAAAAAAAAGTAATTTAAAAAAAAGGAAGTAAAAGAAGGATCAGCTTATGGCCAGGAAAGCAACTGAGGTCGTGACCCGTGCTCTGCCACTTCTTAGACCTGAGGGTCCGTCACTTGTCATCTCTCTCATTACAGCTCAGTGGTTCTGCTGCACCACACGGGGACAATCCCAAGACCTTCTGAGCAGCTAGGAGGTCAGCATGTGGGACACTTGATGAGCGTGACTTGTGAGCCCCACAGCATGAGTCATAGCCCTCAGGGCGGCTGGAAACAGGAGGTCTCGGATGCAGAAACACTGCTTGGCTTTTTCCGTTCGCACTGCAGGAGTACATCACGTCCTGCCGCACAGCTGGGCTGTCTTACGAATGTCCAGTGGGTTGGCGAGTGCCCTGCCTAACCCAAAAGAGAATGCCATGGCCACTCCCAAGCATGCACCTGTCTCCTCCCCTGTCCTCACGCTGCAGAGGTCCAGGGCCTCAGTCAAGGTAACTCAAAGCTGTGGACAACGTTGTGGCACAGCGGGTTAAGCCGAGGCCTGCCACACCAACATCCCAGGGCTGCTTGGAGTCCTGGCTGCTCTGCTTCCAGCTTAGGTCCCCACTAATGTGCCTAAGGAGGCAGCAGAAGATGGCCTAAATACTTGGACCCTTGCCTTCCACTTGGGAGACCCAGATGGAGTGCTAGGCCCCTAACTTTGGCATAGCCCAGCCCTGGCCTTTGCAGTCATTTGGGGAGTGAACTGGCAGGTGGAAGATCTCTTTCTCTGTTTCTCCTTCTCTGTGTGTCACTTTGCCTTTCAAATACATAAATCTTAAAAAAAAAAAAAAAAAAAAAGTAACTCAGAGGATCTTCCCAATCCCATCTGGCAGTCACTATCCTGGTGCCCACTGCCCTGGTACCAGAGAAGGCCAGTGTGTGTAAGCCTTAGACAGACACTGTCCGAAGAGGGACGCCAGTCAGCCCCCAGGCGCCAGCCAGCAGGAGTGGGCGCCGGGCTGGCTGCTGTATCAAAGTAAGAGCCCGGACACTGGCACAGATGTTTCGTTTGACCCGCGAACATGTATTGAGCACCAACTATTTGCCAAGCACTAGCAGTCCCTGGCCAGGAGAAATGGGAGGGCAGGCAGGGAGCCTACCTGCCACAACTACATCCCAGGTAAAGGGGAGGTGGCCAGAGGAAGGACCAAGATAGCTTTCCCACTCCCTCTCTCGTCCGTCTTCCGGGCAAACGATGGTTTCCCCGTTTCACAGATGGAGAAACAAGGCTGGCAGAGAACAGGGAAGTAGCTGCGACGGCAGCGGCAGCAGGGCTAAAACCCATCGGGTCGGGACTCCCACACTCCCGGCAGAGAATCTCTGCTCTGGGCGGTACAGATCGGAGCCCTCCAGTGCTCGGGCCAGGAGCCGGGCCTGGAGGGCCGAGGGCGGCAGAGCGGCTCGAGGAGGGGGCGCGCTTCCCGGGAAGGCAGGGCAGGAAATCCGGGGAGGAAGCCGTCCCCTGGTGGGGCTCTGGCATCCACGGAGGCCCAAGACCGTGAGCAGAAGGTGGCGGCGACTCGAGCTGGGAGCGGGAGAAAGGGGAAGCGGGGCGGGGGAGCAAAGAGCAAGTGAGGAAGGCGAGAAGGGAGCCGGGAGAGAGCACCGCAGGGGCGGCGAGAGGACCCCGGGCAGGGGGCAGCACGAGCTTCCGCTCGCGAGTTCGCAGGGCTCTGTGGAGTTGAGCCCCGCAAACGCCGCCGGTGGCCCCACTCACCGCGATCCGCTGAGCTGCTGTCAACACCGCGACCGGGTCGCCGCCGGATCGCGGAAAGTTCCTGGCACAGGACTGGTGGGCGCTCCTCCAGGTCCCGGGACCGCTGGAGATCCTGCAGCCGAAAGCGACCCCGACCCGCGCCAGGAACCCGCGGGGCCCCTCAGCACCCGGACACACGGGAACGCGCAGGAGCGGCCGGGACGCGTGGCTCGGCACCCGCGCGCGGCGCGCGGCGGCTCAGGAATGCGCGGCCGCCGGGGCGCGCCCCCGGAAAACCCCGGCCCCTGGCCCGGGCAAGCTCGCTCGGCTCCTCCCCCTATCTGCCCCGCGGGTCGTGAGCGGGAAAGCCCCCTGCGCGGGGACCTAGGCACCGGGAATTCGCGTTAAGTTCGCCCCTGACCGCACACTAGCCCTGGATAGGTCGCTTTGCTTCTCCGGGCCGCCGCTCTGCGTATCGTGAACAGGGAGGGCGGGCCCGAAAGGTACCCTGCGAGGTCCTGTCCAGCTGTCGTCTAGACAAGGGCAAGTCCAGCAGGTGGGTTCGGGGCGGTGAGCTGCGTGTGCAGTGGTCAGGAGGCTTCACCTGGTTCATTCTCTGTAAGGCGCGTCCAGCCTCAGTGGGAGGACCAGTGCGAAGCTGGTTGGTTGCATGACATCATAGGCCCCTGAGCGTCCTGTGATTTTGTGATGACGATAAACAGCCCAGCACCGAGCCGACACCAGGCTTCCCAGCCCCACGCAGGGTGCCAACCCTGCGGCCGCCTGCCCCGCTCGCTCTGTTGTTCCTGGCAGGGGTGGCTGCCATCCTGGCAGGGGTGGCTTGACTCACTCCTACCATTCTGGAAGCAGGAGCGCAGGCCTTGACACCCCTTGGCGTCCTGCGGAGTGTGGGAGCCCCGCTGCGTTTAGGTTTCTTCCTTTCCCCTGTGGACACAACAAGAGCCGCGGGTACTCAGCCAGGCCCAAATCCCATATGGAGTAGGCCCTGACATGACCCGGCCGCCTCCCCGCATTCGCGGATCCGGTCTGCAGAAAGGAAGTCATCCCATCCCATACACGGGCGTGAAGGCGACTGACTGAGAGATGATTCTGACAGACATTCTAAGGCTTGTCACCCAGCAGCATGTTCTGCTAAGACGAAGTGTGGGATCCTAAATACAAGCAGAATGAATTCTGGGGAGTTTCGTTCAACACTTTTCATAGTAGAAAAAAACTTAAAGGAGGAGGATCTTAATCCAAATTTTTCCCTGGTTAGAGGAAGGCGGAGGGAGTTCTTTTGGGTGGGCAACTGGTAACCCAATGCGTGCAAGACAAGGCAGAGGCCCAGGGCCAGAGCCAGTATCCACCATGCTGCATCTGCCTTTCCCGGTTAGCCGTGGACCGGTATTTTGCTATTTCGTTATTATCAATTTGCCTTGCAACCAAGAAGCAAGTCAAACAGAAAGCTTGCGTCCCCTATGAGCAGTGTACCGCGTGAAGCCTGCTGTCTCAGCTGCACTGATTTGGCTGCAAGGGAAGAGGGTTGGATGCTGGGTTGGAGTGGAAGCGGGGAGAACACGGCCAATTTCATCAGTAAGCTTTTGTCGTAACACAAAAGAACCGAAAAACAACTCAGATTTCACTGTCTTCTTGTTGCTGTTGTTTTAATTGACTTATCAGAGAGATGGAGAAAAACAGTTTCCACCCTGTGGTTTACTCCCCAAATGCCCGCAGCAGTCAGGGCTGGGCTGAGGCTAAAACGTGGAGTCTGTATCGCAGTTCAGATCTCACAGAATGGCAGGAGCCCATTTACTAGAGCCATTACGGCTGCCTCCCAGGATCCGCGTTAGCAGGGAGCTGGAGTCAGGAAGCAGAGCTGGGACTTAAACTCCAACAGGGACTCAGCCTGCTTTTACCTGCTGAGTTAGCCACTAGGGCAAATGCACACACCCAGTATTACACTTTCTTGGTCCTCAACTACAAATACAGACTACCCCTGTCTCACAAGGGCTCAACCTGTGATTTTTACCTTACCATAGTGTAAAGCAATACACATTCAATCTTTCCCCAGGCTAGAAATGTTTAGTCTGTGCTGCTTTGTGGCGCTGGGCAGTGGCAGTGAGCTCAGGCACACAGAGGGGTAATAGTTGATACTGCACAGTGTATCACTGTTTTGTTACACTATGATGTTGGGTAGGTTAGGTATCGTAAATGCATTTCTGAATTACAATATTTTTGATTGGTGATGGGTTTACCAGGATGTGACCCCCACCCTAAGTCAAGAAGCGTCTGTGTGTTCCAAAGAGAAAACAGTCAGGAGCAATGCTCACTTAGAGATCCCTTGACAGTGAGGGGAAATTTGCATAGAAGTGTAGGCTAATGACACTGGCTTCCATGGAGGTACTGCTCAGGAGTGCACTTTTGGCCCAGTGATTCAGATGCCCGCATCCCACATCGGAGTATCTGGGTTCAATTCCAGACCTTGGCTCCCGACTCCAGCCTCCTGCCAATGAAGGCCATGGGAGACAGCGGTGGCAGCATAAGTGATTGGGTTCCTGCCACCCATGTGGGAAACCTGGATTGAACTCTTGGCTCCCAGCTTTGACCCTGGCCTTGGGCCCAACTCCAGTCCCAGCTCTGCAGGTATCTGGGGAATGAACCAGCCAGTGGGATTTCTTTCTCTCTCTCTCTCATAAATAATAATAATAAATTTTTTAAAGTAGAAACTGCTTCAGGGTCCCCCCACTAGGCTGCAGTCCATAGCACATACCCTCACTATGAATCCTGTCTACACAGACTTTTCATTTGTCACCTGCACAGGTATATGTATTTAGTTGTGGGGAAGAATGTGATATACTGGATTGGAAATCAGAAAAACTAAATTCTGTGCCTGTTGTTCAGTAGCTAGAGGAACACTAGTGCCTCAATTTCCTCACTTGTAAAATAGCAAAATGAGACCAGTCCCTTCTGTCTAATGCAATTATTTGAATATTTTGTTCATGTTCTCCTTCATGTAAAGCTATTCACTGAATATCTCCTACACATTCCAGCCACAAAGAAGACAAATTATCTCTCTTGACTGTGCTTTCATCGAGTGGAAACACATTCACAATGTAGGGAAAAAATAGGCAAGATCATATCAGCTTGTGACATCATGCAGAGCACGAGATGATGTGATAGAAACACAAAAAGAGTTTTGTCACAGAGACTCTCGTTAATCTGAATTTCCTTCACCTCACCCCGGTTAGAATGGCTCACATACAGAAATCTACCAACAACAGATGCTGGCGAGGATGTGGGGAAAAAGGGACACTAACCCACTGTTGGTGGGAATGCAAACTGGTCATGCCACTATGGAAATCAGTCTGGAGATTCCTCAGAAACCTGAATATAACCCTACCATTCAACCCAGCCATCCCACTCCTTGGAATTTACCCAAAGCAGTTTAAATTGACAAACAAAAAAGCGGTCTGCACCCTAATGTTTATTGCAGCACAATTCACAATAGCCAAGACCTGGAACCAACCTAAATGCCCATCAACGGTAGACTGGATAAAGAAATTATGGGATATGTATTCTTTAGAATACTATACCGCAGTAAGAAACAACGAAATCCAGTCATTTGCAACAAAATGGAGGAATCTGGAACACATCATGCTGAGTGAAGTAAGCCAGTCCCAAAGGGACAAATACCATATGTTCTCCCTGATCGGTGACAACTGACTGAACACCAAAAAGGAAACCTCCTGAAGTGAAATGGACACTATGAGAAATGGTGACTTGATCAGCATAGCCCTGACTGTTAATGGACAACTTAATACATTATCCCTCTTAGTATTTTTTTTGTCTGTTCTACTTAATATGACTGGTTTAATTCTGTAATTATCACACAGTTATTCTTAAGTGTTGAAAATTAACTGAAATGTGATCCCTGTTAAACATAAGAGTGGGAATAAGAGAGGGAAGAGATGTATAATTTGGGGCATGCTCGGGCTGACTTGCCCCAATTGGTAGAGTTGGAAACATACCAGGGGATTCCAGTTCAATCCCATCAAGGTGGCATGTGCCAATGCTATCTCACTATTCCAAGTGATCAATTTCAGTTCACAATTGATCATAATGAAAGGACTAAGAGTCAAAGGGAGCACATAAACAAGTCTAGTACCTGCTAACACTAACCGATAGAATAAATAAAGGGGAGAGTGATCCAACATGGGAAGTGAGATACTCAGCAGACTCATAGAATGGCGGATGTCCTAAATAGCACTCTGGCCTCAGAATCAGCCCTAAAGGCACTCGGATCTGGCTGAAAAGCCCATGAGAGTATTTCAGGCATGGAAAGCCAAGACACTCTGGCAAAAAGATCTCTGTGAGTGAGATCCCAGTGGAAAGAACAGGTCTTCAAAGAGGGAGGTGCCTTTCTCTGCAGGGAGGAGAGAACCTCCACTTTGACTATGACCGTGTCTAAACAAGATAAGAGTCGGAGAACTCAAGGGGCTTCCATAGCCTTGGAAACTCATGACTGGTGCATAGGGAGATTACTGATGCCATAAACAGGAGTGTCAATTTGTAAAGTCAACAACAGGAGTCACTGTGCACTTACTCCTCATGTAGGATCTCTGTCCTTAATGTGCTGTACATTGAGGCTTAATGCTATAACGAGTACTCAAACAGTATATTTCACTTTGTGTTTCTATGGGGGTGCGAACGATTGAAATCTTTACTTAATGTACACTAAACTGATCTCCTGTAAAAAAAAAAAAAAGAAAAAAAAGAAATTATCAATTCCCAACTTGACTCTCACTGGGATTAAACGTGACAATAGGTCTGATCTGATTTCATCATCATTTAAAAAAAAATCAAATCATCTATTATTTTTCACTTTATGTTTCTGTGTGGGAGCAAACTGTTGAAATCTTTACTTAAGGTATACTAAGCTGATCTTCTGTATATTAAGATAATCGAAAATGAATCTTGATGTGAATGGAAGGGGAGAGGGAGTGAGAAAGGGGAGGGTTGTGGGTGGGAGGGACGGTATGGGGGGGGGGGAGCCATTGTAACCCATGAGTCGTACTTTGGAAATTTATATTCATTAACTAAAAGATAAAAAAAAAAATTAAAACTTAAAAAAAATCTGAATTTCCTCCATTTTTAAAATAATTAATGATGTGTTACCTTGTAATCAGCTTAAACATAATTTCCAAGGTGTTTAAGAATTTAGACTGATGTTAAATCAAGTAAATCGGTGAATGATCTTTAGCTGCCTGGATAATTTGTAAGAAAGATAGACTGCAAAAACATTGGCCACCAATCACACTATGCACACAACACAATTTGCCTCGCTTTTTTACGTTTATTGATTTATTTTCATCTACTTGAAAGGCAGAGGTCTTACATCCCCTGGCTTGCCCCCCAAATGCACCACAACAGCCAGGGCTGGGCAGTTATATTGGTAATTTATGTGGATCATTGAGACTATACTGAGAATTGAAGTCACAAAGAAATGTGAATGTGCATTTACAATTATGAGTACAGTGCAATTTATCAAGGGGAAAAGTAAGTGATTTTTTCGGGAAATAAATGTGCCAGAATATGACAGATTAGCAAAAGACAAAATTTGAATTCAAGGCTAGTTTTCATCTACTTGAAAGGTGAATAGGCCGGCGCTGTGGCTCACTAAGCTAATCCTCCGCCTTGCGGCGCCGGCACACCGGGTTCTAGTCCCGGTCGGGGTGCCGGATTCTTTCCCGGTTGCCCCTCTTCCAGGCCAGCCCTCTGCTGTGGCCAGGGAATGCAGTGGAGGATGGCCCAAGTGCTTGGGCCCTGCACCCCATGGGAGACCAGGAGAAGCACCTGGCTCCTGCCTTTGGATCAGCACGGTTCGCCAGCCGCAGCACGCCGGCCACGGCGGCCATTGGAGGGTGAACCAACAGCAAAGGAAGACCTTTCTCTCTGTCTCTCTCTCTCACTGTCCACTCTGCCTGTCAAAAAATAAAAAAAATAAAAATAAAGGGATTGTGAATCCTCTACAGGCAAGAGCAAATTTTAGTTTTCTTTTTGTCTGTGTGAAAATGACAAACTAGAGGCTGGTTCTGCCACCTCTTGCAACACCAGCATTCCATATCAGAATGCCAGTTTGAGTCCTGAGTGCTTCGTGCTTCCCATCCAGCTTCCTGCTAATTACTGCCCCTGGGACAGCAGCAGAAGATGGCCCAAGTGCTCAGGTCCCTGCTAACCATACTGGAGACCAGGATGGAGCTCCTAGCTCCTGGCTTCAGCCTGCTCCAGATTTGGCTACTCTGATCATTTGGGTAGTAAGCCAAGTGGATGGGAAATTCATATTCATTCTCTCTCTCTCTCTCTCTCTCGCTCTCTCTCTGTCACTCTGTCTTTCAAATAAATAAATCTTCTTAAGAATGATAAAAAAAAAGCAAGAAACTAGTCTTAGAATGTTTACTTTGTTCTTAACAAGAGATAGTAAAAGTTATCTTTCATTTCTGTATAATCTGGGCAAGTATGAGATGGTATGTATCTAAGGAAAATGCCTTTTTGTTCTGTTGCTGGCTTTCTCATGCCCTTGGTTATGGTTTGACGTATCAAAACTCACCAATAGTGACATTTTTCTAAATTCAGGACGTGTCCTTGGAAAGGCAACAGTAGATAATTCTCAAATAATAATCATCATTAGCATAAGATAGGAGCATAGGTGCCTGAAAACAAGGAAGAGTTGTAGCTCTTAGCTTTTAGCCCCCGTGACAATACACTGTTACCAGTTTCCGCCATGCTTGCCTGAAAACCTCTGCATTAGCTAAAGAGTGTTCATCAAAGGCAGGACCAGCACCCGGGGGGACAAGAATGAACCAGGTACTCCTGTCTGGAATAGACAAGGAAACAGCTGTAGACTGAGCCACAGGACTGAATCAGGGTTTCCAAGACTCTTTTTAATGTAGATGCAAATGAGCATGGATGTACACTGAAGATCCAAGATTTGAGAGCCAGGAAATTTGCAGGAGCCTAGTAAGCCAATGAGGAAAATGTAATCAGGTTGTTTCCATATATTGTTGGATTTTTTTTTAAGATTTATTTATTTTACTTGAAAGTCACAGTTTCACAGAGAGAGAAGGAGATGCAGAGAGAGAGAAAGAAAAGTCTTCCATTCACTGGTTCACTCCCCAGTTTGCCCCAACAGCCGGAGCTGCACCAATCCGAAGCCAGGAGCCAGAACCTTCTTTCGGGTCTCCCACGTGGGTGCAGGGGCTCAAGGACTTGGGCCACCGTCTACTGCTTTCCCAGGCCATAGCAGAGAGCTGGATCAGTAGTGAAGCGGCCGGGACTTGAACCAGCACCCATATGGGATGTCAGCATTGCAGGCAGTGGCCTTACCCGGTACGCCACAGTGCCGGCCCCTGGATTGTTTTTAATGATCTGTTTTCTGGTGTGCATATAGAAAGTCTGTTTTCTTCCATTTTTATTTTCAGCATTCTTTTTGCTAGTCCTCAGTTTAGTAAACTATGCTTATAAAAATGGAAATAGTATTTTGAATGATACTGTGTTCCTAGTGACCCCTCAGAATTCAAGAGTAAATGCTTTTACTGAGTCCCTGAATGTTTAATCATTTGAATAGAGTCAAAGAATATACCCTCCTCTTTAGCAGGATATGTCGGCTAAATACAGCTTTACATTTGAGAATAAATTTCATTTAATCAGCTCTAATCATGTAACCGTTAGGGAACAAGAGGTGCACTTCCTGTGCGGAAGCAGAGCTACAGCGCTCTCCCAGGAAACTGCTCTGGTTCTTACGCTGGCTTGCAGGGTCCCGGCATTATGCTAATGAGAGGATAAGGAAGTCCACTTTCCTGCGAGCCAGCAGCCTCAGCGAATGCTGGGGATCTTAGACAAAAAGGAAGTTGTTCCCTTTTAGGGGCTGCATGTAAAACCCGATGCAGATTCATTCTCGGCTTTAGTTTTCTGGTATTGGAATAGATGAGCAAAGAAAAGCAATCTTAAAACATCAGTGAGTACACTAGGAACTACCAATTCACTGTAAAATAAAGCAGTAAAGAGAGAGTAGAAGAGCAAAAAAATCATGAAAGATGAAAACAGGTGAAATGGCAGGTGTAAATCCAACCATATCAATAATAACATTAAGTATGAATGGATTAATCAGGACCCAAGATCGCACCAAAGACAACCTAAAAACCTCTGGCTCCCTAGGGGTGTGTGCCTTTGCTTGGTCACTGCTTAGCGATCCCTTAGGATCCAGATACTTCATTACTTCATGAAGTTAGATACTAACTTGTAAAAACTTGATACAAGTATTTTGGTTTGATTTTGTGTTTGTTGGTTGGCTTGTCCAATAGGAATACAAATGACTTTGTTGGAAAAGATAATCTCAAAGGTTGTATTTTTATTACCCTTTAGGACATTAACCAGTGTGGCATCTAACTTAGCAAGTCTGCTTCAGCTTTCTTGTCCTCTTCCTTGTTCCTGCACTGAACATGTGAGTAAAATGTTGCTATGTGCCCTGTGTATGTATGTTACAAATTACGTTTTCAACATTTGGAAAAATATATTTTAACAAACTCTTGAAAGAGAACACAGCGCTGAAACAGATCTCAGACTTCTTGAAGCTTCATCCAGGTCTCCCACGTGGGTGCGGGCGCCTAATCACTTGGGTCGTCTTCCGCTGCTTTCCCAGACTTCTTGAACTCAGATTGTTCTTCCCAAATGCTCCCAATTCCCAAGCAAAAGGAGGTTCAGGGCTTTGGAAAATCGCGTTTGAGTCCCAGTCTGGCATTTACTGCGTGACCCTGTAATGTGTGTTGCCTCCAGGGGTTTGGGGATGATGAGATGGGATTGTGAAAGAGCACCTGACTAGTAGAGTGCATATTATTGATGAATGATATATTCATATCAGTCTTCTGGGCCCCGAAGTAGATACGTAGATACCCATGCAATCCCTCCCTTCCTGCATTTGCACTACGCTGAGATGCTGCCTGTTGGAAATGAAAAAGGAATTAAAGGAAAAGTAAAAATCATCTCATCCAAACCCCTCCTTTTACAAAAGGAGAAACTAAGGCTCGGTGAGATCCCAAGAGCCACAGCCGGTGGTAAAGCTGGGGTGTGAACTCAGGATTGGCTCAAAACTGAGCCTAAAGTCTCTTTTATTTATTTATTTATTTATTGATTGATTGATTGATTGACAGGCAGAGTGGACAGTGAGAGAGACAGAGAGAAAGGTCTTCCTGGGCAGGCGCCGCAGCTCACTAGGCTAATCCTCCGCCTTGCGGCACCGGCACACCGGGTTCTAGTCCCGGTCGGGGCTCCGGATTCTGTCCCGGTTGCCCCTCTTCCAGGCCAGCTCTCTGCTGTGGCCCGGGAGTGCAGTGGAGGATGGCCCAAGTGCTTGGGCCCTGCACCCGCATGGGAGACAAGGAGAAGCACCTGGCTCCTGCCTTTGGATCAGCACGGTGCGCTGGCCGGCCGCGACAGCCATTGGAGGGTGAACCAACGGCAAAGGAAGACCTTTCTCTCTCTCTCTCTCTCTCTCTCTCTCTCTCACTGTCCACTCTGCCTGTGGAAGGAAGGAAGGAAGGAAGGAAGGAAGGAAGGAAGGAAGGAAGGAAGGAAGGAAGGAAGGAAGGAAGGAAGGAAGGAAGGAAGGAAGGTCTTCCTTTGGCCGTTGGTTCACCCTCCAAATGGCCATTGCGGCCGGTGCGCTGCAGCCGGCGCACCACGCTGATCCGTAGCCAGGAGCCACGTGTTTCCCCTGATCTCCCTTGCGGGTGCAGGGCCCAAGCACTTGGGCCATCCTCCACTGCACTCCCAGGCCACAGCAGAGAGACTGAGCCTGAATTCTATGCCACTCTGCACTAATGATTTTGAGCGGGACCTGATTTCACTGAGGTCTTCCCCAAGTTCAAAGTCCTCATTGCATATTTTCCTCTCAGTGGCCAGCCCCCGGGTACAGAATACATTCTCCATTGGTTTAAGAATGCATCACTAAGATGAAGATCAGAGGTCAACCAAGATTTCTCTTTCAAGTTCTGAGATTGTACCTAAGGCAAAGTTGTGTATTTGAAAAACTTTTTGTATGAATTCAGAGTTCTCTAGAGGAACAGAATCAATTGTGTGTATGTGGAGATTTATTTTTTAAAGATTTACTCATTGATTTGAAAGGCACTGTTACAGAGAAAAGTGGAGAGAGAGAGAGAGATCTTCTATCCGTTGGTTCATTCCCCAAATGGTCACAATTGCAGGGGCGGGGCCAGGCCAAAGTCAGGAGCTGGAAACTTCATCCAGGTCTCTCATGTGGGTGGCAGGGGCCCAAGCACCCAAGCACTTGGGTCATCTTCAGCTGCTTTCCCAGGCACATTAGCATGGAGCTGGATGGCCAGTGGAGCAGCTGGGATTCGAACTGGCATCCATATGGGATGCCATCATAGCAGGCACAGGCTCAACCTGCTCCGTCACCATGCCAGCCTGAAAGAGAGATTTTAAGGAACAGGCTCGCATGATTATGATGCTGGAAAGTCCTAACCCTGCAGGGCAGGCCAGCAAGGATCCAGGGAGGAGATATTATTCAGTGGAAACACAGCCTTTCTGGCAGAATTCCCTGTCCCTCCAAAGAGATCAGTCTTTTGCTTAAGGACTTCAATTGATTGGATGAGGTCTATCCACATTGTGGCAGGTAATCTTTACTCAAAATCTACTGATTTAAATGTTAAGGCAGGCCGGCGCCGCGGCTCACTAGGCTAATCCTCCGCCTTGAGGCGCCGGCACACCGGGTTCTAGTCCCGGTCGGGGCGCCAGATTCTGTCCCGGTTGCCTCTCTTCCAGGCCAGCTCTCTGCTGTGGCCAGGGAGTGCAGTGGAGGATGGCCCAAGTACTTGGGCCCTGCACCCACATGGGAGACCAGGATAAGTACCTGGCTCCTGCCATCACATCAGCGTGGTGCACCGGCCGCAGCGCGCCGGCCACGGCGGCCATTGGAGGGTGAACCAACAGCAAAGGAAGACCTTTCTCTCTGTCTCTCTCTCTCACTGTCCTCTCTGCCTGTCAAAAAAAAAAAAATGTTAAGGCCATCTCAAAAATACCTCCACGACAGTATGGTGTGTCTAGAAAAAAGAATAGCAAGAAAACAAGACATTTGGCTGGTGCCGTGGCTCACTTGGCTAATCCTCTGCCTGCGGCGTCAGCACCCCGGGTTCTAGTCTCAGTTGGGGCACCGGGTACTAGTCCTGGTTGCTCCTCTTCCAGTCCAGCTCTCTGTTGTGGCTCGGGAGGGCAGTGGAGGATGATCCAAGTGCTTGGGTCCCTGCACCCACATGGGAGACTGGGAGGAAGCACCTGGCTCCTGGCTTCAGATCGGTGCAGCGCCGGCCATGGTGGCCATTAGGGGAGTAAACCAACGGAAGGAAGACCTTTCTCTCTGTCTCTCTCTCTCACTGTCTAACTCTGCCTGTCAAAAAAAAATTTTAAATAAAAATAAAAAAAGAAAGAAAACAAGACATTGATCTAAGGAAAGGGGCACTTGTGTAGGCTGTGAGATGCTAAGCAAATCTTTGAGGCATGTCCTGGGACAGAGGGCAGAGATAAGGAACCGAAGAAGAACAGGAGAGGCAGATCTCTATTCACTCTAAGAAAACGATATAGAGGCCAGCGTTGGGGTGTAGCAGGCACTCATTCAAGTCCTGGTGTCCACTACTAATGTGCCTGGAAAAGCAGTGGAAAATGGCCCAAGTATTTTGGCCCCTGTACCCACATGGGAGGCCTGGAAGAAGCTCCTGGCTTTGGATCAGGTTGCAGCCATTTGGGGAGTCAACCAGTGGATGAAGATCTCTCTCTCTCTAATTCTAATTTATTTAATGAAATTTTTAATAAGTAATATTTATTTGGTTATTTGAAAGGTAGAGTTAAAGAGAGAGAGTGAAATACAGAGACAGATCTATCCGCTGGTTCATTCCCCAGATGGCCACAATGGCCAGGGCTGGGCCAGGTGGAAGCTGTGGGCTTCATCCAAGTCTTCCACACGAGTGTGGGTGCCCAAACACTTTGGCTGTCTTCCACTGCTTTTCCCATGCCATTAGCGGGGAGCTGGATCAGAAGCAGAGCAGCCAGGTCATGAACCAGTGCCCACATGGGATGATGGCTTCGCAGGTAGCAGATTTACCCACTACGCTACAATGTTGGCCCCAAGAAAGCACTTCTTAAGAGAGCTGCATAAAAATGGGCAGAATGGGATTTCCTTGGATGTGATGAGTTGCCCAACATTGGTGGTATGCAAGCAGAGAGAAGTTGCAGGAGGATTCTGCTGGGAGGGTGAAGGGCTGTGGGGCTGAGGAAGCGGGCACAGCATTGTCACAATGGAAAGGCAGTAACCCTGCACCAAATGGCACCAAACTGTGGCTTCTTGGCTTGGCACTGTCACTAGGCTGCCAGGCAAGCTTGAGTGCGTCCCTTCCTTCTGGGTCTGTGAACTTGAGAAGTAAAAAGAAGGAAGTTGAGTGGTATTCTCTGAGGTCACTTGCACCTTCAAATTGTTACAGTGTTCAAAACTCTGACAATAAGTCCAGTTTTCAGTTAGAAGCATATCTGTTTGAGATGGCTTACCTTATCCCACTGAGGGCTTCGTCCTGGCTCAGACATGAGCCCTCCCCACCCCCCCAGGCCCTCACAGCTCAGCGCCTCCCAAGAAGCCAGCCCTGAGATTACTATGCTCTCTCCCTTCCTCTTTCCTCCTGGACAAATTCCCAAGTTCTTTCTGTTTGGCAGATCCTTGGGCAAAATGCATTCTGAGTCCTTGGAGAAGTTCCACTTGCTTGCTAACTCTCAAAAGAAACAAGCTTTTACCCTGAAAACTAGATACACGGCTCATTTTTATTTTAATTAAAACTTTTTATTATTATTGCAGCTGAAAGACTTCAAATGAATTAATAATTAGGCAGAAAAGTCAAATGACAGGAGTTTCTGCACATGTGGAATTTTAGATAAAACAAGTTGCTGAGCAGACAGGAAGAGAAGGAAATGGAAGGGTTCCGTTTTATAGCTTTGAAGTGGAGTGATGGTCACGTGGCCTCATTAGTATGGTTATAATTATTTGAATCAGCTCTCATGGCGTCATTCCAGAGTAGTCAATTATTACACAGTCATGTAGCTAAGACGGAACAGAATGTCTTTTACTGGCAGATAGCTCAGTTCAGGCTGTCAAGTTTTTGAAGCACAGTGTGGTCTCAAGAAAAAAAAATAGGTAATAAAAACATTTGACTTTATTACTTGTCTCGAAGTAGATGATTTACTTTAAAAACCATTTCCTGAGGACTCACTTTTTAACAAGGGTTTTGTGTGTGTGCAGCCACTTAGCCCTTCTGAGGACATTTCTACGGTGAAAGTGTGATTACCGCTCATTTAATTCCTGAGAAACAGAGGCTTTGTCTTAAAGTGCCCCAGCCAGTAAGCGGCAGAACTGATTCTTATTTTTTATTTTTATTTATTTATTTATTTATTTATTTATTTATTTTGACAGGCAGAGTGGACAGTGAGAGAGAGAAAGAGACAGAGAGAAAGGTCTTCCTTTTGCCGTTGGTTCACCCTCCAATGGCCGCCGCAGCCGGCGCACCGCACTGATCCGAAGGCAGGAGCCAAGTGCTTCTCCTGGTCTCCCATGCGGGTGCAGGGCCCTTGGGCCATCCTCCACTGCCCTCCTGCGCCACAGCAGAGAGCTGGCCTGGAAGAGGGGCAACTGGGACAAAATCTGGCGCCAGGACCGGGACTGGGACTAGAACCCGGTGTGCCGGCGCTGCAGGCGGAGGATTAGCCTATTGAGCTGTGGCGCCAGCCAGAACTGATTCTACACGCAGCCTCGGTGACTCAGGTTCTGTGAGATGGGGTCATTCCTGCCCTGGCGCATGCAGTCAGATGCACAAGCACACGCCATCAGGATGTGCGATGCCCAGAGCACGGGGCCCAAGCAGAGGCAGGCAGACAGACACACAGCTGTGATGGACGGAGACGGACGGTAGCCATGAGCAAAGGTTATTGCTTGGAAACTTGTCTAGTGCTCTTCAAGTTAAGAGAGTATCGGTCAATTTTACTCACTCGAGTGAGTTTGTTTGTGCCTCCAGACTCCCCCCGCACACACTTTTCTATCCGGCCGTGTGAGGGGCAGGTGCATCTGGATGCACCACATCAATGGGCCACTCCCTGCCTGAGTCCCTTGGGCCTCACCCACTGCAGTGCCTTGCGGACTTCCAGTGGCCAGTATCTCTATCTTTATATCCGAGGGCTTTCCCCAGAACCACAGAAGGCCAGCCAATGTGCCAGCCTGAGGGTCCAAAGTCATCCAGGAATTAACAGCCCTCCCCAAGAGCAGCCCTCATTCCTACTAACTGTAGGAGTGTACGCGCCCCAACTCCCTCACCCTACTGTTGAAAGAATTCCGCGGGTTGTGTCTTGAAGGTTTCGGTGAGTGTACACTCCAGTGACCCCTCATGCTGGCTGTTTAACAGCACAACCGCATTGGCTGCCTTTCCTCCCTTCACCCACTCCCTCACTGCCCAGTTGGTGTGCCCTGGAGCTCTCAAATAAATGACTTGCACTTAAACCCTTACCTTACAGTCTGCATTGAGGGAACCCAGACTGTGACAGATTTTCTTGATGGCTGGCTTCCCATTAGGTTCACCTAAGAGCGAAGCACCAGCAAGCACTGGGGTGTTTTTCATTCTACTCCCACAGGTCTGGGAGCTGCTCAGCTGGATGGTTCCAGCTCAGGGCCTCTCACGAGGGTGTGGTCAGGCTCTCAGCAGGGTCAGGCTGACATCTCAAAACTGGACTGGAGCTGTGGCATCTGCTGCTGGGCTCACCAACCAAAGACTTCCGTGTCCTGCCACAGGGTTGCTCAGCAGGTGGCAGCCTGCTTTTCCCAAACAGGTGATCTAAGACAAAGAGGAAGAGACAGAGACTGACACCAATTAGAAGCCGCAGCCTCAGGATCTAGTCTTGGAAGTGTCATGCCATCACTTCCAGTACGCACTGTTGGTCACAAGGTCGGAATACCAGGAGGCGGTGACCACTGAGAGCCTGCTTGGAGGCTGGCTTCCACAGGTGCCCAAGAGGACCCAGACATCCCACTGAGCTTCCCTGGGAGGGCACAAAGATTTCCAAATGAGGGGCCGGCGCTGTTGGGTAGTAGGCTAAGCCACTGCCTGCAGTGCTGGCATCTCATACGGGTGCAGGCTCCAGTCATGGCTGCTCCACTTCAGATCCAGCTCCCTGCTAAGGGCCTGGGGAAAGTCTCGGAAGATGGTCCAAATGCTTGGGCCCCTGTCTCCATGTGGGAGACCCGGATGAGTCTCCTGGCTTCCATCTGGCCCAGTCCTGGCCATTGTGGCCCTTTGGGGAGTGAACCAGCAGATGGAAGACTTTCTCGCTCACTCGCTCGCTCTCACTCTCTCGCTCTCTCACTCTCTTGCTCTCTCGCTCTCTTTGACTCTGCCTCTCCCTCTATGTTACTCTGCCTTTCAAATAAATAAATAAATGTTTAAAATCAAAGATTTCTTTCCAAATGAGAGAGCTCACTCTAAAAGAGCTTCCCAGAAATGAATTGTAAAAGGCACCCAAGAGCAGCAGATGAGAGCGTGGGCAACACTGGTAGTCCCAGCTGCACAGAGCAATCAAAGAAGTCAGCTTAATGCTCATCCTGTCCCCTCGGAGCACAGCGTAACTTCAGGCACATCTCTTCCTCTCTCTCTGAACTGATCTTACTTGTACAGGAGGGGATTGGACTGCGCTCCAGAGCCTCGGAACGAACACTTTGGCAGCACCGAAGCTGTGCCACGCTCTGCCCTCTTTGCTCTCATTAGCTCATTTCACCCTCACGGCAAGGGGCAAAGCTTGCTGGGCAGAGTCCTTGGCACTGTTTGAAAGGGGCCGGGCTCTTCCGCACCAGCTTTTCTGTCTGAGCCCGCGCTGGGGCTCTGAAGATCTGATGAATGTGTTTAGCAACTGACGGGCTCTTTCTCCAGCCTCTTGTGAAATATTCTTTCCTGTGTGGTAATCAGCATGCTTTGTGAGTCGGAGCTAAGCAAACAAGAGACTGAAGAAGTTCATTTCATCTCCTTCTGTTGACTGTGAAAGCTGAAGCTCAGTTACCTCTCCTGGATGGTTTTATTTTGCCTTCAGGGAGCATAGTCGTGGTATGGATTTGCCAAGCCATGAAACAGACTGTCCTTTGGACCATCCAGGGCCTTTGTGTGTGTGACTCCAACCTGCACCATTCAGGAGACAGTCTGGGTACAGGAGGCCCCAGAGGTGGGCATCAGGAAATCCCACAGGTGTTGTCTATGAAATATAGCCAGAATCCACGGTCTGTGACACTCTAAGCTCCTGGTTGCATCACTGTAACAACCTAACTGAGCCCTGCTTCTGACCTTGCTTTCTGCAGCTCATTCTCAAGCAGGGTCCAGAGTGCCCCCTGTAATATATGTGTCACTGCTCTGCCTGAAATCCTACGTGGTTCACTACCCCCTTTAAGAGCCTACATGACTGCACCTCTGCTCCCACTGCCTCTGGGATCCCAGCCCCGAGATCCCTCCCCTTGCTCACTCCATGACAGCCCCATGACTCCCTTGCTATTCCTCAGAAAGACCTTAGAGCCTTGGGTCAGCCTCTGCCTAGAAGACTCTTCCCCCATCAATCCTCTCTCCCCACCTCCTTCAATCTTCACTCAAAATCTCACCTTCTCATGACACCTAATCTGACCACCCTATTTAAATGCAATCTTCCCCCTTTCTAAAAGAAGGAATTGCTTAAAGAGCAAAAAGGGAAAAAAAATTTGCTTGACTGTTGTCTATCAGAAAGTTTCAAATATTGAAGGCATCCATTCAACAAACTCACTGAGCACAGCTCTTTGTCAGGTACTAAGTTGGGCAGGAATTCCACCTCCAATTCTATTGGATTTAATTCAGTCAGCAGTACACTGGTGGTCTCCTAGAAGCAGTTGGGTAGTGAGTTGTGTGGTCATAGAGGGCCAGCCATGTGAAGTAGAAGCAAGAAACTTGGAGCCAACACCCGAGTTCAAATTCTAGCTTCACCGCGAACTTCATTCTGTCTTAAAGTGAGAGGAGCAGCTTAGTCAGTCTTGAAAGTCACTCTGGCTCCACTATTCCATGATTACACTGAGAGCTTTGGCCCCTCAAGTTAGTGTGAGCTCACAGGACTGAGCGAGGCCCAGGCATGCACTACTGGAAGGCGGCATTTCAGGGGCCAGGGACTGTCTTAAGCCCCAGCAACAGTTGGGAGCAGCTGCGGCAGTTAGGCTGAGGTCATGCTGTGCATCCTGCAGTCCGAGGACGTTGGCTGGCTCACGTCCCTGCAGCCTCGGCAGAGCTCAGAGTGTCCCAGGGAGCCACAGCACTGGAACCCACACATCTACTAAGCACAGAGACGGAGAGTAAGGAGTCTGAGATACCCTTGGGAAATTCCTGTTGAAGTCAAGGGGCGAGCACCCTAAAGATGTGAAACTTGTGTTCCAAACAGAAATGGGGTCACCCAGTAAACTTCCAGGAAAAATCTGGTAGGCTCCCCAGTGAGTGTGTGGTTTTCCCATGTATTTGCTTTGCTTTAGTTTTTTTTTTTTTTTTTTTAAGGTATTGTTAGAGAAGAGCAACTGGTTTCTTACTCTGCTGTGAATATGAATCATCAACTGATTGGCGTAAAGCAAGGAGCTTCACTTATAGAAACAAAAAATTGTAGCAGAAGTGGGAAAACCTATGGGTGTGTCTCTGGAACTGTGTGGGCCTCATTTTCCTTGTATGGAGAATACAAGGACTGAACTAGGATCTTCCCGGTACATAATGATTCTTAGTCCTCCAGTCTACTACAGCAGGAGGTGATAGGAAGCATCACCAAATCCGGTCCGGGGGCCAACTCCAGCTGCTGCCTGTTTCCGTGCAGACTGCCAGCATCTCCAGAGGCTGGTGCAGTGAGCCCCTCAAGCAAAGATGGACGTCCTCCTGAACATGCTTCTCCCTCTGCTCCAAGTGTCTGTGCCCCAAGCCGGTGTCTGTACCCTGACACTGCCCAGGACACATGCAGGTCACATGGAGGACTGTGCAGTTGGCGTCTGCCAGTAACTACCAGTGAATCTGCCCAAGTTCAGACGGCTGTGCTCTCTGTTAGGAAACATGGGCACTGGGAGCCTGTGTCACTAGAAAGGAGTTCAGCTGACAAGTCTCTCTCCTCTCCAACTTTTCCCCCACCTGCTTCCTGCCAGCCCCTGTCCCTCAGGCTGATGTCTCTCCAGTCGGGTGCAGAGTGTGCCCACTACCAGGCGAGCATCAGTCGAGGGCTGGGGCGGTGGTCTTCTACCTTGTTATATAAATACATAAACTATTGATTTTGCCTTAGTCTAAAGAGATCAAAATATTCACCATCTGGCCATTCAAGAAAAGGCTCCACAATATATGGGCTATAGCATGATTTGTTCAAGATAAAGTATGGACTCAAAGGACTTGGGTTCAAATCTTAGTTCTACCATTTCTTATTGGTGTGAACTTGGGCAAATTTCATTTCCTCACCTGGAAAATTGGGTTAAAAATTACAGTGCCTATTTCATAGGGTGGTTGTGTTAATGTGAAGTGGCTAGTGAATACTACCTATCAGGTAGCATTAACACACTTGACTATCTGTGTATATCCTAAGTATTCCAAGACGTTGCGATATCAAAATTTATTGTGCACCTGCTCTGGGCCAGGCCTTTACAGGGTCTGTGGTAGACCAGAAGGAAGCCAGATTTGTTGAGAAAAAATGAAGGCAGTGCAATGTGCAAGATTCCCTAAAAGGACACAGCTGTGGGACAAAGACAAGCGTGGGCAACTGCCTTTTGTAAGATCAATCAAGGTTTCACAGAGGAAAAGACCCATGCGCAGCAGGCAGATACAAAAGGTATCCCTGGTAGTCACGGTCCTGGAGGCGTAAAATGGCACGGCACATTCTCCTGAGTGGATCACAAAGGTCAGACAGGCCGTGAATGCAGGGAGGTGTTTGGAAGAAGAGGCTGAAGAGGCAGGAAGGTCCCAGGCAGGCCTTATGTTGTATCCCAGGAGTTTACGGGGTTGTCCTGTAGGTGACAGTGAGCTACTGGTGGGATCTACACAACAATGAGAGAGGATCAAGACCACAACACAGTTTTCAGAAAGACCATTGTGGTTCAATGTCAAAAGCGAATTGGGTAGGAGGCAGGAAGCTGCTCTAAGTCCAGAAGAGAAACTGCTAACCTCAGAATTAAGTCTGGGTATGAGAATGAAAAGAGGCAGGAGTCAGAGCTATTCGGGATGTAGAGTTGCCAGGAGAGAGTCCCCTAGGAAGCTCCCAGGTTTTTGGCTGGGGCAGCTCTGTGAGAGCCAGGATATAGCTACAATAGGAGGTCTAGGTGTATAGGAAGAGGTAGGAAGCCCTGAAAAAAGTACAACTGAAAACTGAGTTCACAGAAAAGACTCCTGAGAACGAAGGCTGCAGCTCTCTGCTATGTTTGTGCTTGGGGAAGCTTTAGCCAGGGCCAGCCGCATTTCCTGGGCGCAGCCGCCACAGGGCCAGATGTGCTGATGAAACAGTGGCTCTACTCTGGCCCTCCTGTTGACTATGACTTTTAGATGAGTCTATAGATTCAACACAGGCGAACCTGTCATTAATGCAGTTCTCAAACAGGAAACCCAAAGAGGGGAAGGCAGTCCTGGCAGATGGCCAGGGCTGGTCAGGGGCCTTCTCCAGAATTCCTTAGGTGTGGAGGATCTGAGTCTTTGATGAGGGTGGCCAAATGCACGCTTTCTCCTTAAGAGGTCCTTTGAGGGGCCGGAGCTGTGGTATCGGGTAAAGCCGCTGCTTGCAGCACCGGCATCCCATATGAGCGCCGGTTCGAGTCCCGGCTGCTCCACTTTGAATCCAAGCTCTCTGCTATGGCCGGGGAAAGCAGTAGAAGATGGCCCAAGTCCTTGGGCCCCTGGACCCGTGTGGGCCATGTGGGAGACCTGGAAGAAGCTCCTGGGTCCTGGCTTCAGCCTGTCCCAGAGCTGTCAATTGTGGCCATCTGAGGAGTAAACCAGAGGATGGAAGATCTCGTCTCTCGAGTGCGCACATGTGTGTCCCTTTCTCTGTTGCTTTGCCTTCAAATAAGTAAATAATTTTTAAGAAAATGTGTGTCACCTGCCAACATTATTCCCTCACTGATTCATTCCTCCACTCATCGACACTTCCTACCCACAGTACAGACTTCAACCTTGTGCTTAGCTACTGGAAACCTGGAAATGAATGAGAATTGGCCTCTGTTGCAAGTGCGTCCTTAACTAGCTGCAAACGAGAGGATGACCTGTGCTGAAGTCACCGTCAGAAGAAACGGCTGGTGCGTGACTTTTAGATTTCTTAGCTTTCCAGCTCTGCCCATGAACTCCGCCGTTGCGACCTTCCAAGTGCGTCCCGAACGTCTGCAGAGGGAGGCACTTGTAAATAAAAAGCATCCTTCCTTTCTGGAAGAAACCAAGACAACGAGAGCACCAAGCCTGTCTGGATTTCATCTCCGAGTCTGGACTTAATTAAAGGATTGACGGCTCCCAGCAGCGGACCCTCACCAACACGCGAGGGGCGCGGCCAGAATCGAGCGGACCAAGCGAACCCAGCTACGCCTGCGCACTTTGTTTTGGACCTGCGCAAAGCTCCTCTGGGTCGCAAGCCTTATGACAAAGTTACGTAGAAGACGTACGGAAGGCGGTGAGCAGACGCTGGCGCTGGGGTCACGTGATGCGGCGGGAGGGCCGTTGGCGCCTCCCTCTGCAAGATGGCGTCCTTGCTGCAGTCGGAGCGGGTTCTCTACCTAGTCCAGGGAGAAAAGAAGGTTCGGGCCCCGCTCTCGCAGCTCTACTTCTGCCGCTACTGTTGCGAGCTGCGGTCGCTGGAATGTGTGTCTCACGAGGTAATGGAGTCATCCTACGGAGAACCTGTGTGTTGGGGGCGGGGGACGATCATCCTAGTCACGGCCACCGGCGGGGAAGTTCCGCCGGTTGGAGGCGGGTAGTCATTTCCTAGCCTGCTGATTGGCTGTGTTTTCCGTCACCCAACTTTGTCTGCGATGTAATTTGCTTGTCATCTGTCACTTGGAAAGGAAGGGCGGCTTCGGGTGGGGCTGAGCGGATCAGCTAGTTGTAGAGCGGCCTCTGATTGGGCAAACTTGACTTTAGGGGAACCCAGTTGTCTTCTGTGGGGGCTGGTAGTTGGGTGGGCTGAGGGTAAGGGTCTGGCGTGGCTTGGTTCAGGCCGCTTGAGGGGCGAGATAACCGTCTTTCCGAGACTGACCGGGGCGGGGGCGCAGGCATTGTCTCGCATGCCCCTCCCAGCCTGGAAGTTCTGCCCCTTCGGCCCGGAGCGGCCCTCACAGACTGCCTGGCCCTGTTTGCTGGCTCCGGCCAAATTCTGGGGTGGGGCGAGTTCCGTGAAAAGCACTCAGGGGCCGCCCCTCCCGAGGGTACAGTGCTGGCCTTCGCCGGCGCAGGTGGGCGTTGCAGAGGGAGTGCTCGAAGTCCTTGACTCTAAAGAAAAGATGATCAAATGACAGAGCCTCCAGATGTCTGCAGTGCTGGGCGCAACTTGGGGATTAAAAGATCGCTAAACCATAAACCCCGCTGCTGGGGACTCACAGTTTAGTGAAGAGAATCCGAATGGTAGTTGCCATGTAGTATGTATGGTACGGAATCTCTCTCCAAACGAATGAAGGGCATACCTTTAAAAAAAAAAAAAAACGAACAAGCAAACAAAAGCCTTACAGGTAAAGAGACTGCCATAGGGCACCCCAGTAATTTAGGAGTGGCAGGGAAGACCAGAATTTGAAACTAAACAGCCTCAGAATTTTGCTAAAGTCCTCTGGACTGTTGAAATGCATATCAAAACACATCCTGTACCGTAAGACATTTTATGAATTACTAATAATTTATTGAAGGTACTTTTCATAATTGTCAGGGAAAGCAATGAAATAATTTTTTGAAGTCGATATATATATATATAAAATATGGCGGGGGGTTTTCTTGTATCCTCCTTTAGCACTTTCCCCTTGTGTATCTCCTTGGCAAGTCCTTTCTCTTTTAGATGCATCCCTATTCCAGCCGCACCCCCAGAACGTTGGATCGGATTCTCCTGTGGTGGCAATAGGGCGTTGAGGCCGCGTGACCTGTAGGGGTGTCTTTGGCTAGCACATCTCTTACAGCCTGGTGTGCACCTGTGATACGGAGGCCACTAGAGTTGGGAAGGATGAGGCTAGGAGGGATTCGGACAGGCCAGAAAGTTCCAGTGGAAGCCCTGGGGTGGGAGCTGCGTGTGAAGGGACAAGCAGAATTTGGAATGGGGACAAGGAGGAATGAATTGTATCTGCCTCCCGTGATGCATCAGGGCGGATGGTAATTAGTGGTACTGTATTTCATGTTCGTGGAGTTGATTTGAGCAGCAACTTTATTAATCTTTTCAAATGGTGTTTATTAGCTGATGAAAAAACAGGCAGTGTGCATACCTTTCCCTCTGCAGGTCACTAAAGATCTATAATTGTCAAATAGGCTCTACCCTCATTAAGACAGTGATGATCGAAACCTTTAAAAAAAATAGAGTGAGATTCACTTTAACCGTGTCTTTTAGTTAAACATAATAAGACTGTCCTGTTGATTTAATTTGTCAAAAAGCTCTGGTCGGTTGGATATAGCTGATAAAAAATCCGTGAGCATGTATTATGTTGGAATTTAGGAATATTTATTTATTTTCTCATTCATTCCTTTATTTATTTGAAAGGCAGGGTGACAGAGACAGATCCTGCCTCCACTGGTTCACTCCCCGTATGGCTGCAATGGCTAGGCTGGAGCCAAAAGCAAGGAACTCGTATCCAAGTCACCCATTTGGGTGGCAAGGACCCAAGTCCTTGGGCCATCTTCTGCTGCCTTCTCAGGCACATTAACAGGAAGCTGCATGGGAAACAGTAGCTGGAGCACTGCAGTATGGAATGTGGGTGTCACAGGTGGCGGCTTAACCTCCTGCACCCCTTTAAAGTCTCCTTTAATGATTAAAGTGTGGTCAAGTTATTGTAATCAGGGAAAACTAAACTAAATGAGTAAATTCCACAGCTTTGCAAATTGGGTTATTTTATTATCTATTTAGTAGGTTATCATAGAGTCCTTCAATTAGAAATGTTTGTTATTTTTTTAAGATTTCTTAAATTTATTTATTTGAAAGGCAGTTACAGAGAAGCAGAGGCTGAGAGAGGTCTTCCATCCACTGGTTCACTCCCCAGATGGCTGTAACAGCTGGAGCTGTGCCGATCCAAAGCCAGGAGCTTCTTTTGGGTCTCCCATGTGGGTGCAGGGGCCCAAGGACTTTGGCCATCTTCTGCTGCTTTCCCGGGCCATAAGAGAGAGCTGGATCAGAAGTGGTGCAGCTGAGACTCGAACTGGTGCCTATATGGGATGCTGGCACCGCAGATGGCAGCTTTATCTTCTGGCCCCTGTTTTTTTTTATTTGAAAGGCAGATATTTTTGTTTGTGTGTGTGATTTATTTATTTATTTGAAAGGTAGAGTTAGAGAGAGGGAGAGGCAGAAAGAGAGGTATCTTCCATCTGCTGGTTCACTCTCCAAATGTCCACAACAACCAGGGCTGGGCCAGGCTGAAGCCAGGAGTCAAGAGCTTCATCTGAGTCTCCTGTGTGTGCAAGGGCCCAAGCACTTGGGCCATCCTCTGCAGCTTTTCCCAGGCCATTAGCAGGGAGCTGGATGGGAAGTGGGCAGCCAGAACTCAAACTGGTACCCATAAGGGATGCTGGTGCTGCATCCAACAGCTTAACCTGAGTCACAGTGCCAGCCCCCCGAGAGATCTTCATCTGCTGATTCACTCCCCACGTGCCTCCAATAGCCAAAGTTAGAGCAAGCAAAGCCAGAAGCTGGGAACTGCCATCTACATCTCTCGTGTGGGTGGCATCGATCGCAGGACTTGAGCCATTGTGTGTTGCCCCCTAGAATGCACATTAACCAGAAGCTGCATCACAGGCAGAGTCATCACTCCCATCAGGCTGGGCTGGCGTCCCAAGTGTCCTTTGGATTGTTGTTCAGGTACCCCAGTTGGACAAGAAGAATGGATTTTTAGAGTAAACCCTAAGCTAAAAACAGTCCATATAAGAGATGTCTCCTCTCTCTCAGTGTAACATTTTAAAATTCCCCGTTTGACATAGAAATGACAAATATGCAAGCTAAACTAAGTTTCTCTTCCTCTGATGTTTTTGATTTCTTCTAGGTGGACTCTCATTATTGTCCCAGTTGCTTAGAAAATATGCCGTCGGCTGAAGCCAAACTGAAAAAGAACAGGTAAGACCAGGATTGGGTTTTCTGTTTTCCTCAACTATTTTCTTAGTAGGTAATTAGAAAGCACATGGAATTAACTGGGTTTATTTTTTTAAGCCATTTTTCATGTTTGGCATCATCATTGGCAAAAATGAAACTGCCCCTGGTTTTTTTTTTAATAGGTGTTCTATTTTACGGGAGTTTTAGACTTAAGAATTATTGTGAAGGTTGTGCAGAGAGTTCCCGTTGAGCATAGCCCTTACTCTCCGCTGTTGTTAACATCTTACATTAATACAGTGTACTTGTCACAGTTAGTGAGTCAGTGCTTATATGCTTATTATTAAAGGTGAGAATACTTCACAGAGTCATAAAAGCAATTAAAAGAGAAGTTTATTTTGGTGCAGAAAAAATTCTGAAATGCATGCCCACAAGAGAGCTTCAAAAAATCCATCGGAAGTGCATATTCTGAAAAAATGATGCATGGACTTCTTTAGCATCTGAAGAAAGAACAAAAAAAAACCCTGAACCAGTGCTGTTTCTGAACCATTCAGTTTAGCTTCGTGTGGGGGGGTGTGAGCTTTCTGGCCCAGCAGTCAAGCGATTATTTCCTGTGTCCAGTTTCAACAGCTGCTCTTATCGTTGGCTCTCGGTGTTCCATCGCACTGTCGGTGCAGCCTCGCCAACAGTGTGAACAGGAGCCCTCCTGTTCCTCGGGAATCTGTGAACTGTGTGAATGTAAAAGGAGTCTGGAGGAGGAACCTGTGCGTGGTGGCAGTGCGTCCCTCTGTGCAGTAGGATTGGGCCAGGTTCTGGTTATCCAAGAATTTGGGTCATGTTTGCATGGTTTTTAAAAAATATTATGTGATTATTTTGAAGTACTGAATTGCTAAGAGGCCTCCAGGAACAGTTTTAAGCATTCCTGCTTGTATTTGGTCTTTGTTGAATTGCCAGCACGCAGAACTCTGTCTGGCACGTGGTAGGTGCTTGGCAGATACTTGCTGAGTGCACTGATGGTTGTGTTTGCCGTGCACAGATGTGCCAACTGCTTTGACTGTCCTGGATGTATGCACACCCTGTCCACCCGGGCAACGAGCATCTCCACACAGCTTCCAGATGACCCAGCCAAGACCGCCATGAAGAAAGCCTACTACCTGGCCTGTGGGTTTTGTCGCTGGACGTCTCGGGATGTGGGCATGGCAGACAAATCTGTAGGTGAGTGGGGTCAGCTCAGCAGGAGATTCTGTGCACTCGGGAGTGGCATAACCGCCCAGAGACTGGCGTTTTATATCCTGTTGGAGAGGTAGGAGCTAAATTCACGATGTTTTGTCCTTAAGCCCACATTTATGGATCATGATGTTTCATCTGAGACTTGCTACCTTGGAATTGGTAAAAACAGCTTTTGTAAATCTGATTTTGAGGATGAAGATAGGTTCTTCTTAAAAAATAAATATCCAGGGCCAGCGCCATGGCTCACTTGGTTAATCCTCCACCTGCAGCGCTGGCATCCCATATGGGCACCAGGTTCTAGTCCTGGCTGCTCCTCTTCCAGTCCAGCTCTCTGCTGTGGCCCAGGAAGGCAGTGGAGGATGGCCCAAGTGCTTGGGCCCTCCACCCGCATGGGAGACGAGGAGGAAGCTCCTGGCTCCTGGCTTCGGATCGGCGCAGTTTTGGCTGTAGCGGCCATTTAGGGGGTGAACCAACGGAAAAGGAGGACCTTTCTCTTTGTCTCTCTCTCTCTCACTAACTCTATCTGTCAAATAAATAAATAAGCATCCATCACCGTGGATAAAGTTAAAGATAAAAGTAACAAATGATAAGAAATAGTTGGAATGCAGCTAACTAACTTAAGATGAAAAACCACATGAGAAACCTTTGTAAAACAATAAAAAGAGACTCAGTAGAAAAACAGGCAAAGAGGACTGGTGTTGTGGCCCAGTAGGTTACACTGCCACTGGGTCACCTGCCTCTCATATCAGAGTTCCTGGGTAAGAGTCCTGCCTTTGCTTCTGATCCAGCCACCTGCTGACGAACCCAAAGATAATAGGTGGAAGCTCAAGTACGAAAGTTCCTGGTACCCACATGGAAGACCCAGATGGAGTTCCTGGCTCCTGGTTTCAGCCTGTCCTAATCCGGCTGTGGTAGGCACACTGCCTTTAATATAAATAAATACTTTTTAAAGAAAGAAAACAGGCAAAGGGTTTAAGCAGCAGTTCTCATAAGTGGAAATAAAAATGATCAGTAAGTATGCAGAAAGATATGTTTAACTTTACTAATAATTGTGGAGATGCAAATTCAAACTTTTTATTTGGCAAAAAAAATTTTTAATCTGGTTATTTCAAGTTTGGCTAGAAAATGAGAAAATTCTCATGTAATACCATCTTGGAGAACAATTTGACAACATCTGTTAAATTTTTAAAATGCTTTTCTTCTGCCCAACAGTTTCATGTCCAAGTCCCCTGAAGCATCCGAACATAAAGACACTTACAGACATAGGGTTCATCAGTGAGACAGAAAAGCCATGTTTGGATTTAAAGGTGTAGGGTGTTACTTACCTCGCCATCATTTGAGCACCTCTAGGTAGAGATTGCACTTACCTTTATCAGGAGGCTTCCTGTATTTTTATATTTTTGTCTATTCCATGTTTAATATCACTGTGGAAACACAGTACAGTCAGTTGAAAATCCTGAGTTGCTATTTATGCTTTATATATATACAGTAGCACTACTAAAACCCTGTTGTCATTTTTCTTTCTGAAATTTCATGGCTCAGTTTTCTGATAATATTTTAAACTTGCTAAAATTCTTATTTTGGGATTTTCATAAAAGTTACACCTTAAATGCTTTTCAGATTATGAGCCACTAAGATTAGAGAATTTTAATTTCAGAACCTGTGCTAGGGTCTGGTGCCTAACAGTGAAAACAACTGTGGCCCACATCAGAGTGCCGGATTCAATTCCTGACTCTGGCTCCTGACTCACGCTTCTGTTATTGCAGACCCTGGAGGCAATGGTGGTGGCTCAGGTAATCAGTTCCTGGCACCCACGTGGGAGACCTGAATTGAGTTCCAGGTCCATCCACAACTGTCGCAGGCATTTTGGTAGTGACCAGAAGATCAGTGTTCTGTTTCTGTCTCTGTACCTCTCAAATGAATAAAAACCTATGCTGGCTTCTAGACCTCTCTCTCCTCTGGGTGTCTTAATAGTGATGGTTGGATCTCAGAAGTTCTTTGAGACTGCAGATAATTTCAGTTCCCCCATGATGGCTTTGATGCCTAGGAAACCCTGAAACCACTTTAGTTAGAACTGTTGACTGACTTGTAACAGTTCTCTGACATATTGTCCATATGTACAGAGGAAAACATAATGAGATAAGACTTTTAAAAATATTGTTGGGCCGGCGCCATGGCTCAATAGGCTAATCCTCCGCCTAGCGGCACCGGCACACCAGGTTCTAGTCCTGGTCAGGGCGCCGGATTCTGTCCCGTTGCTCCTCTTCCAGGCCAGCTCTCTGCTATGGCCCAGGAGTGCAGTGGAGGATGGCCCAAGTCCTTGGGCCCTGCACCCCATAGGAGACCAGGATAAACACCTGGCTCCTGCCTTTGGATCAGCGCAGTGCACCGGCCACGGTGGCCATTGGAGGGTGAACCAACGGCAAAAAGGAAGACCTTTCTCTCTGTCTCTCTCTCACTGTCCACTCTGTCTGTAAAAAAAAAAAAAAAAAAAAAAATTGTTGCAATTAAAAGGTTCCAGCTTTCAGAAATGTTACTAAAACTAAAACATTTTGGTCACATAGTTTATTTTCCATGATTCCTGTAAGTAATACAAACTTTGAAACAGGAATATTGTACAAAAGATAAGTTCAGCCATTTCCTGCGAGAAAATACATTATTACTTTTAGCAAGATCATTAAGAGTCCTTTTTGTTTTGGAAGAGAAAAAGTTACTTTTAATTATATAAATAATATATATTATGTGCATATCACTTAGTTTAAGAAAAGAAGTGGAACCAAAGCAGTATAAGCCCCTTCTGTAGCCTTTCCCCTCTTGTATTCCCCTGTCTGTCCCCAAGAGATGATTGTCACAACCCTGATGTTTATTAGTGTCTGAATATTTTTATACTTCTCCACATAGGTATGTTGTCACTAACAAATAAAAAAATAAGATTTTTATTTAGTTATTTGAGAGAGAGGGAGAGACAGAGAGAAAGATCTTCCATCTGCTGATTCACAACCCAAATGGCTGCAGTGGCTAGAGCTGGGCCAATCTGAAGCCAGGAGCTTCTTCCAGGTCTCCCACATGGTGCAGGGGCCAAGCACTTTGGCCATCTACCACTGCTTTCTCAGGCCATAGCAGAGAGCTGGATCAGAAGAGGGACAGCAGGGACTTGAACCGGTGCCCATTTGGGATGCCGGTGCCACAGACGAAGGCTTAGCCCACCGTGCCACAGTGCTGGCCCCAGTAGTTCTCAATTTTAAGCAGATGGGTACATATACTATATGTATCCTGCTACAACTTTATCAACATTACGTTTGTGATAAAAAACTGATTCATACATGACTTTCTATAGTTTTTTTATTTTGTCTCCTTTTGGTGGACATTTAGGTTGTTTTCATTTTTTGCTTTTGAAAAGAGCCCTGCTAGAAGCATTCTTGTGTGTGTTTAAGATAGATTGATTAATTAATTAGTTAATTATTTTTGTTTTCCATTGAAAGAGTTCTGTTTGGGTATAGGTCCATTAGTAAATACATATTTGGCAAGTATTTTCTCATCTGTGACTTGTTTTTTTATTTTATTAACAAATCTCTAAAGAACACAAGTTTGTCATTTCAGTGAAGAGCAATTTCTCATTTTTTGTTTTGTTCTATAGAGTGTACATTTTTGTGCCCTTTTGCAAGCTAAGCCAGAGTCACTAAGATTTACCCTTAGGTTTTCTTCTAGAAATGCTATAGTTTTAGCTCTTACATTTAAGTCTGTTGTGCATTTTAGAATAAGTGTTATATGAGTTATAAAGTAAGAGTCGAGGTTCACCTTTTCTCTGTGTGGATATCCAATTATTACGGCACCATCTGTTGCAGGTGGTCAGTTGTGGTTTCATTTTCAGCTTTCTTGAATGCTTTCTTCCCTTATCAGTTGTGCCGTGTGTTCCTTATGTAAGAAATTCTCTAAATCAAGGTCATAGAACATGGAAGTTACACAGTGTTGAAGATAAGAGCAGAGTCTCTGGATCAGACAGTCGTTTGAATCCTGGCGCTACCACTTCCTGTCTGCAGGATTTGGAGCAAGTTCTCTAACATCTCTGAGCCTCGATTTCCTCATCTGTAAAATCAGATTGATAATAAGAGTCCCTACCTCAGGAAATATCGTGAGAAAAAAAAATGTAGTACGTGTCCAATGCATGTTGCATCGTTACTGATGATGAAGAGAGTTGCCGTTAGCACCATTTTTATGTTGAAAGAAAATTTTATCCCAAGCATTCTGGTATATATCATTTCTAGGACTTTTTCTTAGAAATTCTATCATTTTATGTTTTTATATTTCATTTTATGGCCTCAGATGACTTGTTTTTATGAATGTGCAGTTATCAAGTCATCAATCTTGTTTAATGTCTCTTCATTTTCTAGCTAGCGGCGGCTGGCAGGAACCTGAAAATCCACACACACAACGGGTAAGTAAGGCGTCGTCAGAGCCATGAGATGAAATAATAAAAGATAGAGTAAAGGCCTGAAGATCTTCCATTTTGCATTGAACATGGCCCGTGCTTGGAAGTCCGTAGTATGTATTGTGGCATCCGTTACACAGGGAAAGCGCTTGTCATCATAAGACTAAATCAGTGTCAGTTTTTTCCAGTTGACATAAGTTCATGGAGAAAGCTAGGTGTAGTTTTAGGTCTGATTTCACGTTATGCCTCAGAAAAAGAAAACAAGATCATTTTTGTTTTTGCCTCATCCACCCACCCGCGAGTTACGGTTCCATTTTTTCCTCAGATACTCTTGGAAATGTCATAAATATGTAGCTATTTTAGCCCCTGGAGACACCAGTAATGTAGACAATGTCCTAGACTCACTGCTTACAGGGTCGTGGCCTGTGCCTGCTTCAGCAGCTCGTGGCGAGCTCCTCTGTTCTGTGTGTGTGACATTTGATGTTCTCACCCCTTGAGAAAGGTGGGGAACTGCTCTAGGAATGGATGTGCTGACATTCAAATGCAAATCAAATGGCGGTTTATAATTGTTGACCTATGTTACTGTAGAAATACTGAAAATGTCTTGGGTAAGATTGTGGAGGGGCAAAAAGAGATAAAATGTCCAAGCCTTTTCATTGTACACTTCTTCCTGAAGGTACCATTTCAGTTCTGAAAACAGATCATGTAATAAAGAGAAATTCTCTTAAAGAAAAAGCAAATTTGCCCACCTGAATCATTTGTCTCCTCTATTACATGTCTGTCAGTGTGATTGTTTAATTTTGTGTGTTTCTTGTTAGCTTTCTTGTGAAACAAATACGCATCTTTGATTTCTTACAGATGAACAAATTGATTGAATATTACCAGCAGCTTGCTCAGAAAGAAAAGGTTGAGCGAGATCGCAAGAAACTTGCACGACGTAGGAACTACATGCCTCTGGCTTTTTCGGTGAGGATTTGCAAGATCTGTGGGGCATAGCAATAGTGACCATTTCAGAAAGTGGCCGTGTCCTTCATTCCTGAATGGTGGGTAGCAGAGAGGGGTCCCTCAGAGTGACAGATGTTTAAGCCCAGCAGTTCTGCTTTTGCCACGTCATCAGCTCTGTTTGAGTTCTTTTGTGTTTTAAGAGTATTTGTGTTTGTTTCTCCATCACTCCCTTTTGTCTTCTGATGGTCCCCCCAAAAAGGCTGCTGTTTAATTGTGTAGACACCACAGAACCCCGCTTGCAGCTTTTGTGAATGACAGAGGGTCTGAAAAGAGAATGGGCAGAGTATGTTCTCTTCACGTCACCCACGTCTCCCACCTTTGACAGCCTGCTGGTAGCCGTTTGCAGCCGTGTGTCCCCACGATGGAAACACTGACATTACACACTTGTTTGGTTACCTAGTCATATCCATGCATTTTAAATTTTTTGCACTAAAATAAATTTACCTTTAAATTCCATTTTTTTAACAACCTTTTTGAAATACCCTTGGATATGCGAGTGGAGTTTTTGTAGGAATTATTTGTGGAAGTCTTTCCCTACCGGTTGCTACGAGTCAGAAGCTAAAGGTTAGGATCTGGAGTTTCTGTTACTTACCTCAAGTTTTATTTGCTCTCACAGAACAGTTTGTTTTCTGTGTTCTTGCTTGAGGCCAGCAGTTTGATATTTAGTAAATAACATTGGTTGAATGGTTACAGTGTGTCAAACCCTGTGCCAAGCACTTTACACATATCATGTTATCCTCACAACAGGTCTTTGGGGTACAGTGTACCCCTGTTGCACACTTGAGGAAATGAGAACTTGCCAAATTGCATCCACATGAGAATTAGTTAAGCCGTTGAAACCTAAAGAATTGTAAGGCTGTGTCAGAATGCCTGGAATAGCGTTTACTACACAGCGACAGTTATGACACACCTGCACTTGCCCGACACTGATGTGCTCGATAATCCAGTGGTGTGATCGGCGTATGTGCTAGTCTGTTCTGTTTAGGAGAGAAGTTCGTGTTAAATGCTTTATTTTTCCAACTTTCCCATGTAACCTGCCTGCTCTATGAGTTTGCTTCTATCTTATGCTGCATATTTTTGTCTCCGTTGCAACCTGCTGCTATTTGGGGGCTCCACAGCAACACACTATTCATGTAGTGGTAAGTTCTCTTTTATGATTCTTGCTGATCCCGAGGAAGTTAGCAGATGATCACTGGTGTTCCAAGAAGATGTCCGTCGTGTGTCTTAGACATTCTGCATAGTTCTTGCCTGAGCCATAGCTTAGATATTTTTAGATTAATAGTAAAACTCACATTTAGTTCACTTTTACTATATTAACATAGTTTCGATCTCTTTGTCTGGTGCCTTTATTATTTTAAGAATAGGATAATGATGTGGGGTTGCAAAGTACTCTCTAAAAGAAGCTTTTAAATTAGCTTTTTTTTTTTTTTTTTGGCTTATTCCCTGAGCTTCTCATGCTTTCCCACCCAGAAATCTTTCAATAAATAGGATGTATAAATCGTCACTTGCTAATAGGAATTTCTGAACTTTGTTTAGGATAAATACGGTCTTGGGACCAGGCTTCAGCGACCACGAGCTGGCACATCCATCAGTACCCTTGCTGGACTTTCGTAAGTGTGGATATTAAACTGAAAAGATTCTCTGTGACAGGAACACTTCAGTTGTTGATGTCCTAGACGTGGCATAATCAGTGGGCCCTGGAGAAATCACTACTTGTTATCTTTTAGCCTTAAAGAAGGAGAGGACCAGAAAGAGATAAAGATTGAGCCGGCTCAGGCTGTAGATGAAGTAGAACCTCTGCCTGAAGACTATTATACAAGACCCGTGAACTTAACAGAGGGTAACTTTAAATATTACTGTACATTTCTAGTCTGCATCTAAGTCTGCTTTGACCACTTGCATGCATTGCGATTTGAGATATTGAAGGGGATTGTTCTGGGTAGTAAAGCAACTTGTAGAAATAAAAGAGAGGGCTGGCGCCGTGGCTCACTAGGCTAATCCTCTGCCTGCGGCGCTGGCACCCCGGGTTCTAGTCCCGGCTGGGGTGCTGGTTCTGTCCTGGTTGCTCCTCTTCGAGTCCAGCTCTCTGCTGTGGTCCGGGAAGGCAGTGGAGGATGGCCCAAGTGCTTGGGCCCTGCACCCGCATGAGAGACCAGGAGGAAGCACCTGACTCCTGACTTTGGATCGGCGCAGCACGCAGGCCATAGCATCCATTTCGGGGGTGAACCAACGGAAGGAAGACCTTTCTCTCTGTCTCTCTCTCTCTTTCTCTCTCTCTCTCTCTCTCGCTGTCTATAACTCTACCTGTCAAAAAAAAAAAAAAAAAGAAAGAAAGAAAGAAAATAAGGAGGTAGATGTCATCAGAGAATTTTTGAATGTTAAATTTCTGTTGTGTGGATTTTTGAACGTCACTGTTCATGGTGGCAGTACTGTTTGATGCAGTTACTGACGACATCTAAGTCTGATTCTGAAAGTCACTGTGACCTGAGCCTGGCTTCTGCTTTCTTGCTAGTGACCACCCTTCAGCAGCGCCTCCTGCAGCCAGACTTCCAGCCAGTCTGTGCTTCGCAGCTCTATCCTCGCCACAAGCACCTGCTGATCAAACGGTCGCTGCGCTGCCGGGTAAGCAGCCCATTCTGTGGAGGTGCATTTGTATGAGAGAAAAGCAAAACTAAAGTAAACATGATTGCTATCTGACTAAGGTAGTAACTGCAGAAGACACCAGGTGTGCAGAACACTGTCGTAAATGCCTTCAATATAAACTCAGTTGGCGTAGCTCTAGCGCAGTCTCAAGTGTTGTTTCTGTTTTACAGATGTGGAAGCAGGCACCTGCAGGTTAAAGACGTAGTGTTAACCACTAAAAGAATAATGATTATTCATCTTCTAGTTTAGTTTGAGGTAGAGGGAGGGAACTATAAAAAATAATTCCAAAGAAAGAAGAAAAATCAGCAAAAAGTTATGGCAGTCTGCAGAACAAATAGTTTCTTTAATAAAGAAATTGTAAAAACGAAACTGAGCAAAGGGCAAAAGGAGCGTTTTAGAGCAGAGCTTGGCAACAGCACTTTCTCTGATGGTGGACTCTCCCACATCTGCACAGAGGCGGAACCACGAGGCACACTTGACATGCGGTCCTATGATGTAGAGCCCTTCATTTTCAGTTATCTAAATAGCTATGTTTGACTAGTGGCTGATGTTTTAAATAACACAGATCTAGGTTAGAAGAGACTTGAGTTAAACACAGTGTGTGGACTTCCTGTAGATCCTGATTCAAGCAAAATATAGTCAGAAAGGGGCTGAGGGAGAGGGGTGTAGAAGAAGGGCAGAAAATTTTTTGAAATCTTTGGAGAAATGTAGACAAAGGCAGGATAATTTTAATACTATTAAAGAATTGTTCATTTCTTAGGGAATAAAAATTATATTGTTGTTTTTAATCTTTTATTAGAGATACCTACAAAAATACTAATGGATGAAATGGCACCATGTCTGATATTTTTTACAAGATAATCTGGGCTGGGAAATGAGAGAATACAGGAAGCAAAATTAGCCAATATTGCTAATTGTTACCAACATACTTAAGTGTTGAAGTTGGGTGATGAGTACCCAGGAGTTTATTTTTTTTAAAGATGTATTTATTTGAAAGGTAGAGTTAGAGAAAGAGAAAGATCTTCCATTCACTGGTCCACTCCCTAAATGGCTGCAGTGGCCAGAGTTTAGCCATTCTGAAGCCAGGAGCCAGGAGCTTCTTCAGGGTCTCCAGTGTGGGTTCAGGGGCCAAAGCACTTTTGGGCCATCTTCCGCTGCTTTCTCAGGCGCATTAGCAGGGAGCTGGATTGGAAATGGAATAGCTGGGACTCAAACCAGTGCCCATATGGGCTGCCAGTGTCACAGGCAGTGGCTTTATCTGCTATACCACCGCACTGTGCCCCCACCCCCGGCCAGGGATTTTTAATACCATTTTGTGTTTCTATATAAATGAGAAAATTTCTGTATTAAAGAACTTTTTGGAGAAGAAAAGATGGGCAAGCATTTGGCCTAACCATTAAAACACCTGTGTCCCATGTTGGGGTACCTGGGTTCAAGCCCCAGCTTCACTCCTAATTCACCCATATGAGACACCTGATTGAGTTCCTGGCTCCTGCTTCCACCCAGCCCAGTCCCAGACATTGTGGGCATTCGGGGCGTGAGCCAGTGGATGGGAGAGTGTATAAGTGCTCGCTCACTCGCTCATTCCCTCTCTTCCCCTCCCTACCTGAGGTTAAAAAAAAAAAAATTTTAAGTAAAATTGGTACTCCAGCCCAAAGAAAATCCATAAAGAAATGAAAGGATAGGCCGGCACCGCGGCTCACTAGGCTAATCCTCCGCCTTGTGGCGCCGGCACACCGGGTTCTAGTCCCGGTCGGGGCGCTGGATTCTGTCCCGGTTGCCCCTCTTCCAGGCCGGCTCTCTGCTGTGGCCAGGGAGTGCAGTGGAGGATGGCCCAGGTGCTTGGACCCTGCACCCCATGGGAGACCAGGAAAAGCACTTGGCTCCTGGCTCCTGCCATCGGATCAGCGCAGTGCGCAGGCCGCAGCGCACCGGCTGCGGCGGCCATTGGAGGGTGAACCAACGGCAAAGGAAGACCTTTCTCTCTGTCTCTCTCTCTCACTGTCCACTCTGTCTGTCAAAAAAAAAAGAAAAAAAAAAAAGAAAGAAATGAAAGGATAGACCACAGGCTGAGATAAGTAATTTGTAAGGTAGCTAATAAACAAAGGCTTTGTCTCTGGAATATGTAAAAAGCTTCGGCTAATCAAGGAAAATATAACCCAGCATAAAAATAATCAGTAGATATTAGCATACAGGTGATGACAGTAGAAATCCCAGTAACCAAAAAATATGAAAAATATTCAGACTTTCATAGTGATTAGGTAACTGTGTCTTAAGACAGACTGGCAAAGCTAGCAGTTTGATGGTGTCATATATGCTTGGATCTACTTCTGGAAAATTATCCTTCAAATACATTTACACGTGTGGAAAGTGATGAATACACACGAGTACATTATATGTAGTAGCAAAGTAGCGGAAACATTTAAATATTAGCTGTTTGCCTCTGGTTACATAAGTTATAGAAGTTTTAACAGTGGTACAGAGGTTCCTCTGTATGCTGAATGGAATTTATTCCAAAGGAGATAAAGTAAAAAAGAAGCAAAGGGCAAAACATTGTGTAAAATGCTCCCTTTTGTGTTATATAAAAAAGAAATATGATATATGTTAATGTTTTTCTGTACACAGGCCCCAAATATAGCTGCATAGGGTGGCTCTGGGGACAGGAACAAGGAGTCAGAAAGGTTGATCTCCACACTGGACACCTCTTTTGTACTGTTAAACAATTTTAACCAAGTATAACAGTTGCTGGAGCAGGTGGTTAACAGTTGCTACTGTATTTTCCAGCAAGAGACCTGGAATTCCAGATCTCAGCTTCACTTCTTGTTTCTGTGAAGTTGTGCAGGTAACTTAGCTTTCCTGTGTCCCATTTAATCTTCTGTAAAATGGGCCCATGAATATTTGTAGTACTAGTAGCTACCTCATCCAGTTAATGTGATGCTGAAATCCATTTAAACCAGTGAGCAAACTGTTCAGCACATATGGTAAGTATTCAGTATATGTGTGTGTTGTTATTTCAGTAGTTTTAAAGCACCATAAAGGTATAATAATATTAGTCCAAACAGCATCATCTGTAAATTTTGGCGATCAGTGGCATCTGAGCTATGTTAAAACACACAGTCTAGTAGTAGAATCCTACAGGACAGAATTGTGGTCGCTGTTGTCCTGAATTTAGCAACTCAGTGGATCAGCCTGGTATGTTCTTATAGTCCTCTGATACATATTATATTGCTTTTCTTTCTAGAGATGCGAACATAATTTGAGCAAGCCAGAATTTAATCCAACATCTATCAAATTCAAAATCCAGTTGGTTGCTGTGTAAGTGTGTTGGGATTTGTATTTGGGTTACTATTTAGGATTGTTTTTGTTTGTTTCAATGTGCGGTGTGTTTACTCTTGGCCTAAAAAAGAAAAGAAAAATTATATCAAAGTGATCTTGCTGTTGTTCCCTGTTTAGATTTTTTTTTTTTCAATTTAGTTACATACTGTGAAGTTTAGGAGAAATCTGTAGACATAAAATTAAGGGTGTTTATATTAAGAACACAGTGTGGAGGTGTGATCTAGGGCAGTTTGATGTGTTGATTAAATAGAGAGTCAGTAGTCATTCATTATAAATTATAAAGTGCTTAAGCTTGGGAATAATCTTTTAAAAGCTTAATAAAATATAGGCAGGTTGAAGAGTATCCCTAATACAATGTTCATTTTACCTGTGTTCTGATAACACTTCATTGAGTGGAATAAAAGTGAATAAGTTGGTGATGACATGCTGAGGCCTATCAGTGGAAGGGAATTTCATGTCTAAAAATCACCTGTCAAGGGGCTGGCACTGTGGCGTAGTGGGTAAAGCTGCCACCTATAGCGCCGACATCCCATATGAGCGGTTGTTCGGGTCCTGGCTGCTGTACTTCCAATCCAGCTTCCTGCTAATGTGCCTGAGAAAGCAGCAGTAGATGGCCCAGGTGCTTGGGCCCCTACACCCACATGGGAGACCTGGATGAAGCTCCTGGTCCCTGGCTTTGGCCTGGCCCAGCCCTAGTAGTTGTGGCCATTTGGGGAGTGAACGAGCAGATGGAAGACTTGTCACTCTCTGCCTCTGCCTATCCCTCTCTGTAACTCTGAGTTTCAGATAAATAAACCTTAAAAAAAAAATGTCAAACAAGAAAAATATTTTGAGAGGTTAGAAGAATATTATCTTTACTTTGGGGTAAAAGCCCTCCCTAAACAAGGCAGGAAACCCGGAAGCCAGCAGGAAACAAAACAGTGTTGATCTTAACAAAATGAAAGATGAGTTGTGAAAGAAAGCCAAAGTTCTGACACAGACAGTGGAGCAGAAAAGAATATTTGGTATTTGTGACCAGAATAAGTTTAGTATCCTTGGTATACAGAATTCCCACAGATTAGAAAGATAAAAATAGAGGAAGATAGTGATGGGGGTTGTAAGGCAAAGGATTTGAGCAGGCAGTTTATGGAATAGGAATTCCAGGTAACCAGGAAATAGATAAAGATGCCAAGGCTCAGCAGGAAAAGTTTAGATAGCATCCAGTGCTCGGGACTATGGGTGACGTGTACTCACCTGCGTTGGTAGGAGTGTGCACTGCTGGAGTCTTTTGGAGTGCTCTGAGAATATCAAGACAAATTATATAGACTTTTCATCCTAGCAGTACTCTACCGTCTTCCTTGTCAATTCTATAGAAACAAAAGCACCAAGAAACAGATACATTTACAAGGAT
Organism: Oryctolagus cuniculus; assembly: GCF_964237555.1. Classification (NCBI taxonomy): domain Eukaryota; kingdom Metazoa; phylum Chordata; class Mammalia; order Lagomorpha; family Leporidae; genus Oryctolagus; species Oryctolagus cuniculus. The sequence goes on along the minus strand of NC_091437.1, from coordinate 37,936,774 downwards.
GTGTATTGCAAAAGGCAGAGTTACAGAGAGAAGAAGGGACAGAGAGATAGAGAGATCTTCCACCAGCTGGCACTATGGGCGGCAGCTTACCTGCTGTACCATAATGCCAGCCCCGTATTGCAACATTTTAATGGCAAAAGACAGAAGTAGTTTCAGTGTGGAGCTGACTAACCATTAACAAGGGAGTGGTAGATTAAGGTGAGATACACGTGCACTGTAGGATATTAGGCAGCAACTATAAAGAGTCACTGGAGAGCACTGGTCTGCTGAGGAGCAAGGACTTGAAGTGGTGCCCATTTGGGATGCCGGCACTGCAGGGGGTGCTACACCACAGCGCCGGTGCATAAAAAATATTGTTTTCTTTTTCATAGATTTATTTGTTTTATTTGAAAGGCTGAATAACAGAGAGGCAGAGGCAAAGAGAGAGAGGTCTTCCATCCGCTGGTTCACTCCCCAGATGGCCACAATGGCCGGAGCTGAGCCAACCAGAAGCCGGGAACCAGGAGCTTCTTCCAGGTCTCCCACGTGGGTGCAGGGGCCCAAGGACTTGGGCCATCTTCTACTGCTTTCCCAGGCCATAGCAGAGAGCTGGATCAGAAGAGGAGCAACTGGGACACGAAAAAGTATTGCTTTCTAACGTCAGACACCTATCATGTAGTTACAGTGAAGAGTCTAAGAATTAATGTATGTAAAATGCTTAAAACATTGGTGCATAGTATCATAAGTGTTAGATAAGAGTTTGGAAAGAACATAGTAGAGTTTCTACAGCCCTTTCTGTATTTTTTTTTAACTTTTTGTTTGTTTTCTGTGTGTGTGTGTACCCTACATGTATTATTAGTCTTAGATATTACAACCAATTTCCTTCTGCAGTTACAAAAATGAATTAAATAAGATTTCAAAAAAATAATAGCTGCATAAAGAAGCTATCTGTCATGATATACACACAGATATGAGGTTCTATTTAGAAATGAGTAGTATACGTAAGTTTCAGAAAGAACTCATTTCCAGTTTGGTTTCATGTCTTAAGTTCTTATCATAGTGGTGGTGTGAGTCTTTAAAGTTGTTTTCTTCTGACATGTTCTAATGAGCATAAAAGGATTCTTGTACTTGGTAATTGATAATAATAATTTTAAGGGGCTCCAGTGAACATTAATGCATTTTTTATTTGTGCATAGCAACTATATTCCCGAAGTGAGAATCATGTCAATTCCCAACCTTCGCTACATGAAGGTTAGTATCTTGCTTATTAACAGAAGAGAATGGATTGATTGATCGATTGATTGATTGATTGATGCTGTGTGCAGATGCCCATGTGGATAACTGTATGCTTTTGTGGCATGGAATACAATGAGCAAGGAATAGAACACAGTTGGGAAAATAAAAGGATTGAGGCTTTAAATGCTTTTAAACTGGGATTATTGCCAGTAGCATCTTTGAAACGTATGTAGAGGAAGCAGAGTGCACATTAAGTAAAGGTAGAATCATAGGTGGAAGAAAGAAAGATGATGTTTGTCCCCACAAGCACCTTACGCACTGCTCCACCACCTCACATGGGCAGTGACTTCCTAACCGCAGCCCGTCTCTTCCTTGGAGTTGGCCTCCACCTCTCCCCTACCCCTCCACCATGTGAACTGTAGAATATGCCACAGCAGCTTCTTCAGCCTTTGTCTTGACATTCCTGGAGTCCTTCATTGTAAAGATTTTTTTTTTGATCTCAGTAGAGTGTCGAACAATGGCAAGTCGTCGTGGCTTAAGAAGTCTTAAAGTTTTTATCATTTTGGTGTGCCGTTTTTTTCTATGTTAATATTTCTGGCTGGCCTGTGGCTCCCACATTTTAATTTATGAGGGCTTCCTTCTTTTTAGTCCTTAAGTGGCAGCCTGGCTGGGACAACAACTTTGAACTGATAACAACCACTCAGATAATGTACGTTCCTCAGGGTTTCTAGATATAGTACCTGACACCTTCCCAGGGTCTGTCTGATTTCCTCGGAAATAGTAACTCTGGAGCATGTTAAATAGCCTAACGCAGGTAACAGAAGAAGGGTCAGTAGGCACCGCGATGTGGCAGTGAGGCAGCAGTGCAGGCAGTATCCTGGCTCAGGGGTCAGGGGAGGAGGAGGACTGTGTGAACTCGCAGCTGGGAGAGTGACCTGGGTACCCCCCATGGCACATGTATGAGACGCTTTTCTTATTCCCCAGGAGAGCCAGGTGCTTCTGACTCTGACGAACCCCGTGGAGAACCTCACCCACGTGACCCTGCTGGAGTGCGAGGATGGGGACCCCGATGATGTCAGTAGCACTGCTAAGGTACTGTGTTACGTCATCCTGCCCGCCCCTGACACTGCCTGCTTGGCCTCATTTGACCTCGCTGAAAGACGCCAGTCTCTCTTCCACTCCTAGTTAGTAGGTTTTTGACTCCACCTCCTGACTTTCACTGTGTCCTGAAACGCACTGCCACTGCCCTGTCTGAAGGCCTCAGCCCTTCTTAGCTGGACTGTGCAGTAACTCGCTAACTGAGCTCTCTGTGTTAGTAACCCCACCCCTCCCCGGCAGCTCCCAGCATGAACTTGCTGAAATGTGCGTGGCAAGCTGAGCACTTAGCCTCTCTCTGACTCTGGGTAAAGCCCACATTCTTCGGCCTAGCAGATCAGCTCCTTGATGACCTTGCTTTACACATTCAGATTTAGCATTCCCCAAATCAGAAATCTTTAAAAAGTTTGTGGAAATGCATAATATGGGAAAGTATGCATGGTTTCAGATTCTTTTGCAGCAAAATAAACATCTTTTCTTTCCATTTTTCCATGAACTTTTTAAAGTACTCTGTTGATGCTTGTGATTCAGGTGGAGCCAGTGGGTTGCATTTTCATTTTCAGAAAGAGAATTGCATATGCTGTCATTTTACTTACAGTGCCCCCTTCTGATCCCAGTCCCTCCCCCTGCCTTTGCAGTCTCCCAGTCCACTCTTCAGGACCCGTATGAAGCTCCTTTTCAAAGCCAATGCCTCCTCCAGATTTCCTCTGCTTATAATGAAAATGCATAGTACTCACTCGGTGTTGAAATGGGCAGTTTTGACTCTTAGCAAGTGTTAACTGAATGAATGACATGGGGCCTCTTTGTATTTTACTCTACTCAGTGATTCATGTAGGACTTGGAATTTTAGGAGGACTTTTCTCTAGGTTATTTGTGACTGATTCATAACTCAGCATGGTCCTTATAACAAAAGCTGGTACAAAGGATGCCTGTATCTCTACTTAGCTGTTATCCAGACACTCTTGTTGGAGAGTGTTTCTAGCTGTTATCAAGGTACTGTTGTTAGAGAATGCTTCTAACACCTTTTTCTGTTTTTCTTCTTTTTTTTTTCAAACTAGCAACAGCTTGAAAGAGAAATAACACATCTTCCCTACTCCTTTTCTTAAGTAACCATAATAAACAGCTCCAATGATGACAGAGACAGAAATAAGCCTGACACATATGCCCAGCTTATGAATGTGTTGCCTTCTTCTCTTTATACCTCCCCTGCCACATTTGTTTCCATGATGAGAAATTTGGCTGACACTGTTACCTGTTCATTTCTTATACCGAGTTGAGGCCTAATTACAAGAGGATAAGCTTGAACAATGCCTTACCCTTTTCTATAACCATAAATCCCTGTGTCAGAAAATACCATGTGGGAATTGTTTCTCCTGTGTGTTCTCTTTTCTTAAAATGTGGTAAACTGAGGCAGGCATTTGGTGTAGCAGTTAAGATGCCGCATGGCTCTCATGCACATCTAATGTCGGAGTACTTGGGATCGAGTCCAGCTCCTCTCCCGATTCCACCTTCCTGCTAATGTGTGCTGTAGGAGGGCAGTGGTGCTGACTCAAGTAGTTGGGTCCCTGCCACCCACGTGGGAGACCTGGTTTGAGTTCCTGGCTTCAGCCTGCCCCATCGCCACTTGTTAGGGACATTTGGGGAGTCAGTAAGCGGTGAGAGATAATCTCTCTCATTCTCTTGCTCTTTCTGCCTTTCAAATAAATGAAATAAATAAGGAAAACGTATGATAATCTATTTCAAATGTACCAAAACATAGAATAATCAAACACCCACATAGTCGCCCTCCCATTAAGAAATAAAACATTAAGCACATATAAATAAAAACAGTAGAGAAGCACCATATTCTCTTCCCAGATGAATTCCCCTGTGAAACACTTCATTTGACTTCAACATTCCCTTAAATTTACTTGTTCTTATTCTTTTATTACAAATGTCTGTCTTCCTAAACAACAGGCTTCTAAACTCTGTGTTTGTAGTACAATGCTGCGTGCATTCTAGAATGCGCTGTTCACTTCTACATGTATTCCCTCGCATGAATATCCACCCCACGGATCCTGAGGTTGGCCTCTCTGTGTTGCTGTTCAGGTGGTGGTGCCTCCCAAAGAGCTCGTTTTGGCTGGCAAGGACGCAGCAGCAGAGTACGATGAGTTGGCAGAACCTCAAGACTTTCAGGATGATCCTGAGTGAGTAATCTTCCTGTGACCCCTGCACCACAAATGGCCCACTTATATATCCTGGTTTTCTCATCTAGGTTTTTTTAAAATAACCTTTTTTTCTTTCTGTTTATAAAATAATTACTGTAGAAAATGTGTGAGACATATACAAAACCATGAAGAAAAAAATGCCTCATCACCAGGTATAAAGTCATTAACATTTTGGTGCTTGTCCTTCCAGATATTTCTTTGGTCACTGGGATCATTCTCTAAACGTAGCGGTTTTTTTTTTTTTTCACCCTTTTTCTTTTTCTTATTTTTTTACTTAATTATTTTTTCTAGGGTAAGTGTTATAGCACAGCACATTAAGCTACCTGTGAGCTGCCTGCATCCCATATCAAAGTACCTGGTAAAGTCCTGGCTACTCCGCTTCCCATCTAGTTTCCCGCTAATGAGCCTGGGAGGCAACAAATGATGCGTTAAGTACTTGAGTCCCTTACGCCCACACAGGAGACCAGGATGGCTGGTGGCTGCAGCCTGGCCCAGCCCCAGCTGTTGTGGGCATTTAATAGGAGTAAACTAGTAGATAGAAAATCAATCTGTGTATCTCTCTTTCTCTCTGTCACTCTGCTTTTCAAAATAAACCTTAAACATATTTTCCCATGTTAACCAAAAATTTCAAGTATATAATTTTTAACAGTTGTGGACAGGATACAATATTCTGTCCCTGTAGATCATCACTGGGTTTGTCCTCCACCTGCACCTCATTAGAGAACTAATAAATTTTACTGTCTCCTGGCCGGTGCCGCAGCTCACTAGGCTAATCCTCCGCCTGCGGCGCCGGCACCCCAGGTTCTAGTCCTGGTCGGGGCGCTGGATTCTGTCCCGGTTGCCCCTCTTCCAGGCCAGCTCTCTGCTGTGGCGCAGGAGGGCAGTGGAGGATGGCCCAAGTGCTTGGGCCCTGCACCCCATGGGAGACCAGGAGAAGCACCTGGCTCCTGCCATCGGATCAGCGCGGTGCGCCAGCCGCGGCGGCCATTGGAGGGTGAACCAACGGCAAAGGAAGACCTTTTTCTCTGTCTCTCTCTCTCACTGTCCACTCTGCCTGTCAAAAAAAAATTTTTTTTTACTGTCTCCTATTCAATAACTGAGAAGGAAAAAAATGAAACTTCTCCTGGTTGGAGAATGCATCATTTAGGATTTCCAGTGCTTGGTACAGAGAATTTAAAAAGAATGGTTGGGGCAGGCATTAGCCTAATGATTAAAATGCTGGTTGGGACACGCATATCCCACATCAGAGGACCTGAGTTTGATGTCTGACTGCTGATGCCCACTTTTTGCTAATGCAGACTCTGGGAGGCAGTGGTGATGTCCCAACTGATTGGGTTTCTGCCACCCACTAGGGAGACCTGGATTGAATTCCTGGTTCTTGGCTTTTACCCCCTGGCCATTGCAGGCTTTGAGGAGTGAGCCAGCAGGTGGAGCTTTCTCTCTCTGCTACTCAACTCAATAAATCCTTGATTTTTTTTCTTCTTTTTTTAATTTAGAAGCTTGAAGGAGGAGCCCCATGGGCTCCAGGGAGGTGAGCTAGAGGATACTGCCTGATGCTGGCATCTCTGGGCGGCACAAGGGGGAGTAGCTGGACAGCTAGTTATACAAGAAATGAGAATACTGCCACTGGATACTCCCACTTTCTGGGTGAAGACCCAGTGCTGAAGTGATGCCCACAGGAGCCACAACAAGTGGAAATTCAAAAGGGGGAGCCAGACTGGTCCTCTGCACCAGGCCTCCGGGCTCCCTGTAGAGTCCCCTGTTGACAGAAATTGACAGGGAGCCAGCCTACAAGGAAGAAATGGATTTAACACAATCCAGTGTCAGCAAGCAAGATGCAAAGAGGAGCTTGAAGGAGTAAAACACAGTTAATAAACTAGCACGGGGAGCATTTAAGATATTCTAACAGAATGTTCCAAAGCTCCCGCGGCAGAGAATGGAGAGAAGGGATGACATGAGATGGCCTGGAGATCACAGGAAGGCCAGAGTGAGACGAGCACTGTGATAGCAGACATGCATTAACTCAGTGCCAGGGTGGCTGTTTTGTTGCTTCTGTCGCGTCCCAGACCCCCATATCAGAGGGTCACTTCAGTGGGTTTAGCTGGGGACTAGAAATTTGAATTAGTTTTTTAAAAAGATGCCCAACGGCTGGCGCCGCGGCTCACTAGGCTAATCCTCCGCCTGCGGCGCCAGCACACCGGGTTCTAGTCCCGGTCGGGGCGCCGGATTCTGTCCCGGTTGCCCCTCTTCCAGGCCAGCTCTCTGCTGTGGCCAGGGAGTGCAGTGGAGGATGGCCCAAGTGCTTGGGCCCTGCACCCCATGGGAGACCAGGAGAAGCACCTGGCTCCTGCCATCGGATCAGCGCGGTGCACCAGCCACAGTGGCCATTGGAGGGTGAACCAACGGCAAAGGAAGACCTTTCTCTCTGTCTCTCTGTCTGCCTTTCAAAAAAAAAAAAAAAAAAAGCTGCCCAAATATCAGTGGTTATCTGAGGAATTAAGGATAGGGAAAAAGCCTTTTCCTTCTTACTATTACTAACAGATTTTTTTTTTTTTACGTGAGTCTTACACGTATTAGCTAATGTATGTAGAATGTATTGAGTTAGTACAGTTCAGAGTGCTGCTCTGAAACCCCTGCTCTATGTGTGTTTGAATTACATTATTTAGATGTGGAAATCTGCAAGCTTCTGGAAATATCATCTGACACCAAATTCCAGTCTGATTACATGACGGATTAATTTTTTAAAAACTCTGTTTCACATAGTTATACCTTAAGGAAATTTCAGATATGTGGAAATTAATACCTTGTAATACTGTCTAATTATGTAATTGTTTAATTCCAGTAACTTTTTCGAGTGTGTACCATTCGGCCCATTTACTTTTGAAGCTAAGTTATTAAAGCACACACTTCAAGTGCCAATGAGAGCAAACAAATGGAAACACTAACTGAAGAGACTTTTCTAAATATTCCTGTTATGTAGGTCATTTCTAAACACTGGTTTACAGTGTTCCAGAAATTCCTTTAAAGCTCTGAGTTATTAAGTCTTCCCACAGTAGCAGTTTAGATCCTGTAGAAAAACTGCCACGTGTGCACAGAGGTAAACGTGCAGCCCCGTTGTTTACAAGAGAGAAAAATTGACAACAGCCTCAGTGTGTGCCGAGCAGGGTAAATAGATGGTTGAATGCTATGCAACCAGTAACTAGAATGTGGCTGAGCTGTATATACCATTTTGGAAATGTTTTAAACAGAGTGGAAAAGCAACAGAATCATGTGTTCCATTTATGTTGGTTGAAAGAACATTGTAAGCTTGTAGCAAAATACCTGGTCGGTTCAGAACCAAACTAATTCATTTTTTTTCTTACGAGCTGAATGGAAGAATCAGGGGAAAGACTGTATTTCTCATTTGACTTTTTTACAAGTCTGCTTGCTTCTGTGATGTTAAGGAAATAGAAGGGGTCAGCATCATTGCTAGAAACTTTGTTGCTTGGAAACAGGATGGTGGCCACATCTTGTCGGAGATAGCCTGTTGTGCTGTAAAACATGACTGTAGGTCTGGGTGGTCTGGCTGGCTTATGACCTAATTCTGTGCTTATTTCTTTCCATAGCATTATAGCCTTCAGAAAGGCCAACAAAGTGGGTATTTTCATCAAAGTCACCCCACAACGTGAGGAAGGCGAAGTGACCGTGTGCTTCAAGATGAAACACGATTTTAAAAACCTGACAAACCCTATCCGGCCCATTGAAGAAAGTGACCAGAGCACTGAAATCATCTGGCTCACCCAGCATGTGGAACTCAGCTTGGGCCCGCTTCTTCCTTAAAAATTTTCAGGGGTGGGCAGATCGCAAAGGACAGTGTCACTACCAGCTCACACTACGATGTGGCAGCCGCTGCTTCTCTAGGCCTTGTGTGTAACCATGTTCCCCTGCACTCCTGAGTCCGTTCCCCAGCAGTGGGAGCAGTGGCCAGGCCTCAGGAGAGCAGGGTGACTGCTGGGCCTCTTGCTCTCGCCTCCGTTGACCACTGAGCCCTGCACGTTGAATAACAACATAGTTGCATCCCACTGAAGGAGATATTTCTCGGAGTGGCCGTTAGATTTGTCACCTGAGAAACTCTGACCGTTCCCTCTCTTGACCTGATCTCACTAAGGATCACAGAGTGACGATGACGTGAAAAATGATAGCATAAAGGTGGAGCTGCCGTCGGTGCTCCCACGTGGGTCTCAGTGTCCCGCCTGCTCTCTGTGTTCCATGAAGTGGGGTCTGGCAGTCTGCAACATGCCCTCCCCCTGCTCTTGTGGCTCCTGTCGTGCCATAGGTTCCATTTGACAAAAAAGGTCACCTTCTCTTCACTGTCGTGCTGATTGGAGAAGCCTGTGGAATTCTTAAGGCACTTCGATTCACCCTCTTCTAACTGAATACAGAACACTTAACCAGTTGCACTTAAATTTTTTTCCTGGTAAAATACTGAACTTTTGAGATGGATCTTAGAGGCAAGCAATTACATGTCATGTCAGGGGGTGGGAGGGGTGGCAGGTTCTCTGGTGCGTTCAGGGTGGTATGGCCATAGACCACTCATTTGAAATATTGCCACAGTATCCAGAGACGGGTGCTGCCACAGGGAGGCAGGCTCTGTCTACTCCCTGCCCTGCCTCTGCTCTGCCTGTTTAACCCAGTAAAGTGTTCTGAGAATTTGAAGCTGGTAAAGAGCCCAAAGAAAACTTCTGTGGACAGTCACTTCTGGAAACATTTTGAAAGATTTCTTTTTAGCATGATCTGAACTAATGTTCTTTCCATTGATTTGAAGGGGAAATTATATTATCTGAATCCAAAGCTGGACATTAAGGAAAAGAGCTTTTCCCCTTAATAAATTTTAAACTTTTGTCATATGGTGTGTCCAAGAAAGACCATTTTGATTGTAATCCATAAAGTAGTTCAGCAAGCATCCTAGAATCCTGGCCTAACAGCAGACATCCTGTTTTCTCTTGGAATTCTGGAGTTGGCTTGCTAACCTTAATTTCTGTGTTGTTTTCTAAAATGAACTTGACAAAGTAGACCACCAGCTGCACCACATTTTCTTTAAAAGTATTGGAAGTGGTCAGTGGACTTGTGAGTTAGAAATTTCTGGTTTGTGCTGGTTTTGTTTTAAGTCTTTAGTTTAAAAAAATAAAAAGATATATTGTAATATACAATAAAGATAGAATTCAGTCCATTTCAGCTCCCCTTGAAAGATGAAAATATTTAGGAGGCTCTCAAAGACACTAAATTGTACTCTTTAAGGTCAAGGCGACTTTATGAAACAATGTTCCCATAGAGTAATATATATGCTGCAATGTGCGAAACATTCGCACCTAATAACAGAGTCACAGTAAATAACGTTTGGCCTCTTAGGAGTTGGGGCAGGGGAATGGGTGACTACAAGTTCACAGGTGACAGAAACAGCTTAATGTTGTGTAACCCCACAGAGTGTGGAATTGAGTTTTATTTCACTGCCTGCCAGAGCCTGCCATGAAACCACTGGTCCGTGTCTGCCACTGGAGGAAGCAGGCATCAAGTAGAGGACAGCGTCACGTGCTCACAAGCCTGTGACGGGTGCACGGCTGTATGGCGTGCCTTTGTGGGCTGTAGCCATTACTCTTGTTCCCAGAAGTAATAATGTTTAAGTAACGGTCTCATCACTGCCATGGGACACCACACAAACACTTCTGGTCATAGTTTTTCCCCCTCAGAAGTCAAATTAACTTGCAGAATAACTCGCGTTGGTTTAATATTTCCTCAAGATAGATTATAGTACAAGCTGGCATTCTGTGTGTTTGTAGAAATGGTTCAGTAATTGCAGCTGGTGAATTAGGAATTTGTTGCCTTTTTTGTATTAGGTCAGATGCAAGCTTTGTAATGCTAGTCGGTGTACACCCCCTCAGGAGTTAGGCATCATCAGCTCATGAAACTATAATTTGGGAAACTTAAGGCTAAGGTAATCTGGGTTTGTGTTTGGTTCACCCACCAAAGTCTTTTGTTTAAAGTGTAGGCATCATGAGCTCCGTGTCATCCGTGTTTGTGAAGAAGCCTCCTCGTCGGTCCCTTTGGGGAGTGAGAGGTACTCCCTGATCTTTACGAAGGACAGGTTACTGTTTGCCTTACTGCTTAAGTTAATGTAGTGAAATAAAGCAGACAAAGCTTGTGTGTGTCTCCTGTTTGGTTTCTTGAAGATGGGTGGGAAGCAGCATGGGGCGGAGTCCGGAGGTGCCTGGAGTCACAGGAGTTGCTCTCTGAGAGCCAGTGGCGTGCTTCCTTCCGCCTCTTGAAGTGAACTGTGCGAAATCCTCGGATCAGGTTAGTTGACTGTAACATTGCAGGGAGAAGATGCTTGCTCTGTACCTGCATGCTCTCAGACGCACATCAGTGTTGCTGTTAGCCTGTGTCATTGCTCCCAAAGATGGTTTCTCACACAAGCTGGGTCAGCCTCCCCAGGTAGCCACTCATCTACCTTCCCCACGGAGCTCTTCCCTCTCTTGTGCATGGATTTATTCCTGCTCGCCCACCTGAAACCAGCCCTACCTCTTAGCACTCGCCCTTGCCCTCTTGCTGTTTGTTTCATGCATGTGGCTTCTCCCTGTCTACTGATACATATCTGTTCCTACATGGTCATATGAGATGCTGGCACTGCAGGTGGCTTTATCCGCTATGCAGCAGCACCAGCCCCTCAACTATTAAACAGGTTAATCGAAGTCCTCACCCAAGATTTGAAAACATCTGGGTGATTTCTGTGTATGGTCCTGTGGGTTGCTTTGTCTATGAAAAATGGCTTGGTTTCTTGTGTTGCATGTCCTAATTTTGAATTTTGAATGCCAGTCATGGGCTCTCTGACAGTAGACTTGAGGTGAATAGTTAATGCTCGGAAGTGGGCAGGCTTCTTGCATCAGGCCCTTTGTGCGGGGTTTGGCCGATAGTAAGGAACCAAGCTGGACTTGGCTTTAGTTCTTGCTGTGATTAACTTTAATACATGGATTTCACACAGTCCAGCATTATTTTGTGCTTTGAGTTGGTGCTGAAGAGCTTAAGTCTCCGTGCCTCATCCTTGGCTCGTAGTTGTCCTTCACACCTGCACAGTGGTCTCTTTCTGTGCCCTTGCCCACCCTCCAGCAATGATGCTTGTTACTGGCTGTTTGCACGGCTGGTAGTAGAGGAGGAATAAAGGGGTTTCAGTTCCGCCTCAGGCTCTGGTAGGCCCTGTGCACCTGGGCCTTAGGAATGGGCCTTTTCTCAGCATTCTTGCCTGTTTGCTCTGACTTGTATCTGTAGCTGGTCTTGGTCTTTTTCTAAAAGATTTACTTTATTTGTTTGAAAGGCGGAGTTACAGAGAGGGAGAGACACAGAGAGATCGAGATCTTCTATGTGCTGGTTCACTCCTCAAATGGCCACAACAGCTGGTCCAAAGCCAGGAGCTTCCTCCTGGTCTCCCACTTGAGTGCAGGAGTCCAAGCACTTGGGCCATCCTCTGCTGCCCCACCCCCTCCCCAAGGTGCGTTAGTGGCGAGCTGGATGGGAAGTGGAGCAACTGAGATTGAAACCAGTGCCCATAAGGGATGCCAGCATCGCTGGCAGCAGCTTTGCCCTCTGCTACAGCGCGGCCCTGTGGCTGGTCTTGGGAAAGAGTTGCTGTCTTACTTCCACAGTGGGAGGAGGCCTTCAATAGTGGTGGTGCAGAATTGTGGGCCAGGACTGAGTCTTGTCCTTTCTAGGGCAGAAGTTTCCCTCACCTTGCTGTAACAGGAACTGCTCTTGAGAAATACCCACAACAACTGAGGCTGGGAAGGCGAAGCCAGGAGCCAGGAACTCCATCCGGGTCTCCTACATGATTGGTAGGGGCCCAAGTAGTTGGCCCATCACGTGCTACCCTTCCAAGTGCATTAGCAGGGAGCTGTGATCGGAAGCAGAGCAGCCGGGGCCAGCGCTGTGGTGCAGCTGGTTAATGCCCTGTCCCATGGGTGCTGGTTCTAGTTCCGGCTACTCCTCTTCCAATCCAGCTCTCTGCTATGGCCTGGGACAGCAGTAGATGGCCCAAGTCCTTGGGCCCCTGCACCCGCGTGGGAGACCCAGAAGAAGCTCCTGGCTCTTGGCTTCGGATCAGCGCAGCTCCGGCCATTGTGGCCATCTAGGGAGCAAACCATTGAATGGAAGACCTCTCTCTCTCTGTGTAACTCTGACTTTTGAATAAATAAATAAATAAATAAATAAATCTTAAAAAAAAAAAAAAAGAAGCAGAGCAGCGGGACTCCAGCTGGCACTGCAATATAGTGTTAACCTGTTGTGCCACAATGCCAGTCCTCTAGGCTGGTCTTTGAATCGAGCACAGAGGCAGATGAGGCAGGGGCCTGGTTAGTTTTCGAGGAGTTTGCAGCCCAGTAAAGGAGCTAAACACATGGAAAACCCCAAAGTGCAAGGAAGAAAGAAATTCTCCGGAGAGGCAGACGGGAGCAGAAAGTAATCCTGGAAGACACAGAGAAAGGCAAGTTTTCCAGGTAGAGAAAACACCAAAATAAGAACAGGAAAGCACAAAGCAAGTCAGATTTTGGATAAAAGGCAGCATAGTGTGTATCAGGAAACAGATCAACTGCTACGCAAAAGAAATGAGCTGAGCGGCAGGGGCTGTGGCGTGGTGGGCTAAGCCTCCGCCTGGAGGACTGGCATCCCACATGGGCGCTAGTGCATGCCCTGGCTGCTCATCTTCCGATCCAGCTCTCTGCCATGGCCTGGGAAGGCAGTGGAAGATGGCCCAAGTGCTTGGGACCCTGCACCCATGGGGGAGGCCTGGAAGAGGCTCCTGGCTTCAGATCTGCCCAGCTCTGGCCGTTGCGGTCATTGGGAGAGTGAGCCAGCAGATGGAAGACCTTTCTTCTCTATCTCTCCCTCTCTCTCTCTCTGTGACTCTCTCTCAAAATATTTTTTAAAAATGAACTATAAATCCAAGAGAAGACATGAAGAACCCTGAAATACACATTACTAAGTGAAAGAAGCCAGTGTGAACAAGCTACGAGCAGCATGACTCCAACTGGGACATCCTGGAAGAGGAAGGAGACAGTGCGAAGATTAGTGACTGCCAGGGGTTGGGGGACAGGAGGGAGGAATTTTAGGGTGATGAACGACTGAAATACTATAGCGGGGGATACACATCGTTATCCCTTTGTGCAAACCCATGTAATGTAAAGATTTATTTTTTTATTTGAAAGGCAGAGTTAGAGGGAGAGAGAGATCTTCTATCTGCTGGTTCACTCCTCAAATGGCTGTAATGGCCAGGCCTGGGCCAGACTGAAGGTAGGAGCCAGGAGCCAGGAGCTGCTTCTGGGTTTCCCACATGAGTTAAGGAACCCAAGTACTTGGGCCATCTGATACTGCTTTCCCAGTTGCATCTGCAGGGAGCTGGATTGAAAGCGGAGCAGCTGAGACTTGAACTGGAGATGCTGGCATTGCAGACCAAGGCTTGGCCTACTATGCCACATGCTGGCCCCTCAAAGATTTTTAAGCAGAGAAATGACTTAATCACCCTGGTTAGGGTGTTGAAAGCTAAGGCAATGGTGCAGGGCAGGGCCCTGGGTTTTTCTCGAGGAGGCAAGTGTATGTGTCCTGTGAGGATTATCTTGGGTCATAGGTCATAAGTAGATGGTGGTGACCGGGCCCAGGGTGGTCACTTAGGGGATGCTGTGGTTAGTTTGAAGGTAGAGCTGGCAGGATGTGCTGACTCACGGGGTGTGGTCTGTGAGCAGAGCTGAGGTTTATGGGAGAAACTCAAAGGATGCGGCTGCTGTTTAGTTAAGGACCACATAGGAAAGGCAGATATGGTGAGAGAAAATTCAGAGTGGTTTTTGGACTTTGAAAAAATACTCCAGAAATGGTATTTTTTTTTTTTTTAATTTTTGACAGGCAGAGTGGACAGTGAGAGAGAGAGACAGAGAGAGAAAGGTCTTCCTTTGCCGTTGGTTCACCCTCCAATGGCCGCCGCTGCAGCCGGCGCACCGCGCTGATCCGATGGCAGGAGCCAGGATCCAGGTGCTTTTCCTGGTCTCCCATGGGGTGCAGGGCCCAAGCACCTGGGCCATCCTCCACTGCATTCCCTGGCCATAGCAGAGAGCTGGCCTGGAAGAGGGGCAACCGGGACAGAATCCGGCGCCCCGACCGGGACTAGAACCCGGTGTGCCGGCGCCGCTAGGCGGAGGATTAGCCTAGTGAGCCGCGGCGCCGGCCCCAGAAATGGTATTTAAATGCGGAGATGGCACGAGAACCAGGACCTGACACTACAAAAGTGAGGGTAGAGAGGAAGGACGGATATGCAAGAAGAGACCTGGAACGCCGCAAGACTGGGCGCGTGGCAAAGAACTCAGAGGATACAGAAAGGAGGGTTGTGTTCCGGAAACCAAGTGAGCAAAGCCTTTCCAGGGAAAGGTCAACTGACAGATGGTAGGTACGGAAAGATGACGTAGGTGCCTGCTGACTGACGCATTTCACAGTGTGGATGAAGTGCTGGGTGCAACGCCCTAACCTGAATGGGCGCAGCGGAGAACAGGAGGAACTGCAGCAGTGTTGCCGTAAAGGACAGCAGAAGAAGGAATCACTGATGTGACATCCTTGAACAAGTAAGAGGGCGAGATAGAGTGCTAAGAGGTGGGGCTGGTTTTAGGGAGGGGAGCAGGAACAAACTCCCACAGGAGAAGGAAGAGTTCTGCGGGGGAGCTACTTCGGGAGGCTGAACCAGTCTGTCTGTACGAGAAACTGTCTTTGGGAACAATGACTCAAGGTTTGAGTCTTGACTGCTCCACTTCTAGTCCAGCTTCCTGCTAATGCGCCTGGGAAAGCAGCGGAAGATGCTTGGGCCCCTACACCCTTGAAGGAGGCTCAGAAGAAGCTCCCGGCTCCTGGCTTTGGATCAGCTCAGCTCCATCAGTTGTAGCCATTTGGGGAGTGAACCAGTAGGTGGAAGAATTTCTCCATCTCTCCCTCCCTCTCTGTAACTCTGCTTTCAAATGAATAAATAAGTAATAAAAAGGCCGGTTGAAAGTATGAACGAAGTAACTGCAGTGCTGACTCTAAGATCCTTTTCACTTCAGACGCTGGAAAAGCAAGGCCAACATGGGCATTGTGCCTGCACCATTTTTTTACCTCCGCAAGCAGGAGCCGGTGACTAATCTCTCAAAACCTTCGTGTCCTTTTCTATAAAAGAGAGGTCAGCATACTTGCCTAGGGGACACGGATACAGATGAAACAGGACACGCGGCTAAATGTGAAATTTCAGATAAACGACGAGTCGTTTTAAGTGTGTCTTGGACACATGTGATTCGGTGTTTATCTGAAACGCAACCTCACTAGAGTTGTGTTTTTGTTTGCTAAACCTGGCAAATCCCCCACGAAATTTCGGTGAGAATTAAATGAAACGCCCGGCGTTTGCCGTACTGAGTGCTCAGTGCTACTCACGCTGCTTGAAACCCAGCCCCTCACTCATTACTTGCCCCTTTATTCTTCGGCCCAGTTTTTAAATTAACTGTCCTTTTGGCTCCTCCTCCGAAATTCACACGTACTCACACGCAGCCTCATAGAGCAGCACACCACGACCCCAATTGCTAAGCGAAGACAGTGCAAGAGAGGGCGACGTCATGACGTAAAGGCCACGATTCCTGGGCGGCACCGGACGCGTAAATAAGACGTCATCAGGGCCGGCGCCAGCCTCCAAGCCTGACGGGATTGTGGCGGTCCTGTCTCCCAACTCGGAAGCTACCGCTGCCTCTGGGACGCGCTCAAGATGGCGACCTCGCTGGGTTCCAACACCTACAACAGGCAGAACTGGGAGGATGCGGTGAGTGTGCGGAGGGCGGAGGGCGGAGAAGCCGTGCCCTGTGCGGGCCGGGCTGGACGCGGGGCTGCGGTGCGGCCCAGGGAATTCCGGGCAGGAGGCAGCGCCGCGGCCTAGCTCGGCCGGTGCAGGAGGCTGGAGGGCGGCCCTCTTGCCGGCTTGGAGGGAGGACGGGGTCCCGGGACCGGCCTCGTGTCCATCCGTGGCTCGTCCAACATTGCCCCGCTGGTTATCTGCCCTCTCGCCGCCCGCCGGAAGTGCAGACAGCGCCCCCTCCCGCGGCCGGGCCCGTGCTGGCCGCCCTCGGGTTCCTGACCTGGCGATCCCGGCTCCCGCTCCCCGCCCGTCCCCTCCCCCCACGGCCGTGGCTGAGGTGGCGCCGGGGCCTCGGAACCGGGTCCTCAACCAGATCTCCCGTTCTCGCCAGGACTTCCCCATTCTGTGCCAGACGTGTCTTGGAGAAAATCCGTATATCCGAATGGTGAGCGATGGCTTGTGGCGGGGGGCTGGGTTGTTCTTGTGGCGGCGGTGTGGTCCTTGCTCAGCGGCTGTGGGGTGTTTCGGCGGAGGAGACGAAGCTCCGTTACCATCCCACAGGACTGCTGTGCCTGTGCGCTCACTTGGGAGCCCAGCAGTGATCCTGCTCCTTGACAGTCCTAACAGCAGCGGGTATCCGGGCACCGACCCTGGGAGGGGGTCTGGGAGCAGGAGCTGGCAGAGTTTGTGTTTTCAAATAGCGAGTAGGGGTGGGGCTGCCCCCAAGAACCTCAGTAAGTGCGGGGGAGAACCAGGACTAGAAACGAGATTTTTCTGACTCCTCGTTCGGAGCCTGTGGCCTGTCCCCTGGCCTGGTAGTCTCTCCAGTGGGAGGTACCCTTTAGCCTTATGAGTGAGAGTAGAGCTGGCGACAGTTAACCGTGGTTAGGTTAGGGCTGGAGTACTGTGATGGGTCTCGGAGATACTTAGCTGCCCATACTGTTGTGGTGTTGGAATAGCTCATGGGAATGGGACGGTTACGGTGTGCCGGCAGCAGCCCCAGGTGAGGCTACCTTCTGGCTAAACTTCCTAAAATAGGCTGGTTGTGGCCGCTTCCTCCCTGATGTGGGGTCTGTGGAAACCGATAGGAACTTTAGTTCTTGGAAGCAAACTTGAGAGCAAAGTGAACCCAAGAGTTACAGCTCTGGAAACACACCCACTTGCCTGGTAACAGATCCAAAGACCCTTGAGGGTGATACATAGTAACCGCTTGACTATATCCCCAAGCATCCTGTTTCCTTACAAAGATTTTTCCCCCCCTTTTTTTTAAGATGCCAGAGATCTCTAGATACTTTTCTTGGTTGTATTTATGGAAAGAATAGATATCTGGTTCTTTTTCTGTATAATTCTAGCTGTATTTTTTCTATTTCAGACCAAAGAAAAGTATGGAAAGGAATGCAAAGTAAGTATGTTTGTTAAAGAGTAATGATTTCATTATAGTTTCCTTTTCTGTCCCAAACCAGCCCTCATTTATCAAGCTCTGAGGTCCTCCATAAAAGTGAGTGCTTCAGGGCTTTCTTAGATCACTTACGTCTTCACTGACTGGTAACAGTTTGGTCTGGAAGGTAAGAAGATGAGCACTCTAACCGGGTGTTCATGGATGGGCATTGAATGGTCAGTTTTGTATACCAGATGTTGGATAACCATGAGTGTCTTAGTGAAGGAGGAAGTTAGAAAGGATTGAATGATGCTCCTGTTCCTCCCCCCGAAAAGTTTAAGGCTTGGATTATTAATAGTACCTCTGGTGGAGGGACTTTGACTTTCTAGATATTTCATTCCTGTACTGTGTGAGTTTTTTTTTTTTTTTTTTTTTTTCAATGACTAGGAAGGGGTGCTGTAAATTAGATTGAAATATTAGATCTCATTTAGTTTAAATGGCTGGTACAGCATCTTCTAAGCCCTAGATTTTGGGGTCCTTTCTTGAATCCTCCATGAATTTATGAGTTGATTATCTGAGCCTGGATTGATATTGTCACTTTCTTTGTGCTCCAGATCTGTGCCAGGCCATTCACTGTGTTCCGCTGGTGCCCTGGGGTCCGCATGCGTTTCAAGAAGACTGAAGTGTGCCAGACCTGCAGTAAATTGAAGAATGTCTGTCAGACCTGCCTCTTGGACCTCGAGTATGGTAGGTCTGCCCTGTCCAGTCGTGTGGCTCTCAGTACAGTCAGGGGTCCTAAACAAGCTGGACTTTTGGTCTCCTGCTTCTCACCCTGCCTCTGGTTCTGTTCCACCATGGAATGTGGCCCGTAGTCCGCTTTTCCCAACAACAGAGCTATAATCAGGCCATTCTAGAGTGCTCCTGACAACAGTAGAAACTGTAAGGGAAAGCAAGGAATTAACCAGAACTGGCCTGTGTCTCCATCTCTGTAGCCAAGCTGAGGTACAAGGCGTTGATCCTATGCCTTAGGCTGCTTTTTTTTTTTTTTTTTTCCTCTTAGACAAAAGAGAGACAGAAATGTCTTCCTTTTCCGTTGATTCACCCCACAATGGCCGCTGCGGCCGGCGCACCACGCTGATCCAAAGCCAGGAGCCAAATGCTTCTCCTGGTCTCCCATGCGGGTGCAGGGCCCAAAGACTTGGGCCATCCTCCACTGCACTTCGGGGCCACAGCAGAGAGCTAGCCTGGAAGAAGAGCAACTGGGACTAGAACCCAGTGTGCTGGCGCCACAGGCAGAGGATTAGCCTATTGAGCGGCACTGGCCTGGGGCTGCTTTCTTAATGAAGCTTTCTTTGCTTCAGTCCAGACCAGATGTGCATAGGCTAAGTGTGCTTTAGACTTTGATCTCAGTGGTGGTGTTAGAACTAGTATGTTACTCTACTGCTGTTTCAGAATAACTGGAAAATTGCTGAGTTTCTGTGTGTTGAGCTCAGAGAGTCACTGTGCCAGTATTTATTTTAAACAAATTATACTGTAATAAAAGCTAGATACACCGTTCATTTAAAGGTCAAATGTGAAATGTGACTAAAACCAAAGTGTGTTCATCTAAAAGATTTTGTAAAGCATTCACTTCATCAAATTGCATAATGACTTGGGATATCAGATGCTTCCTTAAGATTCTGTGCTGAGGGTTTGAATAAAAATCAAGTGTGTGGAAATAGGAGGGTGGAGAAGGGAAGGATGGTGTTGTGTTGTTGTTGTTGTTGTTTTTAAATATACCTGATGGATCTAGTTCCTCTGTTCTTTTGTACCAGGCCTGCCCATCCAGGTTCGTGATGCAGGACTGTCTTTTAAAGATGACATGCCAAAATCTGACGTCAACAAAGAGTACTACACACAGAATATGGAGAGAGAAGTATGCTGCCAGTTTCTTGCTGTAGTTGTATATTTGATAAGAATCCTGATGAACTGGCTCAGTCTATATATGTGTCTTTATAGATTTCCAACTCTGATGGGACACGGCCAGTCGGCATGCTGGGGAAGGCCACCTCCACCAGTGACATGCTGCTCAAACTGGCCCGGACCACACCCTACTACAAACGGAACCGGCCCCACATTTGTTCCTTCTGGGTGAAAGGAGAGTGTAAAAGAGGCGAGGAATGTCCATACAGGCAAGACCTGGGCTGCTTTTTGGTGTTTGTTTACAGAAGATTGATAATCTGAAAAGTGGGAGATCCTAGTTTGAGATTATACATGCTTTAAAGTGTAAAGCTCATACAACTAATATGATAGAACTCAAGTCTCAAATCGCTAAATTCAGAGGAGCTTGATTAAATCGAAGATTTTACTTATGAGTGAGCCTGGGGACACTGCATTGCTAGGCTGTATAATGTAGATGCAAACCCTAAAATTTCTACCTGAGAAGTAAGATCTCACTGTCATGGGTCTGATTCCAGCATATACTTGAAGTAAAAAAGACCAGACTTGCAAAGGATGCATGGGTGTGTTGGAGCCAAAGCAGCCGAGCACCTGGGTTAGGAGTTAACTTGGAGTTGGTAAACCCCCATCTCCCAAAAGATAGTTGATGTAAAAGGAAAATCTCACACCCCAAATAACCATTTACAAACGGCTGCTAGGAGACTGGGGAGTCTGTCCCTAACCGCCAATCCCTCGCGGCTTTGTTTGGGTTGTTACTTTTTTGCTGTGACCATCATTTCCAGTTCAAAAAGTGTATCAGGGTGTGTATTTACGACTTTAATGTGTAGCTACTGTTGGATAATGCCAACTTTTTTTTTCCACCGTGACACTTGTTTTTTTCTTGAATCATAGACATGAGAAGCCTACAGATCCAGATGATCCCCTTGCTGATCAGAATATTAAAGACCGATATTATGGAATCAATGATCCTGTAGCGGATAAGCTTCTAAAACGGGCTTCAACCATGCCCCGTCTGGACCCACCAGAGGACAAGACCATCACCACACTCTATGTTGGGGGTCTGGGTGATACCATTACTGAGACAGATCTAAGGTGTGTGTGTATAATTTTAAGAACTCTTTTTTTTTTGCTTCTAACTGCCCTGGGATAATTTATTTGCAAGGACACAGGCAAGCGTGAGAAGGCTCTACACAGTGTGGTAGTGTTCAGCTACTCTGTCGTTAGTTCATACCGACTCCAGGTTCTATAAAATTGCCCTTTAGGAGTCCAGAGTAGTAGTGTTCCTCAGAGTGCTTCTCCATCCTTGCATATGAAAGTAGTTGTGAAGGATTCTATTTGACCCAGTTGGTGATGAGAATTTTGAAGGGTGGCACAGTTGCAGACAGGGTTGGTTATGTAGGGGAGGGAGAGCTTTGTGATTATAAAACCCTGATGGTTTAAATTGTTGGCTTTTGAGAGAAGCGGGTATTTGATAAATTTGTTTTATTTTGGCTTGTATTGTGCTTGGCTTCGTGAAACATTTAGGCAGATGGTAATGGAAATGACCTCTTCCAAAGAGAAAGTGGAGGAGAACCTCCTGTAGGTTTATCATCTGCTCTTGGTAGCCTGTCTCCATCAAACCCTACCAAAGTGAGCTCGATAGGCCCCACGGCTCAGCACTCTTCTCTGTAAAAGGCCTAGAGAGTAACTGCTTTAGGCTTTGTGGGCAGTGTAGTCTCTGCCACATTTCTCTCTTCTTTTTCTTGCAGCCGTTACAGTTTGTTGTTATTAGCTTTCTTGGCTCATGGACTATGACAGCTGTAGTTTGCCAACCCATTATCTAGAGTTCAGGGTTTGGGGTCTGATGGAATCTGTTGGAGCCCCTTTTCCTCCATGGGAGAAACTCTGACTCGTCTGAGAACCCTGTTACTATTTCTCATTCCATTCCTCAGTTAACAGCACCCACAGTAAGGCGGGATACAGGGATGATCCAAGCAGATAACCACGGGGCCCACCTGCCTACTGATAAGTCAGTGAAAGAGTTGAGGCTCCATTTCAGGCTCCTGGGAAGGTCTTGTGTTGTTGACTCCTGGTTTTCTCTGCTGTGTCCCCACAGAAATCACTTCTACCAGTTTGGAGAGATTCGGACGATCACTGTTGTTCAGAGACAGCAGTGTGCTTTTATCCAGTTTGCCACAAGGCAGGCCGCAGAAGTGGCTGCTGAGAAGTCCTTTAATAAACTGATTGTCAATGGCCGCAGACTCAATGTGAAATGGGGCAGGTAAGAGTTAATTCAGTTTTCAAATCCCTTTATTGCAATTTTCAAGAAACTGTTTCATTATCTGGAGACTAGTACACCTTTGACAAACAGGCTTAATTCAACAAGATCTTCAATAAGATCTTTAAAAGTTCATTCCGTGTGTGCGTGTGTGTGTGTGTGTGTGTGTGTGTTTGAGAGCTGATTCTTAGGGATGGTGGGACAGTACTGCTTTGAAACTGCATCAGGGTGTTGGTGTAATGATCTGCTCCTTTGAAGGTTTGTGTTTCTGTGGCCAAGTATCATGCCAAGGCAAGAGAGTTGTATTTTTGTGAATTAGACCTAGATTTTTGCCCTTAGAGGCTTACTGTCTAGTGACGATGATAAGACAGAGAATAGCTATTTTAAGTTTGAAAGTGATGATTGCATAAGACAGACACAGGAAAAATGACCTAAATTTTAATCTCAAGTCTCTAGCTTGGAACCAGAAGGAGAAGGCCAGCAGCAGCCTCTCCTTGTATGGAGAGTTTCCTGCCTGCTAAGTGTTCTGTTAAACACGTACGTTGCCTCTGCTAGCGCTTAGTTCTAGCAAGTTTTGAATGGAGGTCTTTCTGGTCTCAAAACCTTTGCTCTGACCCACTCTGCACTGTGGCATTTATGGGAAAAGAGTGTCAAAGAGGACGCAAAAAGTGAAGGAATTCCATTTGAGAAGCCTAAGAAGCAGGTATCAAATACAGTGGGACAAACTGCTGATGTCCTGTGTGCTCGTGTGTGTCAGATCCCAAGCAGCCAGAGGAAAAGAGAAGGAGAAGGATGGAACCACAGACTCTGGGATCAAGCTGGAGCCTGTTCCGGGACTGCCAGGGGGTGAGTGCAGGCTTCCTGCTTGCGTCAGGAGCTCAGTCTGCCCTGAGGTTACTGTTCGAGGAGACTCGGGCCTGGCCCCTGGGCAGCTCCCTTCTCCCACCGTGACCCGGAAGGATTTAAAGGTGGTACAATCGGTGTTGCAGAATTGTCTTCTAAAGTTGGCAATTTTCTCTCCTCCAGCTCTTCCTCCTCCTCCTGCGGCAGAAGAAGAAGCCTCTGCCAATTACTTCAACCTGCCCCCAAGTGGTCCCCCGGCTGTGGTGAACATTGCGCTGCCACCACCCCCTGGCATCGCTCCACCCCCACCCCCAGGTAACCTCCATCTTCCTGCTTCGCCCAGAGAAGTCTCTGGGAGAGTCCTGTCTCACACCTCACCATCATAGCTAATTCTTTGAGTTTGCCCTGTAGAAGTCAGTGAGAAAACCTGATATTTTGGATTCTGGAATACTGATTATCCGGGTAGGACTCACTGGGCTGCAACAGTGGTCTGCATCAGTTTGTTCCCTGTTCTAAACTAAACCCTGACCAGTGCCCTGGAGCAAGCACTGGTGCTCAGAGTGTGGACTGGGCAGCCGCACTTTACAAAGTGTTTATTGCCTGTCACAGCGAGACAAGGGCTGCTGCCAGAATGTAAATCAATGACAGCTTCCTGCATTGAGAAAGTCTTGTTACAAAAAAAGCCGTCAAGAATAACAGTGTGCTCGTCATGCAATTAAGTTACATTTTGGCCCAGGCGGTGGATCTTAGTGGTAGCCAGCAGCAGAGAGTTGGAGGAGCTGCTCCTTATGTATAGCGGTGCCCTAGGGAGTGTCCGGGACAGGGTGAGGAGAGTGCAGGCAGCCAGTGCCCCCAGGGCGGAGCAGCCTGCGCTCTGTGGAGACAGCCTGATTTCTGGACACCCTCGAGTCTGCTGCACGCGGCGAGGGCAACAGTCTCACCTGTCTTCCTGAAATTCTGAATGGACCCTGTCCGATAGGATTTGGCACGTGTGAGACACTGCAGAGGTTCAGGTGACGTCCTAGCAGATACACTGGCGGAATCTTCTAGAGAAAAAAGTTTGTAAAACAAAGGAAATGAGACAGGTGCTTATTTCCAAGCTCATCTTGTGAATGGATACTTAAGTTCGCTGTCAGCCTTGGTTTGTGCATAAGTCCTTGTGATCTTGGAAGGACTGAGAAGTTTGAAACATTGTCAAGGGAACTGCAGGCTTAACAGATGTGTTCTTTACCATCCGCAGGTTTTGGGCCACACATGTTCCACCCAATGGGACCACCCCCTCCTTTCATGAGGGCCCCAGGACCAATCCACTACCCTTCTCAGGACCCGCAGAGGATGGGGGCTCATGCTGGGAAACACAGCAGCCCCTAGCACATTCTTACCACTCTGGGGCTACGTGGAAGAAAGGGCGCTTAAAAATCCCAGTAAATGAATCTTGGAATAAATCTATTTTTCCTTCCTTTGTAGTTTCCATGGTAGCTGAATGTGTTCAGATGTGGGCAGTTGGAGAATGGCAGCCATGCTTTCCTACACGTATTCAGAGATCAGTGGACTTGAAATATTGAATAAACTGCCATTACCACATCTGGTTACTGCTTAACATTACTAATACAACCTAATGTCTGTTCGCCTAACCTGTACAGGGGACAGGCACATGGCTGAATGGAATGCTCCACAGAGTTACTATCCTAATAACATGTTTGTTTTGTATCTTTTGGGGGAGGGAGGGCACTGACCTGCGGTAAAGAAACTTTGACCATTTTTATGTCCATTGGATATTTTCCTTTTCATCGTCTAAAAGCAAAGGTGACCAGCACTAATCACTGTCGTGGCGTGAGTGTGACTGAACTCTCCTGAAGTCACACCCTCAGAAAGTCCAGGAGCAGCCAGCACCCAGCACAGCACAGCACAGCGCTCTTCATCCTCCCCTTTTCAAACTTCATCCATTGCTAAAGGAATCTGATGGATAGTTTGACTTCTACACCACTGAGAAAAGATAAAAGCGAAAATTACTTTTTACTCCTGTCAATGAGATGGAAACAGATTTCAAGGAGCTGTGTGTTACTGAAGAAACCTGGTGTCTGGGACAAAATTCTCTGAAAGAACTTCCTGTAAAACACTCACTGCAGCGAGAAGCCCCAGAGTGTGTTTGAATGGAAGACTCGTGACCTGCAGCTGGAACTCTGCCCTTCAGCACGGGCCTGCGTGTGTCTTCAGCATCGTCTTGTGATCCTCTCCTGTGGGTAGGGGACTGTCTGTCTGGTCTTAGAATGTTTGGATATAACTGAACTGTAGATGGTAGGGGAAAGTTGATGTTATTTTGTGTTTTTTTTTTTGTTTTTGTTTTTAAATAATTAAAACGGGTCAATTTTCCAAATACTGTCGTGGCTTGTTTCTGTATTGCTGTTTCCTTTATCCTTTGGTAGCTGAAGTTGAGGTCAGTGAGAGAAACAAATTATACATGAATGCGATGTGACACGTGTTTTGGAGTTCAAGTCAGTGCGCCTTTGTGACCTGAAATGAGGTAGCAGAGGAGGCGTCTAGGGTGACAGCAGCGCGCCACACCCCATCTCTGGCTTGGTCAGCTGGATGAAAGGATGTCTTCTGGAATGCGGGATGCTGCAGAACGAGATTGGGAGGCGGGGGGTGGGGGTGGGGGTGGGGGGTGTGATTCTAATATGGGATCTGGTGAGTTTAAAGTTACTGTGAGATAGGTCGGTGGACAATTCCCAGCTCAAAGGGAAATGGAGCTTAAGAGATCAAGATTTGGGAGTTGGAGTTGTGGCATAGCAAGTAAAGCCATCACCTGCGACAGTGGCATCCCATTTGGGCACCACTTTGAGTCCCGGCTGGGAAAAGCAGTTGAAGATGGTGCAAGTGTTTGGGTGGCTGCACCCGCTCATGACTCCTGGCTTCAGCCTGGCCCAGCACTGGCCATTGCGGCCATCTGGGGAGTGAACAAACAGATGGTATAGCTCTCCCTTTCTCTCTGGAATTCTGACTTTCAAAATAAGTAAATCTTAAATAAGTAAATAAATAAATCTTTAAAAAAAAATTGAGGTGGCAGCTGAAGCCCTGGTATGGAGCGGGGATGTAGACCAGGTGGCAATGTAGACCAGCTCTTAGGCTTCAGTGTGTCTTAAGTGTGTTCCTGCGTGTCTTCAATGCTGATGGGTGAGGACCACCCTTTGAAAAACATGACTATATGATGCGATCACTTTTTTAGAAGTTTTATTTATGTTTTTATTTGAAATGCACAGTAATAGAGATCTCTCTGCTGGTTCATTCTCCAAATGCCCACAACAGCTGGGTTGGGGCAGGCCAAAGTCAGGAGCCAGGAACTCCATGTGAGTCTCCTACAGGCGTGGCAGGGACCCAAGTACTTGAGCTGTCACCTGCTGCCTCTCAGGAGTGTGCATTAGCAGGAAGCTGGAATGCAGGCAGAGTGGAGAGTGCACTCAGGCACTCTGATATGAGACGAGAGCATCCCAAGTGGCAGCCTACCCTGCTGTGCCATTGTCCACATCTTTGTGAACAGATGTTTTCATTTCTCTTGACAGGTGATGGTTTATAGGGCAGGAATGTGTTTCTTTTTAGAAGAAACCTTCAGACCTTTTCCCAAACCAGTTGCACCACTTTACATTCCTACTGCAACGTATGAGAGTTCCAGTTTTGCCACAGAATCACTAACTTTGGTGTAAGTCATTCCGGGAGTGTTTAGTAGTATTTTATTGTTTTATTCTGCATTTCTATTGTTAGAAGTAAGTTGTACATCTTTTCAAGGACTTGTTGGCCATTTATCTGTCATTTTTTTTAAGTAAAATATGGAGCACTTCACGGATTTGTGTGTCATCCTTGCACAGGGGCCATGCTAATTTCTCTGTTTCTTTCCAGTTTTAGCATATGTGCTACCAAAGCAAGCACTATATATCTTTTTTTATGAAGAATCTGTCCAAATATTTTGGCCATATTTTGGGGAGGATCTTTTTATTAACTAGTTATAGAAGTTTTCTTTTCAGGATAGCTTAGATATTAGTCTTTTGTCAGAAATTCACAAGTATTTTCTCCCAGCATGTGGCTTGCCTGTGCACTCCTTTGTGGTATCTTTTTGATGAATAGGGGGTTCCATTGTCATGAAGTCCAACTTGTCTAGTGTGCCAGAGTCTGCTTTAGTCTGCCTGAGCTGTCATAACCAAGTGCCACCAGTGTGACGACTTCCACATCAGGCATTTATTGTCTCACAGTTCTGGGGGCTGGACTTCCAAGGGCCGAGTGTCAGGAGGGCTGATCCTTCTGCGGGTGAGAGAGAACCTGTTCCGTGCCTCTCCCCCAGGACCCAGTGGTTTTTGGCAGTCTTCGTGTTCCCTGGCTTCTGAAAGCATCAGCTAATCTCTGCCGCGGACTTTGCAGGATCTTCCTGGGTGCAGGCCTCCGGGTCCAGTTTCCCTCCCTAGGACACCATTCATGCTGGCTCAGGGCCCAGCCTACGGACCTCACGGATTGTTGATTGTTGGTTGAAAAAGATTTTTTTAATGCATCTTTATATTTCCATGCAAATTTTAAAGCTAGCCTAGTGCTTCCATGAAAATATTACTGAAATTGGAATTGTGTCGAATTTGTAAATCAGTCTGGGAAGGATGGACCTCCTAACAAGATGGAGTTCCAATCTGTGAGCGTGATGTAGGCATTGCAAGTGGTGGCTTAACCCACTGCGCCACCATGCCAGCCCCTCTGGAATACCTGTAACAGGTTTCTTCTGACCTTGAAAAGTGTGTTTAGAAATATTACCTCTTACTGTTCATTATGAATGAGTTTGTGTAATACTGATTTTTTTTTTCTTAAATGTCTGCTATAACTCACCTGTGAATCCCTCCCTCTGAACCTGGTGTTTTTTTTGTTTGTTTGTTTTGGTTTTTTTTTTTTTTTTTTGCTTTATTTATTTTGGAATAAATTAACTGTTTTCTTTTTTAACATTTAAAAACTTGTCTACTACAAGGGAAAGGGTCCTTGCCACATCACAGAAATGTAAGTATTACTGATGACAAAGCTTGGTTAATCAGTTGGCATGGAGTCCCCTAGGGCTGTTCTTTATAAAGTCACTATTTTGCATTTTCTATGTTCTATTTGGAAGCAAGTTGGCCAGTTCAGTCTGTAACCAACAACAAGTGGAGAATTAAGTTCTGCTTCTTAAAGGAGTTAGTATTTGCATATATTTGGAAGCCTTTGTTACGGAGAAGGAAGATCTATCCCTTCACTTTCATTTATGGTTTATTTATTAAATCACTTATTTATAGCTGACATATTCATATTTCCTGTCTGAGTTATAATGTCCTATTCCATGGATTGCCTTTTTACTCTCTTGATAATGATCTTTGGCACACAGAATTTTTTAATTTTTACATTCAGCTTTCAAGAGTGTTCTATGTAGTTGAAATTGAGGTCATGTGTTCTCTAATTAGTACTTTTTGTTCAGATCTTCTGTATCTCTCCTCAATTGGTTTGATAATCCATCAGTCACTGAAAGGTGTTCCTTCATGCTTTCAGATTTATCCTCCTGTGAGGACCCTCTTTATCACAGCAAGGCTTTTGGCCGCAGTCTACTTGGTCCGATGTTAATGTGGCTGGAGCACATTTCTTTTGGATAGCACTTAACTGGTATAACTTTTTTTCATTTCATTAATTCCTCATATTTTTAGGAATTCTGCTTGTAAATAGCTCAGAGCTAAAAGAAGTTTTTATCTAATCTGTGAGTCTTCATCTTTAAACTGGTAAGTCTTGTCCTTTTAAATATATTGTTAAAACATAGCACTTTATTTTTTGTGCCTTTATTTCTTTTTCATCCTTCCTGCATTCCATTGTAATGACTAAATTTATTGGGGCTTACTCATATTTTCTTAAAAGATTTATTATTTATTTGAAAGGCAGAGATACAGAGAGAGAAGGGGAAAGAGAGAGAGAGAGAGCTTCCATCCATTAGTTCACTCCCCCAAATGGGCACAACGGCAGGGGCTGGGCCAGGCCAAAGCGAGGAGCCAGGCGCTTCCCCGGGTCTCCCACGTAGATGCCGGGCCCGAGCACTTGTGCCATCTATTGCTGCTTTCCCAGGTGCATTAGCAGGGAGCTGGATGGGAAGTGGAGCAGTAGGGACTTGAACCTGTGTCCATATGGGATGCTGGTGCCACAGGCGGAGGCTTAACCTTCTATGCCACAGTGGCTGGCCCTACTTACTCACATTTTTATCAGATGTTCTGCTCACCATGGCTTCTTAGATTTTGTACTTCTGGGTTCTAACATGTTCTTTTGTAGTTCTTTCAGGAATTAATGGAAAGCTCTCTTAATACTTATTTATCTGAAAATCTATTAATTTCACTCTCCTTAAATATATTTTCCTATTGTTGCTATAAAGTATTGCTATTTGCAGTGAGATATTTCCATTTTATTCTCTGTTACTTTGAACTTTGCTCAGGTCTTCCATCTTTTTACCTCTATAATGCTTTATGGGCACTTTTACTTATTCTCTCTGGGAGTGCCTAACCGATATTAACCTGTTCATTAACTGTTTAAAAATGATTATTTTGGTAAGCTATAACACATATGCAGGAAATGGCATCACGCTCACATTTGTCTAACTTGAATATTTTAAAATGGACATCTCTGTAACAGTCACCCAGGTCTAGAAATACAGTTCTCTAATTACCCCAAAATTGTATGTGTCCCTTCAGAGTCACAAGCCCTTCCCTTCTCCCAAAGTTACCACCATTCTGACTTTGATTATAAACACTCCCTGTACCAGGTCCCATGGGTGTGTTCATTTGCCTGCCTTTGCTTATCCCCAGCTTACTGAGGTACACCCATGTTGTTGCATGCCCCTGTAATTCATTCTTGTTCATTGCGGCTATGTCTAATGGTGGGTTTCTTAACACTGTGGCTGTTCTTGGTCTTTTTCATTTCCTTGTCACTCTAATTTCATTTACAGAAAGAACAAAAACAGGCTAAAGAATGGAGTTTTATATAAAGGACTGGTAAAGGTTAATGTATCTGCTTTTTCAGAATCCAAATTTTACTTATGGCTGAATAAAGAAGACACACAAGGGTTCATACAGCATGATTCCATTAAAACCGAGACATCCCCAGGCACCTGTGCATCTATATGCATGCACTTATCTACCTATTCAAATAATTCTAGATTTCAAAAGGACCAAACTGTTGCCAGTAGTTACCTCTGCTGGGAGGGCCGGGCAGAGGCAGGAGGGTGGGCAGGTAGGTGTCTGTGCTGGGTATGTGCAGCGCTTACTGTCAGCGCAGGTGCTGAGACACTCAGCACACAGCTACTGTCATCATCTTCATTTTCTCTCCTTCCCCTTTCCTCCTCCTCCATCACCATCATCACCGCCATCTTCACTTGAGCTAAAGGGCCCGCTCAGAATGGCAGGTGGAAAGGAGCCTTTATGATGCCCCCACTTTGCACCTGTCCTGGAAGGTGTCCAGCAGGATGGCCCCTCTCTCCATCCCCGTGACCTCATCCCTTTCAGACTTCCGGCTCTGGCATTCCTCCTCTCCAACCTGTGCCCTACACAGCCACCAGCGGGACCATCACTGAAATGTCCCCACTTAGGAAAACCCATCCCACTGTGACGCCTCTAATACCATCCCTTCTCCACAACCCCTGCACCTGGGCTCAGCTCCGCACCTCTGCACCTGCTAGTCCACTTGCCAGGAGGGCCCTCGCCATCACACCCTCTCTCTTCTTCTTATAGACTCTGCCTCCAGGGTCCCCCTCCACCTCTGGGAAGCTTCCCACCCCACACCCAGGCACTTTGCCTCTGCCCTATAACACTGTTCCTTGGATGGCAGTAGCACATTTTAGGAACAATTCAGATGATCTGTTGCCTTACAGATCTGTCTCCCCTTTCTTATTTATTTATTTATTTTGTCAGGCAGAGTGGACAGTGAGAGAGACAGACAGAGAGAAAGATCTTCCTTTGCCGTTGGTTCACCCTCCAATGGCCGCCGCGGCCAGTGCGCTGCGGCCGGCGCACCGCGCTGATCCTATGGCAGGAGCCAGGAGCCAGGAGCCAGGTGCTTTTCCTGGTCTCCCATGGGGTGCAGGGCCCAAGCACCTGGGCCATCCTCCACTGCACTCCCTGGCCACAGCAGAGAGCTGGCCTGGAAGAGGGGTAACTGGGACAGAATCCGGCGCCCCGACCGGGACTAGAACTTGGTGTGCCGGCGCCGCTAGGCGGAGGATTAGCCTAGTGAGCCGCGGTGCCGGCCCTCCCCTTTCTCTTTTCCTCCTTGGGGCCTGGGCTTGGCAGATGGTCTCACACACAGTAGATACTCAGTAAATGTTTAAATAAAAAGCAAGACTTTCTAATCATCAGAGGTATGCACAGGTAGATGGACTACTAGGGAGCACCCTGCACCTGGGGGAGTGTGAGCTGCTGGAGCAGGGAGGAGCCAAGGCATGGCTGTGGGTTGCTAAGGACACAACCTGGAGTACTGTTACAGACTCCCCTGCCTGGGAGGCGCTGATGCAGCAAGGCTAGGGCAGGCCAGAACCCGAATCAGGAACAGTTTCCCCAAGGGATTTCGAAGCATGGCTACATCTGGGGCCTTCAAGGCCATGTGCGATCAGGTTTTACATGCGCAGGCTCTTCATAAACCGCAAAGTACTGTCTGCAAGTCTTGGCTGCAGAGGTTGCCCAAGCCCTGAGCGGGGGGTGTAGAAGATCCAGGCTGAGGCTACAGCTCCTCAGACTCCGGGAGGTTGCGGACCCAGCCCTGGGCCACTCTGTTGAAGCTGGGTCTGAGGCGGAGGAGCTCCAAGCCATTGAAGGGCTCTGGGACAAAAGGGGTGCCTGCCCTGGGGATGGCCTCCCCCACGAGGGGTCCTCCAAATGGCACCGGGGTCCTGGGGAAAGAGAGTAGCAGGAGACGTGAGCTGTGTGGGAAGAGGCGGCAGGACCCTGCCCTGCGGTCCCCACGTGTGGGCCTCGGTGCCCTTCAACCCAGCAAGGTGTGTGCCTTGTGCAATGGGATTCTCCAGCGCTGCCCGTTCCCTGCCTGCCCCTAGTGGCCACGGCTTGTTGCTTAGGCAGAGGTGTGGCGTTTCCAGTGTTTCAATTGGCTTGTCGTAGAAAGTTGTCCCTTCTACTTGTCACCCTTCCGCAGCTTGGAACAACCAACTCAAATCGAAGCAGGAAGAGGGGATTTGCCTTAAGGCCAGCAAATTGGAATCACTGGGAAAGGGGGCGAAGTGGGTGAGGTGGGTGGGGGCACTCCTTGGCTGTCAATCTGGGTCCTCTGGTGCTGCTGCCTGGGTCGGAGGACAGCTCGGCAGGATCTTTTTCATCTGGAAATGCGTGCACTCTGTTCCCCAGCAGCTCCACCTCTGAGCTTGCAGCGTGGGGAGGCACAGGCATGTACGCCCGAGGCAAAAGCCACGAGCAGCACGCGGGTGACAAAGAGCACAGCATGTGGCGGATGCCACACAGCAGCTCTAGATCTGTATGCACTAATGTGGAGATCCCCAAAGCGTGAGGTTTTGTGGAAAAGACAAAAAAAAAAAGAACACACACGCAGTACAGTGTCTCCAGTAGCTATGCCACTGGCTGTACAAAATGTCCTGCACGCACACAGTCTGCCAATGGCGCTGCCTTTGGGGAGGGAACCCGATTGCAGGGTAGTGAACTGCATTTGCAATTGCTGAATTTTTTTTAAGAGACAATATGTGTATGATTTTAAAGCCTTTTTTTTAATTTGAGGAAAATATTTTTAAAAATTGCTTGAGGAGTGTTTTTCCTGCAGCCAGAGACTTCTGGAGGAAGCAAGCAAGCCTGGCCTGGTTCCTGGGTTCCTGCAAGCCAGGCAGCCTTGCAGCTGAGACCACCCCAGCTCTGGTGGAGACAGCCAGGCCCTGCGGGAGCAGGCTGGGCAGTGTCCAAGCCGTGCAGGCCTCACAGTTGACAAGCCCTTGACTGGGAGCCCAGAGCCTTGGACTCCGGGCCCTCGTGGCCACCAACACTGCTGTTCCTGCCCTTGCACCTCAGTTGTCCTTTCTGTCTCAGGAGAGGTCTAGGCTCAGGGCTCCCAGGACCCTCCCGCTGCTGGTGGGAATGTAGAGCGCCTGTCATATGTGTGGCATGACGTGGGTGCAGATGCAACCTGAAGCGGCCAGCATAGAAGCTGGCTGCCCAGGGCTGCGGGGCTGCCAAGGGCTTTCCAAGGCTGGGCAGGCAGGGTCTGAGGACCAGAAGGACAGACAGGGAAGCTGCCCCTGGTGGGAACTCCAGGGCGTCTGCTAGGAGCTCTTAGCTCGAGGCTCACACAGTGCCTGTGGGGCCCACTCTTCCCTGGCTGTTCACAGCCTGGGGGCAGTCACGTCCATCCTGAGCTGTCCCTTCCAAGGCCGATCCCCTCCCATCCCCAGCCCCCAGCTCCTTCAGCCCTTCCTCACAAGGCCGGGCGTCCAGGGCCAGCCAGGGCCTGGAGCCCACCCATCTGTCTCTGTCAGGCAGATGCGGTCTCCCCGTGTGGTCTGAGCAGGTGCCAGAAGAGCTGGACGGTGGCCTCCTCTCTCAGGACCCCTTCCCTTGCTTCCTGCAACCTAAAATAGCCTCAGAGGGGGGAAGCCAACTGCAGCTGAAATGTGTCCCCTGCCCAAGGCCCTCCTCCTCCAGCGCCAGCCTCCCTCTGGACGCCTGCGATGTGTTCTCAGGCCCCCGGATCACAGCACTAGAGTGATGTCTCTCGGGTTCTCCATGAGCTTCTGCCTTCATCATCCGTTCAGCCTACAAGTGGTAATAACAACAGTAACTGCTGTTTGTTGAGAGTGTCTTATTGGCAACTTTGTGGCTGCTGTGTCCTGCTCATAGCCATCAGATGGCTTTTCTACAAGTCTCCGCTATAGCTGAGGCAAGAGGCTCAGAGAGGCTGTCGCTTGCCCAAGACCTGGCGTCTGTATTTAACCCTTTGTTGAGGCCCCAGGCTTTAAACCAGTACCAGCCACTCCAGTGGTTTCCTGCCACTCTTCTGTTTAACCAGTTTCTGGGGCGAGGGAGGGGTCGGGGAACATCCCGCCTGCGGGCCAAACAAGCTCTCCCCTCCCAGTCATTTGGTCTGGCCCTGCCAAGGCAACCGCAGAGGGGACTGGAAATTCGACACGACGGTAGCAGCCTAATGTTTAAGTTCACAATTTTGTACTGACCCCTGAGTAGCGAGGTTGTAAATATCCAAATGGCCCCCCCCCCCACCCCAGTTGGTGACATAAGGAGAGGCTGGGCTGGCCTAGCTCTGGAGAGAGCCAGCTGCCTGCCTGCCTGGGGGAAAGACAGGACCTTGGAAGAGGTCGAGAGGCAGCCAGGGGCTCTGGGTCGTCCAAGCGACGAGCCCCCCACTCCGCCCCCTTCTTGTCTCCCGATTCCGCAGTTTGTTCGTTCCTGGGCTCCTGTCCCTTCCCCTGCAGAGGACGATGCGTGGGCACTGTGAGGTAGGAAGTTACACTGGCCTGTGCGTGCGGAAGAGCCCGGTACTTTGCACAAGTCCTGCCCATACCTATGCAGCTTTACAGGTGCCCCAAGTCTTCCCCCAAGGAAGGCTCCTGGGGGAATCTCCTCTGTCAGGGTGGGCTACCCAGTCTGCTAACACTGGGTGACAAACCGTAGGAGGAATTTCACCTAGCTCACACCCAGCAACCTTGTGGCCAGGAGAAGAGGGAGGAGGGGAAGCAGAAAGACCCGGCCCCCTTCCCTTAGAAGCCCCAGTCTGAATACTCCTAGCCTGCCCTGCCTGCCAAGTGGATTGTCCCCATCCAACTACCTAACCTTGCTCTCCCCAGTCTGAATGACCTGGCCCTCTCCCAGGCTCCAGCTGGACAGGTGCCCATCTGTCTCGACGGCCACGCTACTCCTGGACACTTGGCCACCTCGCTCACCATTCCCCTCTGTCTCGCGTCTGAATTCCTTCTGGCACCCAGACAAGAACCTGTTCTACTCATCTTGGCCAACAGCACCTGCCCAGCCCTCCCCGTGCGGCCTTACTTGTTGAAATTGCGGTAGCTGGCTGGGCTGAGGGTGTGACTGCTGCTGTCGCCCAGGTAGTCTCGGTAGCTGATGAACTCCTGCCACGGGCAGCGATAGCCCTTGGGGATGGCCGTGTGATTGAACTTCTCCGGCGGGACGCCCTTCAGTGGCTCGGAGTAGCCTGCGCAAGGAGCGGCTGTGTGGGGTTGGCGGAAGGGGGCGCGCGGGCTCCGTACCCCTTGGCCTCGCTGCCGTCCTCACTCCCAGGACGAGAGAAGTCGGGGATGGGGTATCGATGTCGCGCCAGTAAGGGGGACTCTTCCATGGCACCCAAGGTCAGCTGGCGGGACCCAGACTCGCCGTGTGGCCGTGGACGCCCCCTTCGAACTTGTGCTCCAGCCCATGGGGCGTGGGCGACCAGGCTGGATCGGACGATCCCTGGGCAACCCCATCCACTGCCCCACGCCAGGCTCACCCACTCACCTGGGGCCAGGGCGCTGGGGTTGCGGGCGCTCTCCGCCAGGGCGGCCGTGCCGCGGGCGTTCTCCACTAGGGCGGCCGTGCCGTGGGTGTCGTCCAGGCCCCCGGGAGAGCCCGGGAAGACGTGCAGCTCCGAGCGGTAGCTCTGCCCCTCGAGGCAGTTGGCGACCTGAGCACGGGGGCGGGCGCTCAGAAAAGCCGTGGCCGACCACTCCCTCCCCTGCCCGCGGCGGCGCCCCTTCCCCAAGCGTCCCTTTGGGCGGAGTCTAACCCAGCACTCACCGTCCCGGGCTCCGCTGTTCCAAGCGCCTTCCTCTTGGCGCTTCCAGCCAGGCTCTGTGAGGGGGCAAATGGACCGCAGGAGGCTCAGGGGGGAAGGGCACCCAGGTTCTCCCTCCACCAAAAGAGGCAGAAAGGACAAGATCCCCCAGGGGGTGGCTGATGAGCTAACAGAGACATGCTTCCAACAGTTTCCCGGGCAATCGGGGTTAAAGGATACATTTATTTCCGTGTACAATAATTTGAAATCCATGTGTAGTTTTTTTTTTTTTTTTTCCTTTTCAAAGCACCCATTGTCCACTCACTTTTTGAAGATACCAGCGTTTATGCTGACTGCTATTGTACCAAGTCTGGGTGAGATATTTCACGTCTCTGAGCCTTGATTTCCCTCTGTATACATGGGGATGATGATGGTGGTGGTGGTGGTGGTGATGATATGGATCTCGCAGCATGAAATGAGGGGAGAAGCCAACCTTGCTTAGGCCCTAGCAGAGGGAGGTGTGTTGCCATGTTTGTTCTCTGGGTTCTTTCCTATGCAGAGCGGATGGGAGCCGAAGCCATATATGGCTGTAATACCCCCACTTTCTTTAGAAGTAGTTGAAGCTGCTGTCCATTTCTGCAGCCAGGGGAAACCCATCCTTGCTGCATTTTCCATGCTAGGCCAAGTTCAAAGCTAAGCCCTGCCTGCTGTAAATTCAGCCCCTGTTCTCGACTGGTTTCCAGCCTTTTTAGCAGGAGGCAGAGTCCCGTCCTTCCTCCCGTCCCACCCAGCCCACCCTGGGCTTTGTATCAGTGGAGAGAGGCTAAAGCCTCACACAGCCCAAGAATCACCCAGCAAAGCAGACGCTCGACCTGTGGGAACATCACCGTCTCCCCAGCTGGAGCTCGAGGGCCCCACCAGAGGCCAGAGGTGCTCACCAGGCTCTCCCTGGCCTCAGTTTCCCCCAGAGCACAGGGCAGGCTGACTCACCAGCCGCTGGCTGTCTGGAAGCTCAAAGGTGAACCTCTGCACACGGCGCTGCCTCTTCTGGAAGAGGAGGGACCCCCGGTTGTTGCGGAGTGACAGCTCTTCTATCATCAGGTCCTGGGGCACGCTCAGCTTCTTGCCCAGGTCCAGCAAGGGCACTGCAAGGAGAGGCCAGGGCGGGGTCCACAGCGAGGCCTCACCACCCGCCCCAGGCACTCCAGGCCACGTCCTCAAGCCTCCAGGCATCAGGGCTTGCTCGTGAAAACACCTGTTTCTGCCACGCAAACATTTGACCCCGGAAGTCATTACTCTGAAACGTGGCCCACTTGCTGGGGGAAAACAGCACACGAGACTTTGGCCACTGGGGGGGCGGGGGGGCAGGGAGGGAGGCTGTAGTTTGGGAAGCTCTTAGGCCCAGGACTTTGCTATGCGGCTCCTATGCACAGTGGCCGAGGGAGTGAGCGGTGGCCACATCTGGATGTTTGCTCCAGGTAAACCGGGGGCCTGGGGGTGAGGGCTGGAGGGCAGACTGCAAGGTGTCAGGCTGGAGCCACTGGGAAGGGGGCACACCCACTCGCCGAGACCGGGAAGACCAAGGGAGGACATGTTCTTTTGGGGAAAGATCAGAAGTTTGGTTTTGGATATGTGTCCTGTTGATTTAAAATGGTCTTTCAGTGTTACACAAATGGCATATGTGTATACAGAGGACAGTTAGAAAATGCAGATTGAAGAAAACAGAAGAGAAATGCCGCTGTCCACCACCCAG
Source organism: Oryctolagus cuniculus (assembly GCF_964237555.1). Classification (NCBI taxonomy): domain Eukaryota; kingdom Metazoa; phylum Chordata; class Mammalia; order Lagomorpha; family Leporidae; genus Oryctolagus; species Oryctolagus cuniculus. The sequence continues at coordinate 37,899,454 of NC_091437.1, read as the reverse complement.
ACAACACCACCAGCAATACCTTAGCATACGTGCTTTCTCTTTTTCTGTGCTGTTCACTCTTGTGGGACTTGGGTTTTAAGGATTTATTTTATGTGAAAGGCAGGGTAACAGAGAGAGACAGACAGACACAGAGACTTGGCCATCTTCCGCCGCTTTCCCAGGCACATTACCAGGGAGCTGGATCAGAAGTGGAGCAGCCGAGACCCGAATGGGCACTCTTAATAGGTTGCTGGCATCTCAGGTGGCAGCTTAACCCACCATGCCTTGAGGCTGGCTCCTCATAGATGACTTTGTACCCAAAATGAACTCACGGCGTTTGTGTTTGTAACTTGGTTTTATGAGTTCACCATCTCCACCTTTCCAAGGGCACGCACGTGTGTTGCATTGAATATCTGGTCTGCATGAAGCTCTGCTCATCGTCTCTAAACATGAACACATGAGTTTGGCAGCGCCTGCAGACTTCCAGGTGGAGACGCTGAGGACGGAGCTGGATGTATGGGTGGAAATGGGTCTGGAGGGAAGCAGCGGGCACCCCTGGGAGCTTGTAGACAGTGCTTATTGGTGGTGGTGTTTTCCATGATGTTTCTTCTCCTCTCATGCTTAGGACTAGGCATTGTAGCCATTGAGAGGACTTCCGGGGCTGGTGGTTTGGGACCCATGTCTCACCTGAGTGTTTCCCCCAGCCCAGTAAAATGCTGGCTTGTACATATGACCAACAAGGAAGGCTTTGGAGGACGGGGTGATGTGTGCTGGCGTGGTGAGGACCTGGGTGGGGAGGGCTGTTGGGTGAGGCAGCTGCCCTGCACCGTCCGCCTCTAAAATCAGAGACGCTGAGTTCACATCCCAGCCCTCTAGATGCTGTTTTGAGCTGGATGAGGTCAGCAAGAAATGGGAGTACAGCAAGACTGAGCCAGGGGGCCTCCGACTCTAAGCTGGAGGAGGGGGGAGCCAGCCCAGAGCCTGGATGGGAGATAGGAGGAAACCTGAAGAGGGAGACGCCCTGCAGAGCGCCCCGAACAGTGCAGGGATGGTGGAGGGACCCACAACAGAGGCAGGCACTGAGAGTGGCGGCCACGGTGCGTACCGTGGGGACAGCGGTAATTTGCACTAAAGCAGTTGCTGTGACACATTTGGGTGTGAGAGCCTGATCGGAGAGGGTTCAGGAGAAAAGGGCCAGAGGAACAATTTCTGGCATAACCAAAGCAAGCCTGAGTCAGATCCAGGATAGGGAACATTCCACGCGGCAACTGGCCTGTTTTCTTCCACAAGTGAATGACGTGGAAGAAAGGGGAGGGAGGCTGCTTTAGCATAAAGGGTATTTCAGAAACCTAGCAGCCAACTAAAAATGAATGATAGCCCTAGGCCAGTGCCGTGGCTCACTTGGCTAACCCTCCGCCTGCGGCGCCAGTACCCTGGGTTCTAGTCCCGGATGGGGCGCTGGATTCTGTCCCGGTTGCTCCTCTTCCAGTCCAGCTCTCTGCTGTGGCCCAGGAAGGCAATGGAGGATGGCCACTGGGCTCCTGTACCCGCATGGGAGACCAGGAGGAAGCACCTGGCTCCTGGCTTCGGATCAGCACAGTGTGCCCGCCATAGCGGCCATTTTGGGGGGTGAGCCAATGGAAGGAAGGCTTTTCTGTTTCTCACTGTCTAACTCTGCCTGTCACACACACACACACACACACACACACACACACAAGCCCTTTTTGATCCTGATTAACCCAAACTAGAAAATCGGAAGGAGCTAAATGTGGTACTGCTTATTAGGTGGTATTAAATCCATTTTTGCTATTTATGTTCTCTGTGCAAATACCCTTGTAGAATGTAAAGAAAGTCCTTATTATCCTTGTTGATGCATTCTGAAGAATTTGGGGGAATGAAACAACATGTCCTTTGGTATTAACTTTGGAATCCAGGAAGAAAGACAGGAGCCCTGGGGACTTGAACTACCTACTTCTGCCTGTGTTTGGAAATTGACATCATAATGTGTTAACGAGAGAGAGGATGGGAAGGAAAGGATAACTGCGTTGAGAAGTCTGGGCTTTAAATGACCACGGCTGGAGGCAGCTGTGAGATCGAGAGGGCTCTGTCTGTCTGTAAAGAGAACTGACAGCAGGTGTGTTGGCTGATGGGAACATTTGACAGAAATGGCTGAAGGACTGTCCTTGAAGGGGCAGGGTGTCTGGTACGCAGCTAGAAGGGCTGGCACCAGACAGGTGTGAGGGGGTTTTGCCAAGTCTCTGGGGAAGGAAGACTGAGCGCCCAGGCTTGGACGCGAGCAGGTGGGCAGCTGTGGCAGGTGGGGCTGCACATGTTGTCCGTCCGTTACTGGATTTTCCTCGGTGAAAAGAAGCAAGGTCGTTAGCAGCAAGAGGTATTGGAGGTTCGAGGAAAGAGGAGCGGGCTTGCCAAGGTCATGGAAGGCAGTGCCGTGGGCCAGAGGATGGACTGGGCTAGGGGAAGGGGGGCTCCCGTCAGCACCTGGGCCACTGGGGTGCTCTGAGTCATTCTATTCAGTGATGTCCTAAGCAGTCACTTTTTTAAAAAAGGATTTTTTAAATTCTTTGAACAAATGTAGAAAGAGCCCTTTCCACATGCTAAGAACAGAAAGAAACCCGCTGTAGGTTAAGTAGAGGGGAAAGTCCTTTGAGAAGGCTGTGTATTCTAAGAGCCTATTTATACATGCCTATATATATGTAGGTATCTGTAGGTGCATCGGAAACAGTAGCAGACATGTCTAATATTAGCGGTGACTACTTAGGAAACATAGGAAGAAGGAGGGCTGGAAATTGTTGACAGGGTTCTTTTTATACCAGAAAGTGCATTGCGTAATTACCAGCAGGGATGGTTTTACCTAAATGCCTCACCAGGCCCTTGCCCCCACCTCATAATCTCAAACACCATGCAGGTGAACTGCGCTCAACACTGACAACAGAAACGATAAAACCCGCCTCCGTCTAGGAACGCATTCTCGGAGTGCAAGTTGAGTAAACATACCCAAAGACATATACCCGAGGGTGTTTACGATCGTGCGACCCCGGGGTGCACCCTGTGCTAGATGCTGCCCTGACTCTGTTATTGGTGGCCCACAGATCCTAACCATGACCTTCTGCAGAGACCTGCTCAGTGGCATGGAAGCAGCTGCCCATGGCCCCCTTGCCTTGGCAGAATGGGTTCTGTGATGCTCTGCAGTCCCCCACAGGGGTCAGGCTGAACTTGAACTACAGCCAAGCCCGGCCTGGCTCAGCATTTTCTCCTGCCCTCACTTCCCTTCTGAGAGCACCCCTCAATGAGGCATGGGCACGGGACCCCTGGGGCTGAACTCCCAAGGATACCACCCAAGACTTCCCTGCCCTGGAGATGGGTTTCACATCCAGCATTAGAGATTGGCAGATATGTATCCCACGGCGAACCAATGGACGCCGGGCAAGCCGGGGGGGGGGGGAGGCAGGCAGAGGTGCCGCATGAGACAGGCGGAAGTCTGGGCTGTGCTGCTGAAGGGCACGGAAGCAGCCTGCAGAGCCCAGCGTGGAGTGCGGGCCCCCCAGCCCCTGCCATGTAGATGCCCTCAGAATTCAACTTGGGGCCGACGTCAGGCCTTAGCTGGAGTTAGGGTCACGCAGCCGCAGCTCCTGGCTCTGCGGACACAGGACAAGGTCCCTCCTCGAGCCTCCGGAAGTTCCCCAGCCCAGGCTGCAGGTTCCACAGGCGCTCCTCTGGGCTGGCCTCACACCTGTTTGCTGGGCCTGGGGCCAGCAGGCCTGAGGAGCCACAGATTAGAAGGGAGAACAGGGTTTGTAAGAAGCACCGGGCTGGGCCCAGCTTACCTGGTTCCGAGAGGTCGCCCGGGGCAGACATGGCCAGCCCTTTCTGCTCCTTGGGGATCATCCTGTCGAAGAGGAATACTCACAAATGGGCCAGGCCACCCCCCCCCCCAGCTCCTCCCCAGAACCCATCCAAGTTCTTGGTTGACCCAGCCCTGGCCCTAAACAGTTTCCCTCTGCCCCCCACCCCCTGATGACAGGCGAGGGCTAACTGAGCAGGAAGAGCCTTGGGGTCTCTGCAGAGGGGCCTGAGGCCCAGGAAGGGCAAGGGAGAGGGGAGAGGCCACGCAAACCGGGTCCCCGTTGCTAGGGATGCTTACTTCCGGCACAGCGTGAACTCTGAGGCCTTGGTCCAGGTCCGGCACCCTGGTCAGAAGGACAGCAGGTGCCTGGGACATCGGGGATGGGGAAGTTGGGGGGGGGGGTGTCCTAAGTTCTATTGTCATCGCCCAGCCAGGGTAGATCTCGTCAGGGGCAGGGGACGTGGGTTAGGATGGGCTCTGCTGGGCTCTGCTGGGCCTTCTTGGCTCCAGGACTTGGCCCTGAGGCTTGAGGCACAGACTGGCCCAGCAGCAGTGGGGGAATGGTACCCTCTCTCTCTCCCCCCACCCCGCTCTACCTCCACAGTGTTCTCTTTCCCGTCCTCCTCCTCCCTCTCTGGTCTCAAGGCACTTTCCAGGAATCCAGGAGATTTATAAATAAAACGAGGTCCAAAGCCCCAGAGAGCCCTTGCAGGCCTCAGACTCAGGTCTCTAACTTGCCCCCAGGAAAAGAGGCAGTGCCCAGCCCTCTGCCCCCCTGCCTTTGCTTACAGATTTTTCCAGACGTCCACTTCCATCTGTACCACTGCTATACCCACTCCCTGTGGAACCTGGGGTCCAGGGGCGCTCGCTGGGGACCTGCGATTCCTTGGCGTCCCTGACTTCCTCTTAACTGGGAACAAGTCGTTCTCCAGCTCTGAGCCTCTGTCCCCCTCTGTGGGACAATGGGGTTGGACCAAGTCGTAGGAATTCACGGATCGCCTTGAGGGTATTCCTGAGTCCCCTAGAGCCGGAGGCAAACACGAGTGTGTCTGCAGTCTGCGTGCATGTGGGCTGAGGGTCCTAAGCTGTCCAGGCCTGCACAGTGCACAGATCTCTTCTTAGAAGCACTCCGCTGACAGACATCCCCCATGCTGGGCAGGGCCCCTCAGTGACAGATGGGGAGGCTGCTGAAGTCCCCAGCAGAGCTGTCAGCCGCCCCCGCCTTCAGTCCGAGCCCCCCATCCCACTTGAGTGGAGTGGCCAAGAGCTTAGAGTTCTCCTCCCCCCAACCCAAGATCCACACCCCTACGAGGTCCCAGACTCCCCGGATCCTCTGCGCGGCCTGCCTCCGCTCTGGGGAAGGGCCGTCTGGACACTGGCCGGGCCCCTCTGCTGCCTCCCCCCCAATTCCCCAGCTCCCCTGGGATCCTGGTACCTGAGAGGAAGAGGAGACCACCACCGTGAGCAGGAGGGCGGGTCACAACTCCGAGGCTGACGCCTCTGTCGGGAGGCCGGAGTTTCACCGTCGGCTGGTGGCTGTGTCGCCGCCGCGGTAGCGGGCAGTGAGCAGTGGGCAGCCCTCTCTGGCTGCAGCTGGCGAGAATCGTTCCTGCCTTGTCGCGGGTCACAGCCTTATTTCGGGCTGCAATAGGAGCCGGGGCCAGATGCTAAAAGCACCAGACCCTAGGGAAGACAGGTGCCCCGGCAGCGGGCCCTTGCCGACAGAAGGCTTGCGCCCACAAGTGCACGCGCAATCACGTGTGCACGCGCACTCCCGTGTGCACGCACACTCCCATGTGCACGCCTAAAAGTCACCTGGAAATGTCAAGTCAGCGGCTGCTCAAACTCCGCTCATTAGCTGTTGTCGCCTTCTTAGATAGCTGGTGGGTGGACGACGGACGGACGGCTGCATGGGTGATTCCCCCTGCACCCGCTATCTTTGCTTCTCTCTCTCACTACCTTTCTTCCTGTGTCAGTGCCTTCTTTCCTTCCGTCCTCCTCCTCTCCCTCCCTCTCCCCACCTCCTCACATTCTCAGAGCCTCTCTCCACCGACTGAAAATAAATGAGGCAGGACTGCGTCCTGAAGGAGCCCAGCCAGGCTGGAGTCAGATCCAACCCAATAAACAAGACTTGGTGTGGCCTCATGGGAGATTCTCCGGAGAGCCTGGGGTGTCGAGGACGTGTTATCAGCCTGGCCAAGGGGATTGGGAAGGCTTCCCGGAGGAGGAGATGTTGGCAGGTTCCCATGAAGAATGAGCAGGGCTTTACCGGGCAGCAAAGGGGCAGGGGCATTGCAGATGGGGGACAGAATGCATGTGAAGATGGTAGGGACTAAACCTTAAAGAAAGGAAAAAGATGGCAGGGGGTTGGCAAGCTGAGCCAGAGCTGGGGACTGCGGGGCAGTGCTGAGTCGAGGCCAGGTAGAGGGCCGGGGCCGATGCTGCACCGGGAGCTGTGTTTGTAAAGGGCTGCGGGGATGCCGTGGTCAGACTGGCATTTCCCCAAGATGGCTCTGGCTGCCCCGTGGGAAAGGTATGGAGGGGTCAGACCAGAGGCAGGAGGGTCTCAGTGCAGCCAGCTGAGGGAGGGGAGAGACAGCAGGGGTGCTCAGAGAGTCGCCAGGTCTTAGGGCGGGACTGCATGTGGTGAGTCAAGGACCACACCCCGCTTCCAGCTGGGATGATGGCGGGTGGTAGCCAGGACGAGGAGCAGGCTGGGGTGCAGGGCAGGTTGAGCTCCGCTTTGCAGGTACTTTGTGTGATGAGCTCACCAGTACGCTGGAGGTAGACCGAGACAGAGGCACACGGACCGCTCCCAGGGAAGGGTGGCAGAGCCCTGGGGCTCTGGGCCCAGTGGGTGTGGGAGAGCGCCTGCAGCTGTGGTCAGTCCCAGGGCATATTCCTGAACCCTGCAGGGCACTGTCACCTGCACTCAGCTCCCTTGGGTTCCTCGGCCCAGCTCCTGCTAGGTCTGAGTTTCTAGAAAGGAGGGTGAGGGAGGTCCCCAGGACAGGCTTGGCCTCATCTGGGACTGGGACCACAGCCGCCTTCTCGGGGCAAAGTTTGCCCCGGCAGGAGGGGAGGACACCTGAGGGCCGAGTCCTGAGCTCGCTAGGTGACCTCTCACCTTGGGTCTTCGTCCTGGAGCCCTGACCTGCTGGGGGGAAGCTGGCCCTGGCCCAGCCTGGCTATGCCCACTCCAGTGACACTGTATACGGTGGTCCCAGCCTGGGCAACACCACCCAAGATGCTTCCTAGCACAGCTTGCTCTCCCCTTACCCACATGGGGAGGCTGAGCCTGGAGAGGGAGTGGCCAGACGCAGGGTCCCTGAGCTGGTCAGTGACAGCACCAGGACTTCAACCCAGGGGTGGCTTCTAGGGCCATTGTTCCCCCACCTTTGCATATGGCTGCTCCCCAAGCTCCCAGCCCATGTCTCTCAAATATTCCAATTCCCCCGGAGTCCCATGGACTGTTGCATGCTTGGGGAGAAAGGAAGGGCTTCGGACAGAGACAAAAACGACACTGGAGGCAGAAGAATGCAGGAAGCATTTATTGAGGGCCAGAGCTGAATTCTACAGGAGGCAGGAGGCAGAACACTGGCAAGCTCTAGTGGGTTAGGCTGCCTCCTGCTGGCTGTTTCAGGAAATGCAGGTAGAAGTAGATACTTAGGTCACTGCATTGGCCAGAAGCTTGGCAGTGTCTCTTCTCTAAGAGGGGTCCTTAGCTCCAGTCTCTCTTGCTACAAGGGGTTCCTGCAGCAGGCTGAGGCTTCAGTAAATGTGGTTGCTCCTTACCAGTTGAGCTGGAGCACCTCCCATCTTCCCACCCACAGGGCCTTTGTCCTCAGCCCTAAGGCTCCAGGCGCCCTCTGGGATCACATTTTTATTCTCAGCCTCCCACCCCAACTCTGAGTCCCTTCCCCCCTGACCTTGGCTGGCTCTCCCCAGCCTTGGTTTCAGGCTCAGCATTGCCCTGAGGCTAAGTCCAGTCCTGCACCTCTAGCTACATCCCAGCATCCTTCTGCCTGCATACCTTTAGTGCTCTGCTTACTGCAGTCCCCGGCGTATTCCGAGGCTGATGCTCCTCGAGAGGCCACCACTTGCCAAGCCTACAAACCACGGAATTTGGTCCCAGTGCTCCCTGGATCCCTCCTGGGAACTGGAGTCAGAGCAACCGAAGTTTACTGAATGGACTAGGCTGGCAGCCACGCTCCCCGGGGTCACTGGGAATGAGGCATTAGCCAGGCCAGAGTGCAGCAGAAGGGGTGGGGCAGGACAGGACCCACTCCCCACTCTTCTGGGCACAACACATTCGCTGGGGCTGGGGGCTGGGGGCTGGGGGCTGGAACTGAAGAAGGGGCATTTCCTAGGCTGCCAGAAATGCAGGCGGAAGCTGGCCTGACCCCTCATCCACCCCCCCCCCCAGCTTATCTGCCCCCGTGATCCTCTGTCACCATCCTCCCCCCATTTCCTAGACCAGGAAGTGAATTTCAGGGCTAGGGGAGCCCTCAGGGGTCACCCAGAGCAGGGGCTGCCCACACAGCTAGCATACTCCTTGTAACAGCAGAACCTCCGTCTCCCTCCACTTAGACACCCGCGGTCTGAGAGCCACAGGTGAAGCCTCAGGATCGCTCCATTCTCTGCTGTCCTCAGGTCAGCTGTGAACCCAGAACCTGGCATGGGTGGGCCCAGGAGGGACAGCTGCGTAGGAAACCCAAGTCCCAGGCCTGGGAGGAAGTCCAGGCTGCAGCTAAGACGCCTGAGACCCCCTGCGCCGGGGTGGGGGCCGAGCAGGGGCCAGGGGAGGCTCTCTCACCTCCTCTCCAGAAGGCACGGCCGGGCACCTTGAGCAGGCCTGGGAGACTGCTCTAAAGGTCACCGGGTAAAAATAGAGCTTGTCTGGGAAGGGACGGAAAACAGCTGCTCCTGCCCAGACCTCGGTGCCAGGGAGCTCAATGGCCAGGGCAGGGCCTGCGTGGGACAAGGGAGCTTTTGAACACACCGCAGGTGGCAGACTCCAGGGAGCTGGGGGGAGCTGGGGGGAGGAGAACGCGGCTGGTCCCGGGGTCCTGTCGCCAAGGCATGTGTGTGCTGACGTTGGGAGATGGTATTGTCCAAGCCACGGTAAACAGGCAGCTGAGGGTCAGCAGGAGCATTAGAGAACAACTGAGTGAACCGGGAAGGGCCAGAAACCAAGCGTGGGTCCACCCCCACCCTGCCTCCCCCAGCCCACGCCCAGAGCGCTTCTCTGGGGCTGACCAATGAGACCAGACCCTTTGGGGCCGAAGCGCTGGGTCCCCCAAGCCTGCTCGCTCTTTGGCCCTCGTGGGGGTGGGCAAGGCTGGTCAGTGCGCTGCTTCTCATTGGAAGTTTGGATTTGTGGACCGTGTGGATGGCTTATTCTGAACTTAGAAATATTTGCGTGTTACTATGCAGGGGACTTTAGGTGGTGCAGGAGGCTTCGCCGGGGAGGCTGCCGCGCTTCAGCCGCAGGCTGCCAGTCCACCCGCGGGGGCAGATGTTGTAGGCCAGGATGCCGGGCGACTTGACCCCGGAGTCCTCGGAGTCGAGGGACACGTCGGAGTCCGTGGGCGAGCGACGGTAGGGGTAGGGCCTGGGCGGCGCGGGCAGCGGGCTCCGGGGACCGGCGCAGAACGAGGGCCCGGCAGGCAGTGGGCTCCGCGGGATCGGGGCGAATGCGGCCCCTGGCGCCGCCAGAGGGCCCGGACGTGCGGGCTGCGGCGAACGCATGCGCGGTGGCGGCGGAGGCCGAGGCGGAGAGAAGGGCCGCAGGCTCTCGGCGCCCGCCGGCCGCGGGGAGGCGCTCTTGCGCCGGGCGGCGTTGATGATGTTGCGCGCCAGGAGTGCCTGCAGCTGGCGGCTGGGTGGCCGCGCGTCATGCTCGGGCCGCAGCGGGGACACTGAGCGCTCGCTCCACGAGGGGGACATCGGCGGCGGCGGGGGCAGCGGTGGTGGGGGGCTGCCGGGCTCCCACGGCCCAGGGCTCACCCAGCCGTCCAGGCTGCTGGGGGGCCTGGATGCGGCTGGTGTCCAGGGCGGGGAGGTGGGCAGAATCTCCCGGCGGTCCTGGGGAGAGAGCAGAGAGGAGGGGGCAGGTGTTAGTGCTGTGTCTTCTGCGACCACGGTTGGGGCAGGGCCGAGCGGGCTTGCTCTTTATCTAGAGAGCAAGGGGGAGGGGGCCGGGCAGTGCCGCAAAGCACAGGTGTCCCCTGTCAGCTGGTGTCCACCCGTGTGTGTAACGTGGAGGCTCGGGGTCAGCGTCACCTGTCACCTCGGGACAGACTCCTTAATCTACTGGGCACTGTGGTTTCCTTCTGTTTGCCGAGCACTACAGAGAAACAACAGAGGGGTGACCGCTGGGAGATAAGTGGAAGGGGACGGGACACTCAGTCCCAGGGTTAGGAGCAAGGCTTGTCAGTGGGTTGCTTTTCATTGGAGGTTTGGATTTTTGGACCATGTGGATGGATTATTCTGAAATTTAGAAATATTTGCCTGTTACTATTTGGCTTAGAGTGGATGAAAGCCCAGGGTGTGCTCCGCTTTTCCTCGGATGCCTGAGCGGGGAAGAAGTTCCCCGTGGCAGGTGGCAACACAAAAGGAAGTTGCTTTGGGCCTAGGCTGCACACTGCCCACCCTGGGCATCTGGCAGGGGCGTGGGGAGGAGCTGCGTGGAAGTTACAGAGAGCACAGCTCTGCTGTGCACCTGCCCCGCGTGCTGCTACCCCTGGGAGAACTCTGAGGTCTGTGAGCTTCGTTCTTAGTCTTTGTGGCTCATCAACTCCTCCCAGCAGCCCTGATGGGTGTGAACGGTGCCCAATGTGGTCTACCCCACCAGGAAATGATGTGCGACTCTGTTGAGTCGAAGCTCTGCCGTGTTTAAGCCATCTGCACTGGTTTGAGTGGAGGCTTTAGGAATCATGCCCGGCTTACATCTCCTAAGCCTCCCACCAGGTGCCAGCATAACCAGTCTGCTCGGGCTCCCAGTCTGACCGCTTCCCCAGCATCCACCCTTCAGAGTCCAGAGCCAGTCAATCCATCCAGTGCCCCCTACCCAAGTCTAGAACCAGCCACACAAGGAATTCTTCCCTCCAGTCAGTGATCAGCCATGGCCATGCCAGTCATCCTTGCATCCAATCAGGAACCTGATCCCTCCCCGCACACACTGGCTGCTAGATGCAGACTCAGAGTTGGAACCTTGCACCTATAAAGGCGTGGTATACACGGCCTACACAGTGCATATCTGGTGGGAAAGTAGAGCTGGAGTGATCCTTAGAGACCTGAGAACACGCAAGCCTCCAGCCTTCAAGGTAAAGCTCAGCATAACCGACCTCTTTTCCTTCCAGGGTCGGAGGTAGGGGAGCCGCTGTGCGCCTGGGACACGTTCCAGGAAGCAGACTCCATAACTCAGCAAGAGCACCTAGGAGGGAGGGCTGAGCCCTAGGGCCAAACAGCAGTGAGCAGGGTCTCAGGACCAAATGCCAGGTCAGGGTGGGCTCTGGTGTGCCCCAAACCACAGCACCACCCTGAAAGAGGGAGGTGGGGCCCCAGGCCGTCAACAGCCATGGAGGGAGAGGAGCCTGGGGTCTTTGGCTACAAGAGGCACAGGCTGGGGTGGGGGAACCAGGATGGTCTAAAAATCTCTAAAGGGTGGCTTTCACCTTTGGTGGCCACAGGGGGAATTCTGAGGCCAACAAGTGGGAAGAGTCCCAGGGGCACGGGCTGGAAAGAGGGGAGGGCAGCGCCTTATCGCCTGGAGGTGGGCCAGAGCCTGACCTCATCCTCAGTGCCCTGGCTGGGTGCTGCCTGTGTGGGATTGCAGAGGATGATAGTGTTCGCTTTCTGCCACAGCGTGCAGTGCACTCTGCACCTGAACTCCTTGGCAATGCAGGGGGTGAAAACTCAGGGTAGCACCATCAACCCAGCAGCAGCCTGGGACATGGTGGGGTACAGGCATGAGTAAGGTCTGGTGAGACGTGGACTATCAGAGACCAGCCTGAGCCCCCAGCCCACCTTCTGCAACCCCAGAGGCCCAGAGATGGGAGGGGATCATCACACAAGAGTCGGGGGCAGAGCTTGGTTCCCCTGAGATCCCCCGACTCTGTGGCATTGGTTCCCGTCCTCCAGGCTAACAGTTAGCAATGTGGGAAGTGGTCACATTTAGATAGGGTGAAGGGGCTTGGAGAGTGAGTGCCTGGCTAGGGGTATTACAATTCCGCTTGTAAAGGGTGTAACCAATCTGGCTCTAAGGAGCCGAATGTTTTCCCCAGTATTCACCACCGTTTCTGTTCAGACCTGAAGGGAGGACACGGCAGAAGGTTTGCACAGGGTGCTGCGGCCCCAGGTGCTGCCTGGAGCAACCTTCACTTCCAGGGCTATGCAGGTCTGTACCCAGGGGGCATCCACACACACAGCGAACGCAGGCGGTACATTCCCCCTCCTCACACACACACTTCCCAGGCCAGAACCAGGGAGGAGGACAGAGCCCTGAGGGCCAGTAGCAGCGCGGAAGAAAGAAAGCAGCAAGACGGATTGAGGCAGAGTGTATTCAGAACAGGAGAGGAAACAGAATGGGGAAAGAGCTGGGTGCGGGGTGGGCTCTTCCGGTGCAGGCCCTCGCGGTCAAAGGGGAGCGTGGGTCCAGGACAGGGGGCGTGTCCCCAGTCAGGGAGGGGGCCTGGCCTCACCGAGCGGAGCTCCCTCAACTCCCCCACGCTGCACTCCCTCCGTGGGCAATGAGCTCAGTGAGAAGGCACCCCTGTTCCCATGGAGACCAGCCCGGAGCTCACGAACACTGCAGGCTCAGCCCAGCAGGGCACCGCCCCCACCACCCAGCTCCCCTCCGGGAGCCCAGAAATAAGGCTGGGGAAGAGGAAGTGGGTGGTCCCCAGCCCCCGGCCTTGGGATGCTTCCATCTGCATGCTGCCTCCTGCGTCTATATTTTCCCAGCCCCCATGAAGCCTGGTTTGAGGAGAGCTGCCCCCCATCAAAGGTACCAGCGCGGGGCGGGGGGAGTCAGATAATGTGGTACCCCAGCATCACTGTAGAAGAGACTCCGCCATCAGTCTGGTTAGGATCCAGGTCTCTTAAGTCTCGAGCTGCTCCTCAAGTCTCAGGGTCACCTCTGTCTCTCTGGTCCAGCCCCTGTCCTGTCCCCAGCCTCCAGGCAGCCATGGCCTGGGCCATCCCAGCGGTGGCTCCTGAGCTTCACGGGGCCACCCTCACGGCTGACGCTACCTGCTCGTGGCAACAGCCCACCTCCTTTTCCTCTCTTCCCGGGGCACTGTCTTGTCACTTACAAGGCCTATCTGTCTCTCAAAGCACCAGCCCACAATCTCTAGCTCTCAATCCTCACAGCTAGAAGGGCCCTTGGTACACAAATTAGAAAACCAAGGCCCAGAGAGGGGAAATGACTTGGCCAAGGTCCCACAGCAATTGGGAGGCTGGGATGGGGGTCAGAACCCCCCTCCCCGCACCCTCCCTCCTGCCTCTCTGGGTCCCCTTCTATCACCCCCAGGTGACTTCCTGTGGCTAGGCAGCTCTTTGCTAGCAGCTGCACTGCTAGCCCCTCGGACACCTGCACAGTCCTTCTCTAGTGCTCTCGGGGATGCCCCGGGACAGCCCCCCACCCCCACCCCAGAACAGCCAGGATGGAGCTGAGACAGCTGGGCCCAGGTGTCTCCGACCGGTGCAGCCAGGGCTCGGAGAGGGCATGGCATGGGGGCAGCTGCCCAAGGGCAGGAAGAACAGCCTGACCCAGCAGTGCTGGGCTCAGTCCACGTCCAGCAGCAGAGGAGGAGAGGTGGAGGGGAGGCAGAGCTCTCAGAAGCAGTGCTGTCCAGAGGCAGAAGTGGGAGAGACAGGCGTGTGGAGGCGAGAGTCCAGCAACAGGAAGCGAGATGCCGGCAGCTTGGGCAGCTGAAGAGGCAGACCCTGGACTGGCCACTGCCTCAGCACGATGCTGGCTTCGCCCTGACACCCCGAAGTTCACGAGGCAAGGGGCAGCCTAGTCCTGGTGAGGCTCTGCCCCTCACCAGGGAGGGAGTTCTGTCTCCATGACCCCTTCCCCATCCGACACAGTCCAGGCTGTACGGCAGGGGTGGAGGGGAGACGGCTCACACAGGGTCCTACGGCCAAGCTGGCGGCGGCTGCAGACGGTGCCATGGACTCTGCAGCCTCCTCACCCAGCCCCGGGCCCTGGGGGCCTTTCAGGGCAGGAGGACCCCAGCCCCAAGGCCGGGGGTGGGATGTCTGTTACTTGAAGCAGAAGGAAGGCTTCCACACCTGAGCCTCGATGCCAGCATTGCGGGTAGAGAAGGAGGGCCTGGGGGCCTGCTTGGCGCGGGGAGACCACGCCCTGGAGGGTGACACCGGCGAGACGTCGCTGCTGTAGGGAGGGCTCACGGCGGGGGGCTGGACACCATCCTGGCCAGGGGAGGCGTAGAGGCCTGGAGAGGAGCGGCAGGGCCGAGGCAGCACAGGGGACGGCGGGAGGGCTGCCTTGGGCAGACTGGGCCCCAGGTCCAGGGTGCTGGGCTTGGCAGGGGAGGCGGCTCTCGGCGAGACAGCTCGGGGGGAGGTGGCCCTTGGTGTGGCCCGGGCAGGCTCCTTGATGGGCGAGAGGACGAAGAGCGAGGGCCGCATGTGGTACGGGGGCTGCTTGGTGGGCTCTGGGCGCAGGACCCCGTTCTCGGGCAGGTAGCCGTGGTAGAGAGAGGCAGGCGGGGTCCGTGCGGGGCTGCGGGAAGCCACCCGGAAGCCCCCAGGTGCATTGGTGGAGTATTTCCAGGACGAGGGGAGGGACATGGTCGGAGAGGGGCAGCGGGCCAGCTCGACGGCCGCGGGACCCGATGACTCGATGACGTATTTCTCCATCCGTGACTGGCGGCGGGCGTACAGCTCAGCCCCCTTCCCAGAGGCCTCTGAGAGGTTCTGGTTGGGCTTGGGCTTGGGCTTGGCCTGGATGCGGGGAGACTTGAGGCAGGAGGCCCACTCGGGCACGGCTTCCTCTGCTGCGCTGTGGCCGGCCCTGTCGCGAGGGGCCGGCTCCTGCTGGAAGTTGGAGGCCTCGGCGCCCAGGGCGAAGGGCTCCTCGTCCGCTCCCACCTCACCGTGCTCCCTCTGCCTCCGCTTCTCGTCGGCCGTCTGCACCAGGTCCAGCAGGTCGGGGTTCGGGGTCGCCTTGGGCTTCTCCACGAAGGTGAACATGGACTTGCGGCTGCCCCGGCGGGCCATCGACTCCTCCAAAATGCCTGTCTTGCCGGTGGGCACTGCCTGGCCTTTCAGAGCAGGAGGCCTGGGGTCGGAGCTGGGGTACAGGGCAGAGTAGGATGGGGGAGAGCGAACCCGGGAAGCCGGGGGAGCCGCTGACAAGGTCTCGGCGTAGGTGGGTGGTGGCGTGAAGTGCCCCAAGGGGCGTCTCTCGGAGGCTGGGCTTCGCTGCCCCATCACCCTCCTCTCCACCATGGGGCTGTGGGACACCACGTGTCTCTGTGGCCGCGGGCTCCTGTCTGCCAAGGTGGGGGCCTGGGGAGCTGCAGCCTTCTCCCCAAGATGCCGTCTCTCTACCATGGGGCTCCGCTCCAGCTGGCTGCTGCCGCCCGGGGCCTGCATCCCAAAGGGCCTGGCGGTCCTGTTGACCACCGACGGGGGCTTGGCCAGGGTGAGGTGCACCTCGCTGTATGCCTTGGTGGGTGTGATGGCAGCTGCCTGTCCACACAGCTCTGGTTCTGCTGCCAGCCCTAGGGTGCTGGGCTGCACGTCGACCAGCAAGGAGCTGGATGTGAACTCTGGGGCGCGGGGGCCAGAGCTGGGCAGGGGCGTGGCTTCTCGGGAGAAGGCGCTGGTGGTGGTGGAAGGTGGAGCCGATACTTTATCGATGAGGAGTGTGCTGAACCTCACCTCATCCGCTGGTGCCCGGGATTGCCCGTCCGTGCACGGGGTGCTGGGAGATTCAGAATCTGGCACCGAGCCATTGGATGGGCACGGCCCCTCGGAGGCATGCTGTGGGGTGCTGGCCAGGGGCAGGCTCTGTGGGGTGACAGCTGCTGCTGGGTTCTGGTTGACATCCGTGGCCGGTGGGTTGCAGGTGCTGTTGGAAGCTGGTGCGGTGACTGTGGCACTGGGTGACGAGAGGTTCTGGTTGACATCTGTGGTCGGGCTGTGGTCCTCAGCTGGAGGAGGGGTAGGCGGGGACTGCTGGGCCTCCCGGCTCTGAGACAGGTGCAGCCCGTTGGCCGTCAGCAGGGCCGCATTCTCCTTTAGATAAACCACCAGTGGGACCTCCTCCTCCTCGCTGGCCATCTTCTCCAGGTGCCGCAGCAAGCCGGCGTCTTCCGAGTAGCCCTCCATGCTGGGGCCCCCTCTATCAGGGCCGTGGGGACTGGGCTTCCTTGGAGGGCCTGGCTGGGGTGGCGAGGGGGCACTCAGGCTTGGCCCTGGCACATGGCCCGCGGCGCTGGGCTTCTGTCCCCGCTGGCCACGGCTCTCCAAGGTAAACTCGTTCACCCGCTGCCGGCGCCTGTTGAAGAGCTGGACGCCGCGGGAGTTGGAGCTGGGAGGAGTGTTCAGCTGGGCCGCGATCTGCTGGCTGCGCGCCTTCGCCTCCTTCAGGTCCTTCTCGCTGAGGCTAGTGCTCCGGCCCAGGGCTGCGGGAGAGGGGCAGGGAGGGGGACAGAGGCCCGGTTAGCAGGCGCAGGCACACTGTTGCTCTCTCGGGAAATTGCCCTTCACCCACTGTTTCCTGGAATCGGCCCTAAAGACCCCCGCCCCACCTTTCATGGTCCCACTAGTGTCCCCCAGTTAGGCCTTCGCCAAGCCGTGTACGAACACCTTGCCCCTGCATGTCCCCCGCGGCTTCCGTGGCGGCTGCTCTCTCTGCTTGCAATACTCTTTGCCCAGATTCTCCATGTTGCTGGAGTCTCAGCTTAAAAGTCACTTCCCTGGAGGGGCCTCCCTTCTCCTCTCCCATCTCGTCACAGCTTTCATCACAACTTGAACCGATCGTTTTCATGTGCCTGCTTGTTTGTCCTCTGTCGTCACCCGGGAGCACGGCGGCAGTGACCTTGCTTGCTCACCTCCCTAATGACAGCGCTGCCCACGGTGCACCCTCTGCGGACATCACTGAACGCACCGGGGACCCCGGGCCCTTTGCCGCGTGCCTTTCTCAGGGCCTGCGATACTTTCCAACTTAGAGTAGTTGTTTGTACAAAGAGAAGCTGCTAACACTTTCTAGAACAGGAAATACAGTCACGTGGTCTAAAAATGCAAACAGAAGAGAGATATCCAGTGAGAAGCCTTCCCCCTCTCGACTGCTGCTCGTCACAGCTGCTTCTCCAGCCTTCTAGAATATCTTCCCGTTTCAGGGAGCACTTGCTTGAGGGGGAAACCAAGACTCAAAAACCTGTAGGTTACTGGCCCCAACTCTTACTGAAAAGACAGCACAGCTGGAGTGAGCTACAACTACTTCTCTCTGGGCCCACAGCCCACACACAAGCTGAGTGCTCCCCCTAAAATGTGGTCATTTGGGGATGTATCCGGGGACAGAGGTCAGGCTCATCTGTAAGTTCACTCAGGCCAGCCACCATGCCTCTCTCTGTCCCCACTGCTCAGCTGGCACACAGTTGGCGATCAACGTATGCTTCCTGAACAATGAACAAATGAATCGTCACACACGGATGCGGCAGCCTGTGGCCGGGCAGGCAGCTCAGTGAGTAGCTGAGAACATTCCTGCCTCCTGCACCCCGGCCCTCCTCCTCTCCCTCCTCCTCCAGTGGGAGCTAATTAGTCCCTGAGGAATCTGACACTGCCACCCTCCTCCCTTACCCTCACTAGCAGGGGCCATGACCTGCTGGGTCTCCAGGGACAGTCTACCTCAACACCCTGCCAGCCATGCTCCCAATTCATGGAGTCTCAAAGCTGGAAGGGGCCTTGTGCAGTGGCTAGTTCACCACCACCCCAGTTACAGGTAGGGAAACTGAGTCCAGAGAATGACCTAGGGTAGAGGCTGTTGAGTGCAAACAGCAGCTTCACAGGGACCAAGCCAAGCAGCCGCAGGCTCTCTGGCCCGAATCTCCCTCCCTCCTCTCATCAGAGCCTGGCTGCTTCCCACTGTGCTGGAAACAGAGAAAGCGCGTAGCCCACCTCACCCGCCCACGACACCTGCTGTCCGTCAGGGCTCCTCTCCTGCCTGGATCACCGCATGTGGCAGCGAGGACGTTTAGCCAGGCTGCTCCCTGCGGGGAGCTAGGGAAGGGGTCACCAGCCCCATGGGAGAGCCCGAGGGGCAGCTCAGCTCCTGCAGTGTCGGTTTCCTCTGCTCTGCGTCTGCCCTAATCCCAGCTCGGCCATCTGCTAGCTCTGCCACCGTGGCAGGTGCCTGCACCTCTCAAGGCCCTGGCTTCCTGAACTGAGAAGAAGTTGGGGGTCAGAGGACCTTGGGGTTGGGAGGCCACAACGCGGTCCTGAGTGCCAGGTGGGCAGGGCAGGGTGCTCAGGTTACTCCGAGAGGAGCCGGCACGTGGGGAGCCCCCTGGCTGCTCCCCTGGGGGAGGAGTTTCACGCGATGGAGGGAGGTCCTGCAGGTCACATAGCAGGGCCTTCCGGGGTTAAGGGGAGATGGAGCTCCCCGCCCCAGCTCACAGAAGCTCTGACTCTCAGAGCTGACACTTGGACCAACTGTCCACACGATTCTCACCTCCCCAAAACCCTGGCCCTGAGTGTTCACCTGCTGAGGGTGTCCCTTCCCAAGCCCCATCCTTCCACCTTACACACACACACCCCGCTGCCCCCAGCCTGACGGCCCTGCAGAGATTGAGACAAGACCCAGCCCCATGGGACACAGAAGTTTCACATGGCACAGCAGCAACACGGCACTTACTGCACACCTTAACACACACACACACACACACACACACCCGGCCAGCAACCCTGCAAGCACAAGCTGTTATTGCGCATGTTCTGTTGAGGAACCCAGGGCTCAGAGAGGCAAAGCAAGCTGCCTGAGGTCACAGAGCCAGGAAGGAGTGGAGCCGGTACCCACCTGGCTTTCTGTGGCTGCATGCTCCCACAGGGCTGCGCTCAGAGAAGGTGCTTTGGGGACTGAATAATACAGATTTCTCTCTCAAAAAAATGCATTTTTCCAGTTCTCTCCTTCATTTTCTGCCTCTATCCCATTTCCCAGGGCTCTGAAAGGCCCTGGGTTGAGGAAAAATCCTCAACTGCTGGAGTGTGAAGGGGCCTGGGAGGCGCGGAGAGGAGGCCGTGGGCCCGGGGCCACTGCACCCAGCTGGGCCCCATTCACAGCCTCCACCTCTGTGAGCTTGGAACTGCCCCCAAGCTACTGTTCTGGGAAGAGAGGAACCAGAAAGAAAAGGCCAGGAGGGGAGTGAGCGCTGCCCTCTGAGGACAGCTCCCAGGCCTCCCGGCCCTGCCCGCACTGACTCCATGGCAAAGGAATGCAGCGGGAGGTTTGGACCAGGCCCAGCCAGCAACCCTGATGACTTCTGCCACCCTGCACAAACAAAGTGGGGAGAAGGGGGGCTTAGGCCAACCACAGGCACCCCAGAGTCCCTTATCCCAGGGCAGCAAGGGGACAGTACCATCGAGAAGTCCCCAGACTAGGGAACTGCCACTTAGGGTGATGCCCCAGGAGGCTGATCCAAGGCTGTGCTCCTTGGTGTCAGAGAGGTGGGAAGTTACCAAGGGCGCCCTCATGCTGCCTGGCTGTGGCCTGCACCCCTGCAGGTCGGGGTGCCAACCTTTTCAGGACCTACGCTGGACCCTCGAAGTGAAGACAAGCTTTCAGGAGAGGAAGGGGAGGAGGAGCAGCGCCAGGCGGAGCCACCTGCGGTCAGGAGGGCAAATGCTGAAGAGGGGCAGGGAGATGAGGAGCCCCGAGCACAGCTGCTCTGGGGAACCTGGGAGCGGCCACTGGGATCCCCGACAGCAGCCAGCATTCCTGTCTGCCCCCACAACCCCATCCCCTGGCCATGCAGCTTAGAGGTGGCAGGGCTGGGATTCAAAAGCCACAAAGCCTGAACCAGTCTGCCTTCAGACCTGGACTCTGGGGCCCGGGGGCACTGAGACCGGCTCCAGTGTGCCTGGACAGCAGGCTACAGCGGCCTCAGCACGGCTCTTTCCCCTAAACTCAGCTTTCGCTCCAGAAAAAGAGCTGAAAAGTTTATTCTTACTAAGGTGGAAATGACTGATAGGGCATGAAAGACTGGTAGAATGGGAAGATCAGGTTAGGAGGCCAGAGACCCCCTGGGCTACTATCGCTCATGCAGGAACAACCCCTCCGCCCCCCACGCCTCTTGGCACGGCAGCCAGCTCCGGCCCCCCTCGGACCTGTCTGGACCAAGAATCAGAGAGGTGGGGAAGGGAGGCCAGAGCAGGAGGTCAGGACAGGGAGAATTCAAGGAAATGTTTCTTCACACGGCTGCCGTCAATGGGAGGGTCCAGGCCTGGGTGGGCCAGGGGGCCAGGGCAGGAACAGAGGCTGGCTGGAGGCAGGCCATTGTGATGGCTGGGAGTCTTGGCAACAGGACGGGTAAACAGGCTGAGTAAACTGCCCCCCTGGCGGGGTCAGGAAGGAACCAATGGCTGGCCGCTGTACAACCCCTGGCTCAGCTGGGGGCAGGAAGATGAAGAGGCCTGAGTAATGGCCTGGCTCCCTTGCCAGCCCCTGCCCTGCATCCGCCGGCTGGGCTCGGAGGAGGAAGTGACACAGTCTCCATGCCCTGGGGAGCTCTCCTCACACACCAGAGTCACGGGGAGTGCAAGCCGACTGCGGCCCGGCAGGCTGCCCATCTGGGCTCCGCGGGCAGCCAACCCCGATGCAGCCCAGGTGCAGGGACAGCCAGTGTGGGGGACTCAGGGTGGGGACAGGGGAGCCTGAGGCCCGGCTCCAGCCTTGCCACTTGCAGAAGCCACCATACCCTCTCTCCCTGGATGCCCCAAGGGAATCCCACCTGCCCTAAGCCAGGCGCCCCACACCAGACAGGCGCCCGCCGATACTCCTCTTACTCACTCTGGCTGGGTTCTTGCTGCAGCCCATCTGCCCCTTGGTTGCTCCCTGCGGCCTCCGGGCCTCGGCTCCCAAAGCCTCCAGCCAAGGCAGCCAACTGCCTGGCTGACAGCGGGAGGAAAATCCCACATAGGCAGCGGCAGCACGGAGGAGCTGGATCTGACTTCTCTCCTCCTCAGATGACTCAGCCCAGCTCTTTATCAGGAAAACCGATTTTGCAACAGCCTTTTAAATGGCCTCTCCACCCCCCAGTCTCTCCCCCGCCAATCAACCCATCCTACGCTGCCACATTCGTCTTCCCACACTGCCGCTCCACTCGTGTCTCTCCTGCTCCAAGCCCTTTGCTGCCTCCCCACGTGGGGACCCAGGGGAGAGCCCAGACCCGGTGTTCAAAGCCCCTAACATCAGTGCCCTCGAACCTCCTCTCTCTGCCCCTGACAAGGGGGGGAAGGAGGTCAATCCGTGGCTCACGGTTCCCAGGCTCGCCCTGTGTGTTCCAGATCCCTCCAGCCAAAACTCGCCCCACCCCGGGCTAGCTCACAAGTCATCACCACCTCCAGGGGGCCTGGCCCGCACCACCAGGGAGGACATGCTCACCGCATGCCAGGCACCCTGACGGCCTGGCTTCCTTCACCTTCCCGGCTCCCCACGAGGCGGCAGTACGCTCATGTCGGTGCTACAGAAGAACCAGGCTCAGAGGGGTGCAGGGACTTGCTCAGGGTCACACAGCCAGTCAGGGGCAAAGCTGAGGTTCAGCCAGGGGTGGCCCAAAAGCCCGACGCAGGGCCTGTGACAAGGGCCACACTGCCCCCCTCCCATTGTCAGGCTGTGCACTCTCCCTGATCACGGGGACCATAAATGCTCTGCTTCTGTATTCCTGCCACACCCCCACATCGCCCACAGGCACTTGCAGAGAAACGGTGAAGTCGCTGAGGCCACAGCGGGTGCTAAGGGCTTCCCGTGCCTCTCGGTGACCCCTCTCAGCAACCCATCAAGGAGCCTCCTGCGTCCCCACGTACTCGACGAGGAAAACAATGCAGACACTAAGTCACCCCCGCTCTCCCAGCCAGCGAGGGGCAGAGCAGAGGCACAGCCGGGCGGCCCACCCTGCAGCGCTCCAAGTGCACCTGCCTTCTGCGTGCTCTACTCACGGGGCAGGGGCCCTTTCCTGACCCACTGTCCTTGTCCCAACCCCCACGGCCACGTCTTGTGGGAAGCCCTGGTCATTCCAGCGAGACTCCTAGACCCGTGCTGTTCGCCTGCTCAACCTGGCACAGAGGCCTCAGAGGGGAAACAGGTTGATGCCAAGGCGAGGAGGCTGATCTGAACGCCCATCTCTGCAGTCCATGGTGGGGAGTGGACTCCCAAGTCACCCATGCACTGCTCGCTGCTGGCTGACCAGGGTCCTACTAAGGGGCATCGGCCAGGAGCCACAGCCTCCCTTCGGCCGAATCGCTAATCTCCAACAGGTAGATTTCCAGAAACCTGGAAATGGGGAGAGAGATGCAGGTTCAGTCCCAGGTAGACAGCAAAGTGGAGAGGCGGGGGTCACAGCCAAGGTCAGAGTCCCGGCTCCCTCCCGCTGTGCCGCCCTCCTCCCCAGCTCCCTGGATGCTGTGGGAACACAGAAAGGACTCACACCCAGGCACACACACCCGTCCAGGAAAGAGAGTCCTAGAGGCAAGAGGGCCAGGGCAGGGCCGAGACGGTTTCCCCTACCCTGTGCCTGTGCCAGGACACAGCCTGGTCACCAGCAGGCCCCTGCTGCTCGTGGCACAGCCTGGCACACTCTGGGCCCTGCACAAACATGCAGCCCTCCCCCTTAGCTCTGGGCCAGCCTAGTGCCCGGGCTCGTCTCCAGTCTCTCCAAATGCCACAGCCCCAGCAGGGGCCAGCGCCCAAGGAGGGACCCAGCAGTGCTGCCCAAGTCACTTATGGAAGCACCAGTGCTCCCACAGTCATCCCCAGAGACGAGCCCAGGTTTGCTGAGATGCTAGACTGGAGTTCCTGAGAGTGGCTCCTGGTGGGGAGGGGAGAGAAGGAAGGAGGAAACAGTATATCTATGGGCAACAGGAGACCAAACCTCCAGTCTTACATCTAGGAGGCAAAATGTTCCACTAAGAGCTGCGAGAGCATACAGCCTAGAGGAGAGTGGAGTTAGGTTGAAGCAACCAGGCAGGCGCTATGTGCTCCAGGTCTCAAAAGATGGCGATAAGGAGGTGTTTCAAGCAACAGGACAGTAGCTCAGCAGAGGCTGGAAGGCGAGGGGTAACTGCCCAGATGCACCTCCCCCAGCCCAAGTCCAGAGCAGCTGGAAGGAGCTTTTGTCACCGGGACACACACGCCTCCCGGGCTTGCCCGAGCCGAGGGAGAGTGGGGTATGCCAGGCACAGTTCCACAGTGCATACATCTTACATGGCCCAAGCCTGAGACCAGGGACACTGTGTGGTCTGCCGCGGGCCTCAGTTACATAACTGCCCACTGCTCCGGGCTCCTGGGCTCGGGCCACAGCCTGCAGGGACCCTCCGCCGCCGCCTCTGCCATCCGACAGCCCGCAGGGACCCTCCGCCGCCACTGCCTCTGCCATCTGTCTGGGCCGCTTCCTTACAGAAGAGGCCGCCCAGCAGCCGCAGCCCCAGGCGAGGGCCAGCACCCTGTGGTAAATTCCCCACATTCCTTCCTCACAGAAAAATAAATAAGCGGGGACCAGAGAGGCAGGCAGGATGAGGAGGACAGGGGAGGGGCGCTGGCGGCTGCTCCGCCCCAGAGGCCTCACCTGAGCCAGCCCCTGGGGTCCAGTGTAAACGCCCCTGGGGGAGGGGGGTCCTCAGGAGAGCTCACACCTGCCCAGGGCACACCCACTGTCCCTGCGCCCAGCGTGCGGGTGAGTGGGGTTCTTCTTGTACTACGTGGCTGCATGTCTGCCTCCAAGGTGTGGGGTAAGCAGTGCCTTCATCCCCATTTTACAGAGCAGGAAACGGAGATCGACGTCCCAATGCCCCCCTCCCGCTCTCAGAGGCACTCCAGGGCCACCTCACGCAGCCAGGTGCCTCCTGGCTCTGCCTCTGCCTCGACAAGGCACACGGGCTGGGGAGCAGTCAACGAAGCCTTTGGCACAAAATCAGCCTCGGCCCAAGTCTACGGGGCTGGGCCCTGCCCGCTTCTGTCCACTCCACCTGCCCTCTCTGGTCCATTCTCTCACTCCTGCTCAGACAGCTGCTAGCCAAGCTCACCCCCCTCCCTGCCCCCAGCCTGCTCGCCACACGGGGACCCCAGTAGCGACAGCCAGATCTGAGCCTAGGGCCTCCAGGGGACAAGTCCCAGGTCCGGGAGTTCCAGAGGGAAGGAGCAGCCAGGAGGACCACACAGCTCTGGGGCATAGGAGGCTGCTGGCCCTGCCCTGGCCCTGGCCCCCTCCCGCCAGTTACCCACCAGCAGGTGTGAGAGGCAGAATCATCCAGTGCCACCCTCTCCCCGGGGCCTCAAACTACAAAAGCAGAGACCAGAAGTCAGGAGACTTAGTCCCAGCCTCTGCCTGGTCACCATTTGGGTCAGACACTGTGCTACTCCCTGACCTACTGGGGGCCTCGGTTTGTTCACCTGTGCCAAAGACCAGTGGTTCCCAGGCGTGGTGCCCTCACACCTCCGTGAGAAGCCAGAGGATTCAGGTGGCACTCTGATAATCACAGGTCAATGTTGGTAAAGCGCTATGTTAAACACAGCAAACCCATGATCTCAGGTATGCTACTGCTTAGGGAGAGGCTAGCGTGGAAAGTGCAATAAGAAAATGAGGCAATAGAGGGCTGGTGCTGTGGTGTAGCGGGTAAAGCCACCGCCTGCAATGCTGGCATCCCATATGGGCGCCGGTTCAAGTCTCAGCTGCTCCACTTCCAATCCAGCTCCCTGCTAATGGCCTGGGAAAGCAGTAGAAGGTGGCCCAAGTGTGTGGGCCCCTGCACCCACATGGGAGACCTGGAAGAAGCCCCTGGCTCCTGGCTTCAACCTGGCCTAGCCCTGGTCATTGCAGCCATGTCGGGAGTGAACCAGTAGATGGAAGATCTCTGTCTGCCTTTCAAATAAACAAATTGAAAAAAAAAAAAAAAGAAAGAAAAAATGAGACAATTGAAAGAACAGAAGGACATGTGGTGCATGGATTTGTTCATTAAGCTAATGGTCTCCGTACACCAGCTAAGGGCCAGGCACTGTTCACAGCCCGGAAGAGAAAAAGGCAGCTCTCTGCTTGCAATTCCGGCAGGGGAGCGAGAGTGAACAGTGAAGTCCGTCAGCTGGGAAACCCAGAGAGCAAAGTAAAGAGGGACAGGAAACGGGCGGATGGACGGGGAGGAGGGTGGTTTGCAAAGGTGCAGCGGTTATCATGATCACCCTCATTGAGAAGGCTGACCCGAGCCAAGAACTGAAGCAGGAGAGGGAGTGAGGCGCAGGCGAACGGTGACCAGGCAGAGGCAACAGCTGGTGCTAAGGCCCTGAGGCAGGCTGCTGCCAGCAGGCTGGGGGATGCTGCTGCACAAGACGTGGGGATCCTTTGGGACCGTGGGGATGTCCCCGCACTGCCAGCATCTGTGCACATATCAGCCCTCTCACTGCCCGGTAACACTCGGACACCCCTGCCAATAGCAGTATGTCTGCCTTCACACGTTCTCCTGTGCACAGAGGGGCTGCCGGCTCCAAGCCTGCACTCCTCACAGCGGGGCATACCCAGGCACGTGTGCATGCCACAGAGGTGTACACTCACGGGTGTGCACATGGGGGCACGTGGCAGACTGGTGCCACATACGTGTGTCAGCCACATGCCTTGTGGGAGAGGCCGTGTCTCCTCCCACCAGTCTGCCCTGTCTTCAGGTACCTGAGTTACCAGGTGATTCTCCTCTTGAGGGTAGGTGCTACCAAAAAGCGGTACGTGCAGTTTCAAATCCACACGTCCAGCATCTCGGCTCCTCCTCGGTCCTCATCTCCCTCCACGGTGGATACATTCAGAACTGCCACCAGACGCGCACACAGCCCAGGGGACCATGTTGCGGTAGACAATGTCCCCTTTCCTATGCCTCCTGCACTGATGCAGGACGAGCCTTCCACAGCTCTGTCCACAGAGACAGCCACACCAGCCCCATCGGTCCTGGTCACAGGCACACCCGGCTCCATTCCCTTAGGGCGCTCGCGGGCAGCTCGAGAGCAGGAGGAAAGCACCAGACTGCGAGCCGAGCCAGAGGCCTGGGTTTAGCCTCTGTCCGGCCTCCAATCCAGTGAGGAGGCTTCAGGCAAGCCCTTTCCCCTCTGTGGCCCAGATCAGAAACCTGGAGGGCCAGGATCGTGGCGTGCAGATTAAGCCGCCTCCGGCAATGCCACCATGCCGTATGAGCACCGGTTCAAGTCCTGGCTGGTCTACTTCTGATCCAGCTCCCTGCTACTGTGCCTTGGAAAACAGTGGAGGATGGCCCAAGTGCTTGGGCCCCTGCACCCACGTGTGAGACCGGGATGGGGTTCCAGGATCCTGGTTTTGGCCTGGCCCAGCCCCATCTGTTATGGCCATCTGAAAACTGACAGTATATGGAAGATCTCTCTCTCTCTTTCCCTCTGTCCCTCTCTTCATTTTTCCCTTTGCTGCTCTACCTTTTTAAAAATTTTTTTTTAAAGATTTACTTTATTTTATTTGAAAGAGTTACAGAGAGAGAAGAGACACACATGCACACACACAGAGGGGGAGGGAGAGGGGGAAGGAGGAGGGAGAGGGGGAGGGAGAGGGAGAGGGGGAGGGAGAGGGACAGAGGGACAGAGGGAGAGGGACAGAGGGACAGAGGGACGGAGGGGGAGGGGGAGGGGGATCTTCCATCCCCTGGTTCATTCCCCAATTGGCCATAATGGTCAGAGCTGCACTGATCCGAAGCCAGGAGCCAGGAGTTTCTTCCGGGTCTCCCACATGGGTGCAGGGGTCCAAGGACTTGGGCCATCTTCTACTGCTTTCTCAGGCCATAGCAGAGAGCTGGATAGGAAGTGGAGCGGCTGGGTCTTGAACTGGCGCCCATATGGGATGCTGGTGCTTCAGTTCAGGGCATTAACCCGCTGCGCCACAGTGCTGACCTTTTAAATAAATAAATGTCTTCTTTTTAAATTTTTTGTTAAAAAGAAACCTGCACACATATCAGAACTCCTCTGGCAAGTGTTCAAATGCAGATGCCAAGGCTCCCCCAGACCCAGACCCATGGGGTCACAGAATCTGCACAATAACAGGCTCCCCAAGGGTTCAGATGCATACCCAGTGGGGGACCCGCCAGGGTTCAGAGCCCATGGTATTATAACTAAGCTTCTAAGCGAGTTCACACAGGGAAAGATGCCTGGCACCTGGCACATGTCCAGCACAGAGTAAGACCCCCTAACATTAGCAAATACACATTGAATAAAGTGTATTTCTACACATCACCATGTATGGTGATTCCACACCACTTTGTGCGTGTGTACAACACTCTGGTGGCTTTCCCAGCACTTCTCACCCACCAGAGAGAGGCAGAGTGGGGACTGTCATACCGTTTCACAGACTAGAAAATGGAGCCAAAGGCCAAGGACCCGCTCGGGGCCTCACGGCGCACAAGCTTTTGCCTCCTGACCAGAGATCTCAGCACAGCCTCGAGCCACGTGGCATCTTGTCCTGACTGCCAGCCCACAGTGTCCCTGTCCTTCCCATTCCAGGTTCGTGAAATCCCTGGGCTCACATGACTTCTCCAGTAACGCAAGGTGGGACATCAACCGGCGCATTTTCGTCTGGCCATAGGTCCCTCCGTGGACAGTGCAGGGGGTCCAAACCCTGATGCTACTTCTTGCTGCCTTTTGATCTAAAACGGGTGCTGGGTTCTAGCTGATCTGAGTTCCCTGTGATAGCCAGCGACGATGACCTTTCCAAGCCTGGTAGATGCTGAGCTCAGTGTCCTTGTCTGTGAAAAGGTCTGTTAATCCCCACCCGGCCGGGTGGCTGTGCAGGGAGCTCTCGCAGGTGCAGAGTGCCCAGCGTCAGGCCCGACATGCTGCCTCTCCTGACCCCCGGAGGGCAGGAAGTCTGTTTCATTCCTTGGCGCTCAGGCCTGCACGCACACCCACACCTGCTGCATCTAATAGGTGCTCAACAAATACGAGCTCAGTGAACGAAGGCATGAGATCCTACTAAAGCAGCTCTCTCCTTCTGGCCGAAAGTCATATTCCAAGCCCCAAAGCCCAGCTGGAGAGCTGGGAGCCCTGGGCAGGAACGGTCAGGGCCAGAGCGATGAGTCGTGGGTCCTGGGAAGCTGCCCTCCCGTCGCCCATCGTGGACACTGCACTGGGAGGGCCATGCGCCGGGAGCCCTGGACGCAGGCCTGTTGAGTCACAGGCGTACATGAAGCACCAGTACGTTCCCTCCTCATGATCCTGCCACACTAAGAATAGCATCGGCTACCCTTCCAGGGATTCCGACGGGAAGGGGGCAGGACACCAAGAAGGGGACAGGCAGAGGAAGGCCTCAAAGGGCTAGGAACCACACCTCCAAGCTCACTCTCCCAACCCATTCAGACAGGAGACCCTGGAAGTTAGAGCAGAAAGGGCTCTCAGGGGCCACCTGCCAGGAGTTCTCAAGGGGCAAAGGAGAGGCTGAGAGGGCACCTCCTTGTCATGATGCCCACCCTGCGCCCCCAACCTCCCCCTCCTTCCACATGGGATGAGCCTGGGGCCCCTCGCGCCTGCTGTGTCAGACTCTGCAGAGGGAAGAATCGTCTATGACTTATTTCCTTTTTCAAGTTTAGAAGTGGCCAGCCCCTCGCACAACTTCCCATGCTTTCCTGTATGCAGGAACCACTCAGGATGCCGCTAGGATGCACACTGCTGATTCTGCAGGTGGCGGTGGGCCTGGGGGTCTGCGTCCCTAACTAGGCTCTGGGTGACGCTGGCCAGGAAAACCAGGGCATGTCCTAGCATACAGACACGGAGACTGAGGCCCAAACAGGGAAAGGGATGAGCCCAAGAGCACACAGCAGAGATGGGCTCAGGAAGCACCACCCCCGCCCCGCCCCGCCCCTGCCACGGCCATCCCAGGGCTGAACAGGGGTGAATGGAGGTGCCTGGAGGGCAGCAGGGGCCAGGTAGTTCGGGGGGCAGGCCTGGCTCAGCCAAACACGGAACCTCCTGGGGTCTAGACCCACACAAGGGACCCAGCGACATAACAATTCACCTGACCAGAGACACTCAGCATGAGTGACTACAGCCTTCCACCCACACGCAAGTCCTCCCAGGCCTGAGCAGGGGTGAGGGAGATGGGGGATTGTGTCTGTGGGTCACAACTCACCTCAGAGGCCAGACACAGGGCTGGTGTGGGGCGGGGGGGGAGTGAAACTAAAATGCAAACAAGCTCCAGGAACAGAGATGGGGCCCCATGGCCTCTGCATCCACACAGCCCCCAGAAGTGGCCAGGGCAGCACGGAGAGCCACTGACAGCATTCTCAGGGTGGATGCCCACCCCAGAGAAGAAGGAGGCAAGACCAGCGCCAGGAACATGTGCGACCAGAACCATGCGCCCACACGATAGCACTCCTTCTGGGGCCTCACCCTCCCCGCACCAGCCACACTGGCCCTTCAAGTGCTCGACAGCTTGCTAAGTACTTCTTCACCTCAGGGCCTTTGCACTGGCTGCTCCTACAGCCCATTCTTCTTACCACCTTTCAGCCTGATTGCTCTTCTCATCCTTCTTGGCTGTTGGCAAGCCTCAGGGGGCCCTCAGAGGCCCTTCAAGTGCTTGACAGCTTGCTAAGTACTTCTTCACCTCAGGGCCTTTGCACTGGCTGCTCCTACAGCCCATTCTTCTTACCACCTTTCAGCCTAACTGCCCTTCTCATCCTTCTTGGCTGTTGGCAAGCCTCAGGGGGCCCTCAGAGGCCACATTCCCTGGCCAGAGCCCCCTCTCCTGCCCCTCCAGGCACCTGTCAGATTTGTCATCCCAGCAGTGTTGGTTTGACTGTCAGTTTGTCCTGCCTCTGCATGGCGGGGACCTCAGCTATGTCCATGCCCCGACACCTAGGGCTCGCTCACTCTAGGGAGGGCGTACAGAACTCTAACTGCGAGATGCCTGGGTCTAGGCCTCTGCTCTGCCACACCCCAGCTGAGCGGCCTCTCTGAGCCGCGTCTCCAGCTCTGGAGGTCAGGCCTAAATGAGAGCAGCAATCTGGAAAAGCTTTGAGCGCTGCAAAGAGCCTCACTTGCCAGCCCTGTCACTGCCAGAGGCCCGGAGAGCAGAATCCCATTCAAGCCGCACAGTGTGTGTGATGATGCTGACCCCACTGGCATAGCTCAAGGCCAGCAGCTGGGCTCAGACCCACCCAAGCTCAGCAACAGCACCATCTGCCCGGAGGCTGGGCAGGGGGAGGAGGGGGAGGAGGGTGGCTGGGAGCATGAAGCTTCAGGCCCAGAGCCAGGCGCGGTGGGTGGGGCCTCGGCGGGAGACCTGAGTGGGGCCTGGCAGCTGGGCATGGGGGAGCCAACTGGCTCGCACTGGGCGGTGGCATGCTCATTCCCTGTGCGCGTGACTAGCTTTCAATCAGCGTCCTCCCCATCCCCCGCCCCCACGTGCCTCCCACAGAGTCCCATACCAGGAATTGTGTCCTAGCTGTTATTAGGACCCCCTCAGGGATGGGTGCGAGGGTCCCTAATGTCCCATCCTCCCCTGGAGCCCACAAGTACCTAACAGCCCAGAAGGCAGGGCAGGAGGCCTGGGGAAGAATGGCTCCCCCTTGCTCATGTGACCTTGTCCTGCCCTCCACTCTCTGGCCTCAGTTTCCCCACTGTGTGCACTGATGAGGGCCTACCAGGCTGCCTGGGAGCTCACTCCCCTTGAAGCACCGGGATCCACTCACTCTCCGCCCCTCAGGCGCTGGCAGAACTTCCCAGGGCTCCTGGGGTTCCTGATCTGCTCCTGGGAAGAGGGGAGGAAAGAAAGGAGGCTGAACTGGTCCCAGGACCAGCCTCAGAGCCCCAGACCCCAGGGCCTGAGGGACAGGAGTGATGAGGACCAGGTCAGAAGGCTGCGATCCTGGGGCAGGGGCGTGGCCCTCTCACTCCCTGGCACACACAGGCCGACCGGGTCTGAACGTATCACTCACCAACCGTGCAGCCTCAGCAGCTCACTCAACCGGACCCCTCTGTGCCCGGCGCCCGGCCTATCAGATGGTGATGACAACAGGGCTGACCTCACGGGCTGTGGACATGTCAAGAATGTAGAATGCTCCTGGCCACGTAGTAACCAGAAACAACTATTGTTCGAGAAAGGTGGCTTTGGTCGGGACCACTCTGGGTGCCCACTTTCTTCTGAGGGATGGGATGTAAGAGGCGTGGGCCAGCCCACCGTCCTGAGACAGGGCTCCCCCACCCTGCCCCTCCCCAACTTCTGCTGGTGTCCCCCAAGTTCCTTGACACTCATGATTCCCGCAGACCCTCAGCAGCCTTAGCCTGTCCCCGCAGCTCCAAGCTGAAGCCTGGGGTCCAGCCCGAGGCAGCAGCCGGGTAGCTAAGCCCAGACTTCCAGCATCCCTCCCTGGAGCCAATCCACGCCACGTCCCACTGCGCACACGCCCACCCTCCCACCAGCAAAACCCCCTCCTGGCCAAATGTCAAAAAGTGATGCATACTGAGACTGGGGGTGAGTCCTGAGCGAGAATTGTGTCTCCAAGAGCTGCCATTTTAACACAGATCAAAACATGATAATACTATTAACACGTAGGAGCTCATTATTTTTAGTGTTTATCATCTTAGCATTTAATTGTCAGAACCACAGTACAAGACAGAGGTTTTTATCATTTCTGTTTTATAAGCCTGGAGAGGTTACATAACATGCTCAAGATCTGCTGGTTAGCCAGGAAGGGAGGCCAGGGGCCCGACCACAGCACTTGTGTGGAGCCCCACTTGCAGAAGCTGGGGGACTGGGGGGCAGGGCCGGCCAGGGCAGGGCAGGGTCAGCACAGCTCCACACCAGGCCGCCTTACCAACTGGAAAAGATGAAGCCAGGACATGGCATTCCAGGCAGCAGCCACTTGGTAGCGATTTCATTTCAGAGAGAGGGCTTTTGTAAGCCTCTGGAATGACGGGCCTGGAGGCTATGGCGTGTGGACACTGGGCAGCAACGCAGTCCCCGGCATCCAGGGGCTGCCCACAAAGCAGGCTGAACTCACAGCACAGTGGCCTAACTCAACAGTGGCCTTGTCCTCACCCCTGACCAGATCTCAAGCAGAGCCCCTTGGGGTTTGCAGTCTGCAGACCTCGGGGATGCCGCCCCCAGTCCCCACCCCCACCCTGTAGCCTCAGCTGAGACTGCCCCTCACCCTTTTCCCCAGCCAGATTCCCCCACTCTTCAGATCCCCATGCCTCTTCCAGGAAGCCTCCGCCATTCCCTGACTCCACCATCTCCTGCTGAGAGGTTCTCCCTTGCCACCAGCCCAAAGCAGCCCCCACCTAAACACTATCTAAACTCTTCATCTAAACACTTGCAATGATCTTGCTGATTTGTTTCTTTTTTTTCTTTCTTGGTTGTCTCCTTAATTAAAACACAAACTGCTTGAGGCCAGGGCCCTGTCTATATGTCTTATTCTCCACTGGAATCCCAGTTTCCAAATGCCCACCCAGTTTCTGCTGTTAGCCAGAGTGAGAGATTCACCCAAGGTCCTGCGGCAGGTGCACAGGGGCAGCCCTGCCACTGACTCCTGCCTCTTCACTACACGGGGGCCACAGCCTGCAGGTCCCCACCCACAGAACTCCCTGTGCTTCCCCAGGGCCCGCGGCGCTCCTATCTGGGCAGCTCTGCCTGCTTCCCCTTGAGCCTCCCTTCCTGGCATCAGCAGCTCCAGTGAGCTCATGTCTGGAGGCCTGGGAGCTGCCCTGAAGGAAAAGGTGTGCCTAGGCCTGGAGGTGCTTTCCCTCTGGTGGGAGAGAACTCGCAGACTCCCTCCCGCCCGCCTGTCCAGCCGGCTCAACCCCTAAGGCTGTGAAGTGGGCTCAGAGAGCCCCAGCTCGACCCTAGCCAGGGGCACCACTAGGGAGGGGAGGAGGGGCACACAGAAACGGCCCTGTTGTGCTGCCCCCTCTCCAGATGCTCCAGGGCCAGCTCTCCCCCAGGCTGGAGGCTTCAGCCATCTTCCTCCCAGACCCCCTGCGCCTTCGCCTTCCCAGCTCAGCAGGTACAACAGGCTGGGTGATCTGCGGGACCTGGATGCCACTGGTTTACTTTGGTTTTTGTTTCTTTCACCTTAGGGGAAGGGAGTGGAGAAGGGCCATCACCCACAAGGGAGGGAAGGAGTTAACAGCCTCATTTTTAACCCCGTGAATGCTGAAGCCACAGCAACAGCAGAGAGAAAGCAAGTGGTGGTGGTGGGGGGGGGGGAGCGTGACTATAAGCCAGGGGAGCACAGTAACAAACAACTGGCCTGGGAGAAGGTTCTTGAAGTCAAACTAAAGTGTTCCTAGCCCACCCACCTGGCTGTACAGGTGGAGAAACCAGCACAAGATTTCATGGCGGGGGGGGGGGGGGGGCATCAAGCAAATGGGACACTTGCAACTCCCTTGAGGGTCTCGTCCTACCCCTAGATGACTGATGGGATGGGCAGCAAATCACCAGCTGCAGCTCGTGGGTCTAACCCAACTCCAACTCGGGACCAAGGCCAGTGCCCTCAGGTCCTCCCAAGAGCATCCTCTCTCACCCTCCACCTCCCCATGTGACAGGGGCAGGGCACCCTCCAACTGTGCCTCCCACCAACCCGGGCACTGGGAGCGTGAGACAGCAAGGGCTTGCTCCAAGATCACACAGCAGGCAGGCTCATTCCAGTGCCACCTGCAGCTGGGATTGGGGCGGGGTGGGGGGCGGGCGGGTGGCCACAGGGGCGCCCACTGCTTTCAACCACTCATGGAACACAGGCGGTCCCCTGGTCCCATCCAGAATAATCCATAGCCTGGACTGCGGTGGGGGAGGGAGGAGCCCTTTCCCAGGATCCTCGAAGAGCTCCCGCCCGGCCGGATGCTGCCCCATGCCTGCCCATGTCATCTGGTAGCCCCTCGCTCGCCTCAGCAAATGGAGCAACAGAAGGGTGCGCTGAGACTCTCACGGGGACAGCTTCGGACTTTCCCTCTCGCAGGCGGTGCTCAGCAAGGGCCTCGACCTCTCCAGGCGGGGTCTGGCCGGTGGTCCTCGTGGGCCACGACCCTGTCCCTTCTGCGTCCCGCAGGCCCCCCTCCTCCCGGCCCTGGCCACACAGACAGAACCGGTGCTCCGCCGCCCGCCCGCCCGCCCGCGGGAAGCGGAGGCGCGAGTCCAGCACAGGCCGTTCCCGCTGCCACCACGGCCGCCTGTGTTGGTCAGCCCCGGCAGAGCCCAGCCCGCCGTGTCCCTGGGTCCAGCCGACCCAACCTTCCCCATCGCGGGCTGGGGGCCGCTGTCCCTCGGTGAGTCAGGACCCCCGCGACCCACCGGCGGAGCGCCCACGCAGCCCCGGGGGAGGCGCTGCCCGCGGTACGGCTGTCTCCGGCTCCGGAACTGCTCCAGGGCCCTGGGGTCCTTCTTGCCCCTCCCTGGACAGCTGGGGAAACTGAGGCCCAGAGTGTAGAGGAGACGTGGCCAAGGTCACCCAGCATTCATGGGCTGGAGCCCAGCGGTGCCACCTTCTCCCGGGCGGCGCCGGGAACTGCGCAGGTGAGACAGGGCACGGCTCCTGCGCTGCCCGCACCCCTGGGGGCCGGCGCCCCTCACTCACCTCCAGCCGCGGCGAGCGGTCCCCACACTCCGGGCGCCGCCGCCTCGGCTCACCTGGCCGCGCCGCTCAGTAAGCCCCGGCACCCCCGCCCCGCGCCGGCTCCGTGTCCGACGCCCCCTCCTCGCCGCCGCCACCACCGGCTCGAGGGCTGCTCGGGCCCGGGACGCGAAGCCGAAGCCGGAGCGGGCAGCGCGGGGCGGGCGGGCTGGAGAGCTGCTGCCGCCGCGGGCTCCCCGGGGCCCTAGCGCCGCCCCGCCCGCGCCCCGCCCCGCCCGGCCCTCGGGGGGTGCGGCTCCCTCCGCTCACCCGCCTTGGTCTTCACGCGGGTCCCCCATCCCCTTCTATCCTCTCGCTGTGCCTCGTGTCCTCATTCCTGGCTCTCTCCCTCTCTGATTCTTCATCATTTTCTGTAGCTCTAGGTCCTTCCATCGAACTGTCTGGCCGCCTATCTCACCCCCTCCGTCTTTTCACCCCTTATATCTGATTCTGGACCTTGTGCCTACAGCTGAGACCATCTCTCACCCCATCCGCCACCTGCCTCCCAGAGACAGTGCCCCGGGCTCTGTTCCCCCCACCCCAGCACTTAAGCAAAGGGGGACGGATGGGGGTGGCCCTCACAGTGGCCTCTCCCACACTCCCTTCCCCACCCTCTCCTTTAACTTAAGGCCATTCACATGCGCTCAACCGGGCAGTGGACAGTGGGCACGCTGGGTAGGGTGGTGATGCTGCTACCCACCCAGCACCCCTCCTGGGAAGAAGGTCTTGGAAACAACACCTAACAGGCACCTGGCACACCGGCAATGGTGAGGCAGACCCACTCTGGGGAAAATGCTCCCCTGGGTTTTCACTGACTTCCCCCAGCTCTGGCCCCTTCCACCAGGCTGGCTCTGCTCTCATCTGCCTCCTATAGCAAGAACTGTGTGTTTAGCCTTCTGCTATTGGAAGTCAGGAATGTGCTGATGCAAGCCCACCCCACCCTAAGTTCTCTGAAACACTGGCCTACAGGTGGCTTGCTTTGGGGACATCCCTGGTCCCCAACCTCCAACGGGTGGGCTTGGGGTGCAAGAAATCAGGTGACAGAGGGGACAGACCCACACTGGCCACTCCCCTCCTGCTGCCCAGCTGCACGGGCCTCAGAGAACAGCTTGGACTCCGTGGCTGCTCTTGTCCCCATTGTGCTGGGGTGGGGCCGCAAGAAGGGGGACCCCTGGGGCCTGGTGCCAGGCAAGGCATTGCCTGCCCTGACAGAACATGTGCTCCAAGTGTCTGCAGCCCAGCCTGTGGGAAGCCAGGAAGCAAAGTGTGTGGGTGAGAGGCGAGGAGAGCGAGAGCCTGGGCTGACTGCGTGGGTGGGTATGAAAGAGAAAGACATGGGGAAGAGAGCGGAGGAGAGCGAGCGGTTCAGGCTGCACGTAGGTGTGTGGCAGTGGCTGTGCGAGAGTGGGTCTGCCTGGAGCAGAGGCTGCATGTACGCAGACGGCTTTCCAAGTGTAGGTGTGTGGCACAAGAACATGGAGAAAAGCCACAACCTGTGTCCACGGAGCGGAGTGCGTGTGTTTGTATGAGAAAGGGCACGCAGGTGGGACTGCAGCTCTGCAGGCCAGTCTGAGACGTGTGTCTGTGTATGATAGGTGTGCCTGGGTGAAGGGGTCTTCGGGTAGGCAGTGTCTACCGATTGCACAGGGCTGTGTTTAGCCTTACATGTGTGCGTGTTGGCGTGTATTGTGCACACACGTTTATGGATGCATGTCAAAGCGTGTCAGTGCACAGCGAGGTGTATGGCAGCCTATGAGCAGCGCTCCTCACCATCACCCCCCATCACGATCGCTGTGCTGTGAGGACGGCTCCCATGTCACAACCCTGAGGGGCAGGGGTCTCAGCCTTGGCTCAGCAACCACTGTCAGTGCTTAACATGGGTGCGGGCCCCTGGGCCTCATCAAGATCACCGTGGCTCATCTGGGGAGCCGGCCCCGCCCCAGAGCAGTGGAGCAGTGGCCACACGAGTGGGAAAGGTTTCTGGACCCTCGGCATGCCACCGCCCCCAATAACAAATGGGTCCCCAGTCTCCCCAGCACATCTTAGGGGGGGATAGAGTGTGGCTCAGCAGCAGCCACACCAACCCCCAAAGCCTGAGCAACCTTTTCCCAGGCCCAGGTGGGTGGAAGAACAGCCTGCTGCCTCGTCTCCATGGAGACAGGCAGGGAGAGGGTGGTGGAAAGCATGGGCCCAGACCTCTCAGGTGCAACTCTGGGCTCCGCCACCTGGAGCCGGGAGACTGACAGTTCCCTTCAACGCAAATGCCTTAGTTTCCTCATCTGTAGGAGGTAAGAAAAATGGGCCCCTGCTAGGGCTGTTCAGATGACGGGCTAAACGAACCCACCCAAACCATTTAGCACAATGCCTGGCAGCTGACCTGCGAGGCGGATGCCCAGGTTCCAGCTCTAGCTTTGCAACAACGTGCTGTGCGACTCTGGATTAATTGGTTGCTGTCTCTGGGCTCTATAGTCTTTAACCATATGACACTCTCGAGGGGCCCTGCCAGCTGTGACCAGCCCAGGATCTGCAGGAGAGACCAGCCATGGCATGGGGCTCTCTTGGTGGGCTGTGGACCAGCCAGTGCTGCTGAGGCCTGCTGATGAGCCCCAAATTACACTTTGCTTCCTACGCCTCTCTCGAATTGGCAGCAGCTGATGGCAAGAAACTTGAGAGCTGCAGGCTGCTGCCCACCTCATCTCTCCACAGCCCCTGCTCCCCCCAGCCTGCCAAGGACCCTGTCGCACCTTGCACAGCTGGTACTCAGGATTGAGAGAAATGGCAGCAGTGCCCCCTTGCCCCAAAGACCTCTGAGTGCCAAAGGCAGAAGATGCCGTGACGTGTCCTGGAAGCTCCCAGGAGTGCGCTTGAGAGGCAGGTAGAGTTGCGGGAAGACGCTCCTAATC
Organism: Oryctolagus cuniculus; assembly: GCF_964237555.1. Lineage (NCBI taxonomy): Eukaryota > Metazoa > Chordata > Mammalia > Lagomorpha > Leporidae > Oryctolagus > Oryctolagus cuniculus. Next base: position 37,861,864 of record NC_091437.1, on the reverse strand, counting down.
CCCTGGCCACGATGGGAGGAAGCCTCCAAAGGGAGCCCTAATCCACTAATAAGCTGGCGGCCCCTCCGCGTCTCTGGCCACTCCCTTTCCCAAGGCTCTGACTAAAGCCCACCCGGATCTTGGCCATCCTGCCTGACAGCTTCCTGCCTGCATCCACCCCCTGCCCAGTCCACCCTCCCTAAGTCACTCCCTACCCCTCTGTCCCCAGCAATGTTGAGAACCTCAGAGGACCAGCTGGCTGCACATGAAAGAGCAGAATGCCCCAGACGGTTCACGGCAGCAAGAACAGGGTCCCTGTCTCCGCTCCGGCCCTGACTTTAGTGGCCTCGGGCAGAGAACTTCCATCTCTGCCTCTCAGTTGCCTCACCTGTAAAATGGGGACCAGTGCCAACAGTCCTTTCTCCTCTGCTCTCTCATCCCCCCCCCCCCCCGCCAGCAGGTGCCCAGGTCCAGAATGGTGTGGCAGCTGGAGCACAGGCCTGGGGGTCCCCAGAACACCACACAATGACAGCAGCCTGCTGGTCGTGCTCCTTGCAGAAGGCACTGAGAGTCCCTGAGCCTCCATCTTCTCATCTGTAGAATGGAGGCATTGATCCCTGTGCGGGGACTGCTGGGATACAATGAAACGATGCATGTGACGCTCAGCACAGTGGGCTTAGCACGTGCCTAAGGGCTCACCAGTCGCAGCAGTCACTGCCGCTGAGATGACGACCGTGTGAATTATCATCGTGTCCCTCACACACCTGCCGGATGACTCTGAAATGTCCCAACACGGCCACTCCTCAGGCCACGGCTACTCCTCAGCAGCTCTGTGACACAGACAGGGCTCATGTTTCTATTCATCTTCGAAGGTAAAGAAACTGAAGCTCCCCAAGGGAAAGACAGTTGCTAGGGTTGCCGGGTCAGCCCTGGGTCTAGAACCAGCACCCAGGGCTCCTGATGCTCAGCTGCAGTCTGCAGCAGGAAGGGGGTGCGTCCCGGGACCCCAAGTCCTCTGCAGTGAGGACCGAGACAACTGGACCTCCCTGGGGGAGGTCCTTCTTCCGGAAGACCCCGCTGTGCTGCTGCCCCACTCCCAGTGTGACCCAAGCTCCCAGGGAACAGTGGCCGCGGTGGGTGATCAGAGCCTGGAGACAATTATTTCAGAGAGCAGCGTGGGCGGACAGGCTGGTGGGATGCCAGCCGGGGCGTCAGAGACGCCTGCAGAGGAGTGAAGCGTTCCTTCAGTTTCCTGACGCACAAGCCCTCACGGCACCGTGTCCCCCACGCGCCCTGCACCCCCGGGGTCTGCTGGCAGCAGCTCCCGCCTGAGCCGAGCATGGCCTGCATCACGTCCTCCCCATCTGGACCCACTTCAGCATTTCCATGGCCGGCGGTGGAGGTGAATCAGCGTGGGTCTCCCTGCTCTGCAGACTCCAGACGCCTGCGGGAACGCGATCGTCACCCCTTCCTTCCTTCCGGGCGGCGCAGGAGCTCTTCCCCAGCCACTCCCCTCCCCACACACGCTGGCGTCGGCGCTCACAGCAGCCCCCGCGACAAGAGCTCTGCCTTTGCCATCTCTAAACTGGGGCCAGCCCGGCCCCCGCCCTGCAGAGTGACCTGGGGCCAGACTCTTCCTCACGCTGGATCTCGTTTGCCCCACCTGTAATGTGGGCAGGTGGACTTGGATGGAAGGCTTCACCCTACTGGGTCAGCTCCCCGGCGCAGTGGCTGGGTCTGTTTTGTCCGGCACTGGGCCCCATGTTCTATGGGAGAGCATGCTACCCCTTCAGTTGTTCGGACACTCGTTACCACCAACGACTAAAGTGCAGATGAGAACGAGAGATGACCTCTTTCTTAGCCGGGAGAGATACTGCGGCTTTCCTCAGAGCCAGCTCATGGCCCCTCCCTGGCAACCATGGCACAGCCGGGAGCAGTCTCCCCGCCTCTCCTGTCTCACCCCAGCTGTTCACCTGGGCGTGCCCAGGGGACCCTGATGGCTGCTTTCACATTGCAGAAGCCCCAGCGGGAAGGCTCCCGGGGTACCCCCGTGACTCCGACAGGCTAGGGGAGAATGGATACAAGCTTACCTGGTTTCGGGGCCACCCTGGGCCCAGGGCCAGAGCTGGAGTTGTTTGTCATCACCTTCCGAGCCTTCACCACGTCCCAGTCCCGGCTGCCCCTGTCGTCACACCGGGGCCCTCCTTGCGGCTCCCTGGAGCAGCTGGGCAGCTGGATGCTCAGGGCGCCGGGCAGCTGTGGCGCCCCTCGGGCAGCTCGGCAGTCCCCACTGCTGCCGGCCGCCTCCTCCTCCTCTGGGTCCGTGAGCGCTGCATCTCCCAGCAGGCCCTCCTCACTGCTGCTCTCCTCGGCCTCCAGAGCCAGACACCTGTAGCTCCCATCCGGGATCCGGAAGGCACAGGGGGTAGGCCTGGCTTCCGTGGGCCCGAGGGGCGGAGGTGGGAGGTGGGGGTCCAGCATGGCGCGGCCTCTCCTTAGAGATGCGGAGGAGCTCCAGGGCCCGTGTCTCCTCCTGGAGGCCTCCTCTGCCTCTCTGCCCCTTCACCTCCGTCCACTGGTTGGCAGTCAGGTGAGCTCCAGCTGGGAAGGTGAGTGCTTCTGCACCTGTCTCGGGTGTATGCTGTGTCTTCAAGGCAATCACTCTGCATGGGGCGGGGGAGAAATAGCACGTGAGACGCTCACTGCGGGTCCCGGCTGAACTTCTGAGACCCCCCCCCCCCCACACCACCAGGTGACCCTGAGAACTTGCCTGGGGTTTGGGGCACAGGTGCCACACTTCCACAGGGAAGTGTTATTCAACATTCCAGGATTTCACCATATCCTGATGCTACCTGACACTTTATTTGCTTACTAATTTCCCTTCAATCAACTTTAAATAACTTACTTTGGTTACTTTAAACTTATCTGAAGCAATAATTGCAGGAAAACCACAAGTGTGTTGTGTGAAGTCATTTTTCTCCCAGTGCACATTCAATACAGCACCAAGTATTTAAAAGTACTTATCCGAGCACCACCTCAGAGGAATTCTCTCAGGCCGCACCAAAGGTACATACTCCACAGCAATCAATCACGGGAACAGTGGCGCACAAGACACAAGACTGGGAACAGGGACCCCCAAGTGGGGGGGGGGGCAGGTCGAGACAGCGGGGGCAGTGGTATGTTAGCAAGCCCAGGGTTTGTGTAAGAATCTCAGCTCTTCCACCTATGTGGTGGTCAGGAAAGCCACTTGATGTCTCTGAACCTCCACTTTTCCATCTGAAAAATGGGCACTGTAATACAGAATAAGTGTCCCTAATCCCAAATCCAGATGCTCCAAAATCGAAAACGCTTTTGAGCACCAGTATGACACCCAAAATGGAAAATCCATGCCTGACCTCATGTGGCACGTCAGGTGAGCACACACACGCATTGCAAATATTGTGTGAAATTACCTTTCGGCTATTTGTATGAGGTGTTTGTGAATCATTAGTGAATTTTGTCTTAGACTTGGGTTCCCTCTGCAAGATATCCCAGGATACATGCAAATATTCCCACATCTCAAACACTTTTGGTCCCAAGCATTTTGGGTAAGAGATACTCAACCTAGATCTCCAACTAAGTGCTGTTTGGAGGACTCAATGAGAAAATGCAGGCAGAGGACTCGGTCCAGTTGCTGAGCCATAACTTCATTCGTGTTGGCTAGCCTTTCCTTTCACGGAAATTTCCTAAGCTTCTGGGATATTTCAGATGTCATGTAAAGTGCTGGGGATATAGAGGAGGGGAAAGGAAGATACAGTGCCCTGGCTCATGCAATCTTAAAAACTGCTGGGCAGAGCTGTGAGTGATGTCAAGATCAACAGCAATCCCAGCATGATTACTTAAAAGTGTTAAGAATGATGAAAATGCAGAGAGAGGGGATGCAGGCTTCCCATAGGCAAGGAGGGGTGGATGGGAGAGATGCTTGGGCGGAAGCACTGGCTGGGCGTGCGGGCAGATGGAGAGTGGGTGTGGAGGAAGAGGGAGGGGTCCAGGATGCCTACCAGGTTCCTAGCTCTGATGACAGTGATTTTGCTAATAGAGATTGAGAAGACATGGGAAGCAGCAGGTGTTCCGTGAAGCAGAGAGATGACTTAGATTTTCCATTTCTGGGGGAGACGCGCAGTGGGCAGTTCCACCTAGGGGCCCGGAGAACCGGCCAGAGGTAGAGGCTGGGTCTCATTTGGAGGGGCATACAGTGGAAGGGAATGAGATCCCCAGGATTGGCAGGTAGCACTTAAAACAGGGTCCCACAGCCAGGTACACTTAGAAGGAGACCTTGGAATGAAACGCATGTGGCTTAAAGATGTAGCTGTGTGGATTCTCTGACCTTTGGCAAAATGGTACACACCGACACACGCTTGCAGTAAGAACCCTGAGAACTGTGGCTGTCCGTGGACATGGATGACCTGAGCTGGGGCTGAGCTCAGCTACTGTGGTTGCACCTCTGCTCCCCCAGCAGGTTCTGGTACCCTGAAAGCAGCAGGCTGGGTCAAAGCCACTCTTCTGGGGCTGTGCCAGGCAGGTGCAGAGATAGGAGCAGCCCAAGGGCAAGTGCCGGGGGGGGGGGGCGGGGGAGGGTGAGAGGGGAGACAAATTAGAGTCGGGATGGGAAAGATAACCAGGCACCTGATGCAGCAGCGCCAAGGCAGGGGATGGGGAAAGAGAAGGCAGGCTTCTGCCTGGAGGCCAGAATGGGAGCTCAGTGTTCCGAGCAGCCACTGCGTCTGAAGTTCTCCCAGCCCACGAGAGAGGTTCTTTATTACTGTTCCACTTCAGAGAAGAGCAGATGGAGGCCCAGAGGGGGAAGTGACTTCTCGCCCCAGGCACAACAGCTAGCGAGTGCCAGGGCTGGGTGGAGCCTGGCATGAGATTCTTGAGGAGGATGCTGGACAGAGATACGGAAAAGGTGGCTCCAGGCCCTCGTTCCTCTCAAGGGCCTGCTCCCTTGCCAGCTGCTGCCAGATCTCTGCCATTTGCATGCCAAAGAATCCTAGACTCCTGTAAAGGGCCAGCAGAACTCTGAAGAGACCTTGTTGGCTGTGTGACCCTGGGCAGGTGCCTGCTGTGCAGTTGAGTCACAGGGCGGTGACAGGACCACCAGGCTCTGGCACTGCAGGATCCATGCTCCCGAGCGCTCCGAGTGCCCACCCCCATGCCACCCCCACAGAGCCAGATGGCAGGAGGCAGCAGGAGTGGGCGTGGGGGGCAGGGCTGCTCTGACTCCCCCCGGGGGGCCTCGCCCCTGCTTCTGTTTTTGCTGTATTTGACCATGGCCACGGTTTCCAGGAAAGAAGAGCGAGGCGGAAAAGTTAACTTTCCGCCACCCACACAAATATTTTTGGCTGGCTCTGTCTTCATGCTGCCAAGCCAGGAGGGAGGGGCTGGCAGGAGCACCGCAACCCAAGGCTCCTCCCAAGGAGGGAGCACTCCCAACCCAGCTGGAGAGCTGGGGTGGGCCCCGTGCAGGCCGTAGCCCTGGCACCGCACCCCTGCCCAGGCACCCACAATGGTAGTGGTAGCTGCTGCAGACGGAGCATCTGCGGGTGCTGGACCAAGCCCTTTTCCTGGCCTTCCTGGGAGCTGGACGCATGCTCAGAGAGGTTGGAGGTTGGGAGGGCCCTCCAGCAGCCAGAGGGTCTCACGGCGGCTGAGTGGTAAAGCAGGTGTGAATCAAGGCTTCTGGGGCCTGTGCTCTCAGCGCCACTCTCAGCGGCTACACACTCTGACTCCAGGGACCCCACAGCCCCCAAGGGTGCTCAGCTCAGACAAGCTCAGGGGCCTGCATGTGGGGGCAGTGTCGCAGAAATGGGAGGGGGGCTATCAAACTTCCAATCCAGCTCTCTGTCAATGTGCCTGGGAAACCAGTGGAGGATGGCCCAAGTGCTTGGGCCTTTTGCCACCCACATGGGAGACCTGGATGGAGTTCCAGGCTTCTGGCTTCTGCCTGGTCTAGCCATTGAGGTCATTTGGGAAGTGAACCAGTAGATGGAAGATTTCTCTTCTCTCTTCTCTCTTCTCTCTCTCTCTCTCTCTCTCTCTCTCTCTCTCTCTCCCTAACTCTGCCTTTAAAATAAACTAGCATACGTATTAGCAGGGAGCTAGATTGGAAATGGAGCAACCACGCCTCAAACCCAGCATCGCAGGGGGCAACTTAGCTCGCTGCAGCACCACCCCAGCCCTGGTATCGGATCCATTTTCCCAAAGTGCAGCTCTGAATGTGTCATTCACTTGCTCAAGAGCATTCCATGGTTTCCCACGGCTCATATAATAGAACAAAATCACACCTGGCCACAGAAGAAAAGAAATGCAGGTTCCACAGGAGATCTCCTGACTCTCAGCCGAGGGAGATGATGCAAGGCTTCCTGGAGGAGAGGCTCCATCAGGCCCAGGGAAGGCGAGAAGCCAGGACCACTGGGGATCAACCTGGACGAGCCCATGGACTTGGGTAGGCTGAGGCTGGGGTGTGTGTGGAGGGCAGAGGGAGGTAAGGCTGGGAGAGGCGGGGGCCATGATGAGACAGACCCCCATGGCCCGGGCTCTCCACTGCCTGGAGAGACGCCGTGGGGAGCAGCCCCACAGGCCTGTGGGGACGGCCAGAGCAGAACATAGGGGGCCGACACCAGGGCTGGCATGCAGGATCCCTGCAGGAGCGATGTTTGGAGCCATTTCCTCAGCACCTGGCCCAGTGCCAGGCACATGAAACAGTAACAATGATAATAGCTGGAGCTGATGAAGTGTTTATGATGTCAGGTGCTATTCCCGACACTTCACTGCGCCTCCACTCATTTGATCCTGGTCACAGCCCTGCCAGGAAGGCACTATTATTATCCCCATTCCACAGATAAGGAAATCGAGCTTCCGTGACTTGCCGAGCTCCCACAGCAAGTGGCTGAGTCAGGGCTCATGATGGTCAGGTTCAAATCACGTTCTTATCCACCCCTCTCAGGGTTGTTAGGGGCGACTGAACGGACGGATGGATGAAGGAAGGAGAGGATGGGAGGAGGGAAGGATTGAAGGAGGGAAGGAGGCACTCAGAAGGGAAACAACCAAGGGGACCAGTGACCAAGGGCACAACTGAGTACACAGCTTGGGCCGCACCTGCACACCTGCCCTGCCTGGCCGCACCCTCAGCACCGGGAGGCCAAAGCCACGTTCTCTCTACTACTAGGAAGAGAAATTGTGAGGTCCTCACTCAGCTGAGAATGACTTCCTGCTATCGTGTTTCCCTCCCAAGGAAGGGAGGGGGGCCAAGGCAGGGGGGTTCCTGCCCTATGGCTCCAAAGTAGGGGAATCCCAAGCCTTTCCCCAGCTGAGAAAGACCTGGAGTGGAGTGGCTGCAGGAGCGGCCGGAGGCTGCCCCTGAATCCTCTCCGATGGGCCTGGTCCTGCTGTTTTCCAGTGGGCAGAGTCAGCCCCAGAGGGAGGTAGAGGAGTGGCTCCGTGCCGGCCGCCCTCCCTCAGTCCTGTAGGAGAGACTGGCAGATCCTGGCCTTCAGCCTCACGAGCCTTTGGCTTCCGCAGTCCTGGCTGCCCAGCCTGCGCGGACCCCTCCTCCATTCTCCTCATTCCTACCCAGCTCCGGGGCCAGAAGGAGCCGGTGCTGTCTCTGATGTGAAGCTGGGAGAGATCAGGAAGGAGCAGGAGGCATCCCCTTGGCACAGGGAGCTGCGAGGGGCTGGGAAGCAGTCACAGCCGAGCGTGCTGGGTGGTCTCGGGAGAGCTGAGCGTCAGCCAGGTCTCAGGCCTCACAATAGCTGGGTGACTCGGGTCGCATCCCTTCAGCTCACTCAGTTCCAGGGACCCCCGCGGGAGAACACAGACTGGGTCATTTGTGTACCTACTTGTGCCCTCTGCAAGGATTCACTGAATGCCTGCTATGTGCCGTCGCTATTTTAAGGGCTGGCGGTACACAGGGAACAAAAGAGAGCGAAATCCTGCCCACAGGAAGCTCGCGTGTCGATGGAGTAGACAGATAATAAATAAATCACAAAGTATGCCAGCAGTGCCAAATGCAATGGAAAAATAACCGGGCAGCAGGGGCCAGGGCGCTGTATCACCAAGACAGAGAAAACAGTGGTAATCGTACGAAAAACCTTGACAGATGCCACTCTGCTTTGTATAGCATGTACATTTCAAGTTCACTGTCATGTTAAATTCCCATATGCGATTCCAAAAAGCATAAAATCAACATGAGGTGGCAAACCCAGAAACATAAGCCCTGCAAATGCCTGGGAGTCTTTCTTTCTAAAGATTTTATATATTTGAAAGACAGAGTTTTAAAGAGAGAGGGGAGGGAGAGAGGGAGAGAGAGAATGGAGAGACAGAAACAGATAGAGAAATGAGATCTTCCGACCTCTGGTTCACCCCCCAAATGGCTGCAATGGCCAAAGCCAGGAGCCCAGGAACTCTATATGGGTCTCCCACGAGAGTGGCAGGGGCCCAAGTACCTGGGCCATCACCTGCTGCCTCCCAGGCACGATAGCAGGGAGCTGGACCAGAAGCAGAGTAGCCAGGACTCAAACCAGTGCTCAGACAGGATGCTGGTGTCACAGGCTGAGGCTTAACCCCCTGTGCCACAGTGCCTGTCCCCGGTGAGAGCTTTCTTAGGCTAACATTCTGATAGCTGCCATTGTTCCCCGTTTTAGAGCCCTCCTGTTCCACTGTGAACCCATCTACCGCTTAGAATGACTTTCTATAATGCTGTATAGAAACATGATTTCACCCCGGTTAGAATGGCTCACATTCAGAAATCTACCAACAACAGATGCTGGCGAGGATGTGGGGAAAAAGGGACACTAACCCACTGTTGGTGGGAATGCAAACTGGTCAAGCCACTATGGAAGTCAGTCTGGAGATTCCTCAGAAACCTGAAGATAACCCTACCGTTCGACCCAGCCATCCCACTCCTTGGAATTTACCCAAAGGAATTTAAATTGGCAAACAAAAAAGCGGTCTGCAGCCTAATGTTTATTGCAGCACAATTCACAATAGCTAAGACCTGGAACCAACCTAAATGCCCATCAACGGTAGACTGGATAAAGAAATTATGGGATATGTACTCTTTAGAATACTATACCGCAGTAAGAAACAACGAAATCCAGTCATTTGCAACAAAATGGAGGAATCTGGAACACATCATGCTGAGTGAAATAAGCCAGTCCCAAAGGGACAAATACCATATGTTCTCTCTGATCGGTGACAACTGACTGAACACCAAAAAGGAAACCTGTTGAAGTGGAATGGACACTACGGGAAACGGTGACTTGATCAGCATAGCCCTGACTGTTAATGAAAAACTTAATACATTATCCCTCTTAGTAGTTTTTTTGTCTGTTCTACTTAATATGACTGGTTTAATTCTGTAATTAATACACAGTTATTCTTAAGTGTTGAAATTTAACTGAAATGTGATCCCTGTTAAACATAAGAGTAGGAATAAGAGAGGGAAGAGATATATAATTTGGGACATGCTCAAGCTGACTTGCCCCAAATGGTAGAGTTAGAAACATACCAGGGGACTCCAATTTAATCCCATCAAGGTGGCATGTACCAATGCCATCTCACTAGTCCAAGTGATCAATTTCAGTTCGCAATTGATCATAATGAAAGGACTAAGAGTCAAAGGGAGCACATAAGCAAGTCTAGTACCTGCTAACACTAACCGATAGAATAAATAAAGGGGAGAGTGATCCAACATGGGAAGTGAGATACTCAGCAGACTCATAGAATGGCAGATGCCCTAAATAGCACTCTGGCCTCAGAATCAGCCCTAAAGGCATTCAGATCTGGCTGAAAAGCCCATGAGAGTATTTCAGGCATGGAAAGCCAAGACACTCTGGCAAAAGATCTCTGTGAGTGAGATCTCAGTGGAAAGAACAGGTCTTCAAAGAAGGAGGTACCTTTCTCTGAAGGGAGGAGAGAACCTCCACTTTGACTATGACCTTGTCTAAACAAGATAAGAGTCGGAGAACTCAAGGGGCTTCCATAGCCTTGGAAACTCATGACTGGAGCATAGGGAGATTACTGATGCCATAGACAGGAGTGTCAATTGGTAAAGTCAACAACAGGAGTCACTGTGCACTTACTCCTCATGTAGGATCTCTGTCCTTAATGTGCTGTGCATTGAGATTTAATGCTATAACGAGTACTCAAATAATATATTTCACTTTGTGTTTCTATGGGGGTGCAAACTGTTGAAATCTTTACTTAATGCATACTAAACTGATCCTCTGTAAAAAAAAAAAAAAAAGAAAAGAAAAGAAAAGAAACGAAACTATCAACTCCCAACTTGACTCTCACTGGGATTAAACATGACAATAGGTCTGATCTGATTTCAGCATCATTAAAAAAAAATCATCTATTATTTTTTACTTTATGTTTCTGTGTGGGAGCAAACTGTTGAAATCCTTACTTAATGTATACTAAGCTGATCTTCTGTATATTAAGATAATCGAAAATGAATCTTGATGTGAATGGAAGGGGAGAGGGAGTGGGAAAGGGGAGGGTTGTGGGTGGGAGGGACGGTATGGGGGGGAAGCCATAGTAATCCATTATTCGTACTTTAGAAACGTATATTCATTAAATAAAAGTTAAAAAAAAAAAAAAAGAAACATGATTTCACATATTAGCCTTATTTCTTCCAGGACATTGTTTTCCAAGTTCACCAGTTGATAGGGCATTTTCTCAATGCAAAACATATGATACACATTGAGTTCGAGAATAATAATAATGATGATGTCATCTGGTTGTTGTGGAGGTTAAATCAGGCACCCTGTGTAATACCCAGTGTGATGCAGCTACTGTCTGTAGAAGTGTCCTTCTGTGGAGCAGGACTGAAGGCACAAGACTAAGAGCTAGCAGGTTAAGTCACCGCATGTGGTGCTTACAGCCCAGGCGGGAGTACTGCTTCTGGTGCCAGCTGCTCCCCTTCCAGCTAATGCATCTGGGAAAGCTGCAGAGGATGGCCCGAGTACTTGGGCCCCTATCGCTCACGCGGGAGACGCAGATGGAACCTCCAGGCTCCTGGCTTTGGCCTGGCCCAGTTCAAGTCCCTGTAGACATTTGGAGAGTGAACCGGCGAATGGAAGCTTGCTCTCTCTCTACCCACCTCTTCCATACTCCATCTCTATTGTTGTCACTCTGCCTTTCAAATAAACACACATATCTTTTTAACATAAAAGAACAAGGGCTACCGTTCATTGGACTTTACTGTGTCCTGTGCAGTGTATTGGCACACGGTGTCAATTACAATCTTGCTTATTCTTCTCAACAGCATTTAAGAGGCCGACACTGACTACTACCCCCAGTGAACAGATAAGAAAACATAGGCTTGGGGAGGCGAGTCTCTGCCCGTGGTCCCAGAGTAGACAAAGGACCACCCTGTGACCTAACAGGTGCCCGAGATCTGGGGCAGTCACTGGTGCATCCCCAAGGGTCCTGGGAGAAGCCATTTCACACAGAGCAAACAACCCTTCGTCCTGGCCCTGCCGTGCCTTCTGTAACCTTGGCCATATGCCCCCGACTGGGGGACCACACAATCCCAGGACTGGGCTCGGGAGGATCTCAAACCCCCCTCCAGCCCTAGGTTGCATTGGCACCCCACGCCCAGGGCTCTGGGGGACACGAGCCCACTGCACAGGCACTTGCTGCCTGCAGCCTGCTCGCAGAATCAGCCAAGGCCCCTGCGCGTCACATCTATTTCTGCCCCACCGGGTTTATAAATACATGGGCCAGGGAGCCAGCTTTAGTGGAGCTGGAGAGACTGAAGTCACGGCTATAAATAAGGACCAAGGCTGCTCGGGGTCGGGTGGGCGGTGCGCCTTGGCCGAGGCCGGCCTGGAAGATCACGCCCAGGGGTCCTGCGTGCAGGTCCGTCTCCTCCCGGCCACACGAGAACAGGGACACTCAGACGGGGAGGGCCAAGGCTGCCCTTCATGGCCACCCACCTCCCATCCTTACCCCTCAACCGCACGCCCTGACCCGAGGGCCCACAGTGGGACAGCCCCGTGAGAACAAGCCCAGGACACTATGACCTGAGTTACATAACCTGACGCCTGACGTCGACAACACACTGCTTTCTATCTGCCCTATACACTGGAATTCTCACACAGGCCACAGGACTAATACTCATGCAAATGCCAGAGTACTTCTCCCTCCCACTCAGTAGGACCGCCTCTCCCCCCACCCGAACAGTGGTCAGCCATGTGCGGACTCCACCTCACGCCCGCGCACAGCCCTCCCCAGCTCTGGACTCCCACGACGTAGTTGGAGCTTGCCATGGGCCCCAGTGGGAGTAGCGACGCCACAGAAATGGGCGGACGCTGCCAATCAAGGCTTCCCCCGCTGGAGAGCCAGTGGTTAAGCACTTCCCAGCACACTGCTGGCTGAAACAGGGCGAGGAGGAACGGCGCCTGTTTCCTGTTCCTTTACCTCCGCCAGCCTCTATTTCTCCGTCTGTAAAGTGGGAACCCGAGCCACACGTGGGCTGTGGCGGCAGTGAGGGCTAAGGGAGCTCGTGCCTACCCCCACCCCCCTGCTGAGGGCTAACACAGCGTTCCTGGGGCCTGTTTGAATGTAACAATCACCTGAGGGCCTCTCACACCTTCCAGAACCCGGGCCACACCTGAGACAAGTGAAATCGAAACCTCCAGGGGCCGGGGGCCTGGGCATTAGCACATGTCCATGCCTCCCGGGGGGTTCCCAGAGGCACCCAGGATTGGGAGCCCCTGGCTCTTTGCGAACCCTTGGCCGCAGTCCAGGCACCGCAGAGAAGGGCAGAACCCTCCTCAACCGTCCCATTTCTTAACTCGTGGGGTTTCGTGGGGAAAAACTATACTGAGAGTGCTGGGTTGTGACTGCTTTTCCTGCCGAGAGGCCTAATGCACGCAGGAACCCAAGTGAGCAGCCCCTACCCTCAACCTTGTGGCGTGGGCTCCTGAGCAGACAGGCCACAGACTCAGACCCCACCGAGGCCATCCTTGGTGTCCCACCCAGCTGGCCAGCCAGGGAGCTGGTGGGCTCCGCCCAGCCTCCGCTCCCTCCCCTCCAGAGAATCGAGCTGGTGCTTCTCGCCCTGCAGGCCAAAGGTTCACAAAGTTGGCTCAGCTTGGGAGACACCAAGCTCCTGGCTTGGAGAACTGAGGTTAAGAATAGCGACATCAGGGCATGGTGCATGCCAAAGGCCTGGGGCCTCAGCCCAGCTTCTCCATGGACCAACAAGAACCACAGCCAGTGATAAAAATAACCCTACAACTGGCTGACATTTGGGGAGGGGGGCTCTTCCTAGGCACGAGGGCCTCTCACAGTAAGCACCTTGCATGCAGTGTGATGGAGAACCCCACCGTGCAATATGGCAGCCACTGGTCCTACATGCCCCTGAGCACGGGCGTGTGCCTGGTGCAAAGGGGCCCACCGTGAGGATGGAGTGTCCACCCCCAGTTCCCAGCACATGGCCCTGAACAAAGAATGGAAAAGGTCTCGCAGTGCCACGTGCTACGTTGATTACACATTACAATCTGCTCTCTGGGGTTTAAATAAAGGCATTATTAAAATTGATTTCATGAGCTTCCTTGTGCCACCTGTTTCTCTTTGCTTTTTTAGTGCGGCTGCTAGGAAAATTGGAATCGCCTGTGAGCTCGCATTCTGTTCCCACAGACAGTGCTGGCCCAGAGGACGGCAGGGCACGGCCCCTGCTGCCACCACCGCAGACCCAGTCCTGCTCTGCGGCCCGTCACTTAGCACCTGTACAACCCTGGACACACTGCAGGACGGTCTGTGCCCCGTTTCCTGATCAGTAAAACCAGGGTCGCCACAGCACCTCCCTCCTCTGTGGTGCCGTGTGCGTACAAAGAGAGACAGAGCACCCTCAGATGATCACATAGGTACTGGTACTCAGTAGGTACTGAGCTCCCCATCACTGGTGGTGAACAAGGAGAGCCTGGGGAACTCCCCGACAGGCTTCTTGGGAGGGAGTCCAAGCGCTGAATGCAAATGAGGGGGTTGGAGGAAAGAGCCTCTTAAGACGCTGCCAGCCCTGTCTACGCCTGGCTCCACGTCCTCCGCTGATCCTCCCACGCGCCCCTCCTCTCCTCTCCCTTCCCTGGTTCTCAGATGATCCAACAGGCGGTGCCCCTGGGCTGGCGTCAAGCAGGACCCCGGGGAGGACACGGGGACAGCAGGGGTGGCTCCTGCCTCCAGTGACTCTGCCATGGACGGAAAGGCAAGAGGCAGGGCTCGAGTGGCTGTTACAACGTGGGGGGTGACGCTGTGAGGAGCTGCTTACCCTCTTAGCCTCAACGTCCCCATCTGTAGGGCCAAGGACCGCCCCTCCGCCTAGACACTGCTGCTGGGCTGAAATGAGATGACGCAGGAGCCCCCAGGGATGGGCTCGGGAGGGCTCGGTGGTTATTTTAGTTCTGTTTGAGCTGCACCATGCCGGTTGCTCGCGACGCATTCATTCATTCATTCATTCAGCAAGCAGAGTTTGAACACATGTGGGGACCAGACATTCCCCTGGACTGGGAAATGGGGTGGGGCTGGGAGGGAAGTTATGTCCCCACCGAATCAGTGAGTCCACTTTCCCAGGGTGCCCGGCCTCAGCCTGTGCGTCTTCAGCGGCCATGGCCCATTCCCCCTTTCTTTACACTTCCTACAGAGATGAGACCGCCTCTGGGAGCTTGCCCCTCACTACCACCCGCGGACTTCAATCCTGCCCTCTGGGATGCACGGAACCAGCCTTGCCTCTTTGCTATTCCTCCCCTTCAGGAAAGACCTTCAGACCCCCTTCCCATTCTGTTCACCCTCCTCTGCTCCAGCCCCCTCACTCACTTTCTCAAGAGGGAATGGTCACACCCTCCAGAAAAACCACATGAGCACAGAGCAGTGCAAAACCATCACCTCCCTCATTCTGCACCTTCTACCTTTATTAATACAACCTGATATCAGCTTCGGGGTTTTTGGCTTTGTTTTGCTTTCTGTAATGAATCCCTGCTGCATCTCCTTATGTTTGTGGTCTTCAAAGACATCGCTTGGGGCCGGCGCCGTGGCTCACTTGGTTAATCTTCCGCCTGCGGCGCCGGCATCCCATATGGGCACTGGGTTCTAGTCCTGGTTGCTCCTCTTCCAGTCCAGCTCTCTGCTGTGGAGGATGGCCCAAGTGCCTGGGCCCCTGCACCCACGAGGGAGACTGGGAAGAAGCACCTGGCTCCTGGCTTTGGATCGGTGCAGTACCGGCCGTGGCAGCCATTTGGGGGGTGAACCAACGGAGGGAAGACCTTTCTCTCTGTCTCTCTTTCTCACTGTCTAACTCTGTCAAATAAATAAAAAGACATTGCTGTACAACTGCCACTTGTGTGCCATTATCTCCCACATCCTATGTTTGTGCGACTTGCATTTGACCCAATAGGATTTAATAAGTCTGGACCCCAGCGGGCAAGGACTGTCAGGGGCACAGCCGTGACCCAAGGCTATTCAAGGAATAGGATGACGCCTCCCCCACCACACACCTAGGACACAATAAGATACTGCAGGGGACTATATTTGTCAACCGGCCCCCAAAGCTGTTGTTAAGGAGGCTCAGGACACAGGCTCCGGTTGGCTGGGCAGGGCTGGAAGATGGAGGGAGTTCCATTGATGGTGATGGGACAGGTGGGGGAAGGAGGTGACAGCAGAGGACACTGAGAGAGGATAGGAGGGTGCTGAGCGCCCCCCGCCCCGGCACAGCACACAAGGACATTCTGCCCTGCTTGGTGCATCTCAGGGCCTGGGGGCAGCTCACCCACCTCCCAGGGCCGGGAGAATCATGCTTCACGCAGCCCCGGGGCGGGAACTAGGACCCTCAGAGGAGACCATGTCGGGAGTGGCGGCCTGCTCTGGAGTGGCCGCTCCACAGCTGTGTGACCCGGAGCCAGCGACCTCCCCTCCCTGACCTCACGTTTCACAGGGCTAACGGCAGGGCCACCTCAGAGGTGCTTGTGAGGGTTCACCCAGTTAGCGCGGGTAAGGCGCCGGAGCGCAGCCTGGGTGCAGGGGCTGAGCCAGCCTGCGGGAAGTTCTCAACATGGGGAGGGAGGAGCCATGACACCTGCTTCTTAGCACCTGCTCTCTGACTTGGGACTCCTGTGTCGCTGCTGTGTGTGTGCGTGTGCACGTCTTTGTGAGTCCGTGTGTATATCTGTGTATCTGTAGCTATGTGCGGGTCTGTGTCTGAGTGTGTCCTTGTACATGTATGTATCTTCTATATATGCGTGTCTTTGTACATCCATATTTGCATGTGTGTCTGAGTGTGCATGTGCATGTGCCCGTGCACGAGTGTTTCTCTGTGTGACTACGTGTGTGTATGTATGTGCGCGTCTCTGGGTACATGTGTGTGTGCCTGTGTGTAGCCGTGTACTCGTGCCTGGATCTGCGTGTGCCTGTGCATGCACGTGTGAGTGCGTGTGGCGGGGACGCTGGCGGCTGTCTACAGATGGCTGGGAGCGGCTGAGCCACACCAACCCTCCCCAGTGAGCTGGGAGTGCAGGGCTTTGCACCCGCCCGACTGTTTGCTTTCTTCCTCTCCTTTCCGGTTCCCTTTTAACCCATTCCTGCTCCAGGCGGGCTGGGAGGGAGGCCCTGCAGGGAGGTGACATGGCCCTCTCCTCCCGGTCTCTGTTCTCACCTGCAGCCTGCCACCCCTGTGTCATCGCCACGCTGACCCCACGCAGGCCCTCCCCCTCTTGGGGCCTCAGTGGCCTCTTGTCTCTAACTACCCTCCAGGGATGAAGTCACCCCACATTTCCTGCTCGCAGCGGCAAAGAAGAGCCCCGTTACCCACCTCCCACCATCCCAGGAGACTCCAGACAGAACATCTCCGGCGGGTGGAGATTTGAGACCAGCCCCTGGCAGGGAGCTCCACCAGGGCTCAGGGAGCCTCTGGCTGCCTGGCCCCACTGCTGGCAAAGCCTGCAGCTCTGAGTGAGGGCTAGACGGATGCTGGCAGGGGAGCAACTGCACGTGCTCCCATTCAGCCAGCACAGTCTTCATGAGCACCTATTACGTGCCCAGCGCATCCAAGCAGCACAGCCGCCCTGTGAGGTAGGTACCACCTCAACCCCTCGTGCAGATGAGGATACAGAGACGCCAGGGTTTGGTGCCCGGCTTGACAGGCAGCGCAGGCAGGGCTGAGCGTGGAGCTGGCCGGGCGAGTTGGTGCTCTCCCCATCTCCTTGGCCGGGGTCTCTCTCTCCCCCTGTAAATGAGGAGGACACCCCCTCCTTAAATTGGCAGGATCACCAGCAGGCCTCATCCCTTTGAGCTACTATTCACCCAGGGCCACTGCAGGTGGACCAGGGCCCGCTGGAACCATCGCCTCGTAAGTCTCCATGACAACCCATTTTACAGATCAGGAGCGTGGAGCGGAGAGAGGCACGGTGGCCTGGCCGCTTCCCGCCGCTGCTGCAGGAGCCGAGCCTGAGCTCACCTTCTGTTTGCTTTGGTTCCTTTTTTCCTACCCCAATAGCAAGCTTCAGTTTTCCTGTTCCTGAGGTTAACTCCGTCTCCAGTGCACAGGGTGTGGCTCTGTAGGTAGACGCACCGATTCCACACTCTGTCCCTACCAAAGCCAGGAGAAAGAAATCAGGCAGGGAGCCAAGGCGGTGGAGAACCCGGGGCCCCACGGTGCGTGGGGAAGCTAAGCTGAGCCTCTGCCTCCAGCTCGACCCCATTCCTGCGCCCACTACGACCTTGGTGATGGGAGCGGTTTCATTTTCTGAATGACAGTCTCTTGCGACAGAGCTGCTCTTCCGCACGAGCAAGGCTACCTCCCGTTGCCTGGTCAGGCGGTCCTCTCTGTGAGGATGACCACAGAGCTGCCAGGGCTTCACGGAGCAGGGCTCTGTCTGCCCTTGGCCTTGGGTGCAGCTCTAGCAGTTCAGCTGGACTCGCAAGGCCACCCAAGGCCCATCTGAATGTGTAAGTTCCGCAGGCAGCGAGTGTGCCCTGACTTCAGCCAGCTGCTTCCTTGGGTTTGAAGCAGCTGCCAAGGCCCCAAGGGAGCCAGGCCCCAGGAGTGTGCGTGACTCCACGTGCCCCCCGCTCCCGTTCCCAGGAGCCCAACTCCAGCACTCACAGCACGCATCCTAGGAGAGCCCCAGTCACCGCAGCTTCAGCAAGGCCAGTGCCTCCTGGAGCGGGTGGGGAGGATGGCCATGGGAGGCAAGGAGTTCGTCCAGGGCCACACAGTGTGTAAGCGGCAGCACTGGGGTGGACCAGCCCTGGGCTCCTGCCCCTGCACCTGCTGCTACCCCCAGGTAGGGGCCATGAGGTCGTTCCCACTTGAGGATGCTGGCCACGTCCTCTGCCTAGGGCAGGATGAGATGAGAGGACGGCCTGGGAGCCACACTTTCTGCTCCTGAAGGGCTGCTGGGGAGGCAGCGTGGCCAGGAAAGATGCACAGACAAGGAGCGCCTGGCCCCAGGAAGAGCCATGCCAAGCAAAGTGTACAGGGGGTGGGGGGAGGGGGCAGCCCCCAAGCCTGGAGAAGTGACTGGGGGAGCCCTGTCAGGGCACACCCACACAGCCCACCCCTCTCAGTGCCCCTCTCCCAGACCAGTCCCAGGTTGGCAGACACACTGCACGCAGCGAACGGCTTGGGAGCCTGGACAGAATGGCAGGAAGGGCCAAGGCGAGGGCGGACTCAAGCTGACCCACCCGCCCCGGTGATTCAGAGCAAGGCTGAGGCCGGACAAAGCACTTGAAAGTGTCGGGCGGGGAGCAATCTCTTTCCCGGAGCCCCTGCCTTCGACCTTGGGTACCCACCCCCGTTTTTTCCCAGCTCCGGCCATCCATCACCAGCCCCTCCCACATGGTGCACATAGCACACACCAAGGTGGCAACTGGGCTTTGCCCTCTGTAGTCATGGGATTACATGGCTCCCAATCTGTGGGGCCAGATGACGCTCTACACAGCAGGTCACACCATCGCGTCCTAGACAGCCAGAAGTGACACATGCAGGAGCACTTTGGCGGCAGCCCAAAGGGACAGGCCCCAGGGGTCATGCCCTGGTCCTCAGTGTTCATTCATTCAGGTAGATTACACTTTTATTTAAATCTGCTCCCTAGGTCGATACGCTAGTTACATATTGGTTCCCAAATGCAGGCAAAAATAACAGATACTCCTTGTTAAAACCCACAGCCCGCGGGGTCCCACTGCATGGGAAATGTGCACCCCACACCCCAGGACACACTGCTGTGCCTGCCCTGCCACCTCAGGGGAAGGGAAGGTGAGGCAGAGCCGGGAGATCTGTCCAGCGTCCATGCAGAGCAGGACACGACCATCCCCGAACCCAGAGCTCCCCCTGCAACAGGGCTGGCTTTGCAGAGAAAGGCAACCCAGGATGCAGGCCACCTGAGCTTTGGCGGTGCCCCAGGACCCTAGAAGTCCCCAGACCCCTGGTCCCTGATGCCCTGGGCAAACTGCCCTCTCGCTCGGCCTTGGCTTTCAGGGTTAGGGTCTGGACACCGAGCTCACTGAGGTGACCTCACTGACACAGCTTCTCCCCCGGGAAATGGGCAGAGGCAGTGCAGGTGCAGTGACAGCCACAGGGCTGCAGGGAAACGGAGGGAGAGGAAGGGGGCCCAGGGGAGTCGCCGCACCGTTAGGACTGCCACCCACTCGGGGGCGTCCCCCTACCCGAGGACACCCCCAGGAGGCAGCAGGCAGGCTCCCAGGCCCACAGGAATGCCCGGGACTCAGCTCCCAGGAGCAAAGAAGGGGACCGCTGTGGACACTGCACTGACCGGCAGGCGGGCTCGTGTGTGCACACGCAGACCAGACCTTCACCCCCACCTTGACACACTTGCATTAGAGCAGCTGCAAGCGACCCCAAGACACCCCCCAACACCCTCCGGCAGCCCCGTACCCCACCCCCACCCAGGGCACACTGCACAGGACTCGGCTGCGTTCTTCCTCCCTCGTCCCAAGCCCCAGGCTTGGCGGCATCCCTGCCCGGCTGCCTGGGGGACACATGTGTTTTCAGTTAGCAGCAGAGCGGGCATTTCCGTCCCAGACAGCGCGGCCCTGCCAGGGACCCGGTCCCACAGGCGCCCGCAAGAGGGGCCACCTCGGCCTTCCCACCCCACTGGCCATCCCGGGGACCCCAGAGGCCCCCCTCCTCTGCAAGACCCTCTCAGCTTCCCTTCGGCACCCCCTCCCTCACCTGGAGCCGGCCACAGCACCCAGTGGCGCGGGAACCCACTGTGCCCGTCTCGGTCCTCGGCTGCCCGCCGCCTGCCCGCCTGCCTCCTCACTGCTCTGTCTGGAGCAGGCTGAGCGGGATGGGAGGAGGGCAGGGTGTCAGGGGGGCGGGCGGAGGGAGGGGAGGGGGCTGTGGAAATGAAACTTTAATAACAGAGCCCCTTTGTCTCCGAGCATATGGGATATTTCATACATACTGAAGACATTAGCCGTCTATATTTTTAAGGGCTCGGGCTAAAGGATGAATAAATACAGCCCATGCTCTGCTCAGCAAACACACACAGGCTGAGTGCTGACTTCTGGCGCCTTGCAAAATCCGATGAAAAAGCCCCCAGCGACACAGGACACTTGCAAATAAATATGTCTCCAGCGCCTCAGGCTCCCCCTGCCCTCTTGGGGAGCCACCTGGAGGCCTTGGGGCTTCACGCACCCCACCCCCGCCCACCCCTCCGCCTGCTGCTCTACCCTGGGAAGCAAAGCCCCTAGCATTCAGCCCCCCATCTAGCTTCCTTTCCCAGGACCACACCTCCCCATGGGGTCCCAGAGTGTCCGGGCAGAGACAGGGCCCAGGGCCCAGGAAGGGGCAGGGACTTGCCTCAGGTCACACAGCAAATCAGGATCTTGGATTAAGGGGCCGTGCCTTCTTCTTTCAACCAGAGGGAGCCTCCACTTCCCCAGCTCAGGGGCAGCGGGGGAGACCCCAGGGCTGCAGAGGGAGGGCCTGCGTGTGGGCTGGGACGGCGCCCGCCTGCTGTTCCCACTGGAGCACCGCTCTGGGCACCCCCCCTCCAACCTCTGGGCATCCATCCAGCAGCGCCTACGTCAGCAGAGCTGGGAACGGGGCCGGCCCCAGGAAACCCCCTTCAGGCCGGCAGATCCCAACAGGCCTGGAGGCCTCAGGGGCAGGTGCCTTCCTCCCTGACAGCTCAACTCCCGTCCCCTTGTGCCCTCCGTCTGCTCTCTGGAAACAAAAACAGAGGCCCAGAGAAGGCCAGGCCTCAGCTAAAGACACACAGCAAGCTGTTGGCAGATCAGAGCCTGGTGCTCAGATCTTGGGAGCCTGGACTTGCTGGCAGGGCTGTGGTGCTGAGCCTTTCTCCAGGCAGGGCCCGGCCCCCTGGTCTGCACAGGTGACAATCAGTGCTTCCTTGTCACTCCCCAGGGGTGGCTTCAGGCCTTCTTCCACCACAATCCAGCCTCTGCTCCCTGACTTTGTAGCCATGCATTTAATGACGTTGTTAGCACGGTGCCTGATGTTTAGAAAGTGCCAACACTAGAGGCAAATCCCCGGCTAGAGCGACATTGATGGAGTCCCTGCCGTGGCCACGCCCCTGCCTCGTCCTGACACTGCCACTCCCGCTCGGGCCCTCTGCACCCATGCACCTTGCATCAGGTAACACAGCTCTGGCCATTGGTGAGCAACTGAGGCTCAGGGTGCTGCCCATGAGTCCCCTGGCTGTGGTGGTGGTGAGCAGTGGGGCTGAGCCTGCTCAGCCAGGGTTACCTGACTCCAGAGCCAGTGCTGCCAACCCTCCTGGGACTCACTCACCGCCTGGTCCCAGCCCTGCTCCCAGACTGCCGGGCACCACATGCCCCCTGCACGGCTCTACAGCTCCTGGTCCTGGCTCTCCTGGGCCCCCTGCCAAGCAGAGCACCCCCCACCCTCCATGGGAAAGCGGCATTGACCAAGGAGCTAGAGAGGGGGCTTTGTGGCCTTGCCCTGCAGCTAACAGCTGTGAGAGGTGCCTTCTCCTTCCCCTCTGGGAAGTGGAAAGAACCGTCTCGCTGACCTGTGGCGGTCATGTGACGGAAAGGATGTAGGGGCTTCACCCGGCGCTCGGTGATTTCCCTGTCTGGAATTTCACTGTGAATGGGTCATGGCATTAAATCCTGTCTGGGTTCCAACAGGCCCTGACTGGCCTCGTTGCCCAAGGTGGCCCTCAGTGTACCCCATACCTGCCCGCGTCAGCCTCCTGAAGAAGCCCTTCCCTCCCGACATCCCCCAGTGGTGACCCTCCAGCAGTTGTCACTGGCCCAGGCCAGCTGATGGGTCAAAGGGGCACCCAAGACTCCCATGAACCCAGCCTCTGCCTCAATTTCCCTCCTCCACTTTCCCACCGGGACCCTGGACCGCAGCAGCCTGGCCCCTCGGGTCTCCAGAAAGCCCGGCCCCACCATGACTGCCCATGGGGAAAGTCCCTGTGCATGGGTGCACGGACGTGGCACTCTGCTGTCGACAGCTCAGAGGCTCTGTCAAGGGGATTTCATGCGTTCTGGGCCAGGGTCTGCGTGGGGAAGTTTTCCAGGGAGGTGAGAGGCTAGCATCGTGATGCAGGTACTCCACGGAATAATAAGAAAACTGCCACTCGTTCCTGGCCCTCGGATGAGGCTGGAACCCCCAGCCTCTCGGTGGCAGCTCCATCATCTCTGGCCTATGCTCTTAGCTGCTGCCCAGACTGGTTGGCATTTCCCCCTCCTGGGACGGCACACGCCCCTGGGGAGGGGCACGCAGCCCCCGCAGCAGCGGAGTGGCGCTTCATTCTGCGCTGGCATGAGTGACTGCTGCCTGAACTAAACACCAGTGATTCTCAGGCGGAGGGAAGCAGTGCGTGCACACGTGTGTGCGTGTATGCGTGCATGTGCACACACAGCTTCCTCAGCCCGGCAAGCTCTGCCCGACCCGTGTGAGGCCTGTGTCATCTGCAGGCTCTATAACTGCTGACGCACCGAAGGCTGCTGAGCCACTATTCCACTGCTGGCTGGTTCAAACCCACCCCCCCACACTCCCCAGACGTCACTGTGGACCCCAGATTCAGCGTGGGCCCTGAGCCGCACAGGGCATACGGCCAGGGCCTGCTGGCCCGGTGAGCCTCCTGCGGGTGTGGAGCTGGGTGGGGAGGCCGTAGCAGAGCAGTCCTTGGGTGATGGGTCTGGGGTAGGAGGCATTAGCTGGAGACTTGGAGCAACAGGAAGCCTGACACCCAGCGTGGACAGGGCTTGGCAAAAGCACAGGAAAGGAGCAGGGAGTGCTCTGCCTTCCCAAGGACAGGCCCAGCGTGCACGAGGCCCCCCCCCCCACTCCCCTGTCAGGTCCAGAATGTGGGTGGAGTCACGCGGATTGCCCGCCCTCCCAGACCCCCTCACTGGGCAGGAACAGTGGGGGTAAAACTCCTGCCCCTTCTCCCTCACGCTCCAGGCTCTACGCCCTGAGTCCCAGGGAGGTGTTTAGCCGGTGCAGGAAGTGGCAACCCCTTCTGGGTCCTGGACACTTGCTCAGTGGGACACTGCTCCCCAGACCCTGCCCCCAGGGGCCT
This sequence comes from Oryctolagus cuniculus, assembly GCF_964237555.1. NCBI lineage: Eukaryota > Metazoa > Chordata > Mammalia > Lagomorpha > Leporidae > Oryctolagus > Oryctolagus cuniculus. The sequence goes on along the minus strand of NC_091437.1, from coordinate 37,838,300 downwards.
CAGAAAGGCCCTGTGGGCTCGCAGGCCTGGGAACCCTCATCTCAGGCCGAGCAACCTTCACCAGGGCCCCCTCTGACACACGAGCCGTCCTGATCAGATCACCGGTAATTGAGTTGCTTTGGGGGGTAAATTCCATCCAGATGTGGGGGAGGGTGGACTTCCTGAGCCAAGCAGGGGCGGGGCATGCGTCCAGGGGGGGCCACGCAGCCATCTCGCCTCATGCTCCGGAGGCCTGGGATAGAACATCGCCTTGTGAGAAGCCAGAGAGAGAATTTCAGGGCCAGCGTATCTGAGTCCCGGCCCCTTTGTGGGCAGCTGGGGAAACCGAGTCATAGAGTCCCTGGAGAGCAGGAGGGACGAGTCCAAGAGGGACTGGCAGATTTGTTGGGTCAGGATTGGATCACTTCAGCCTGGGGGTTTGGGACAGAAGTAGACAAGGTAGTTCCCGCCCCGAGAAATTCCCACCAAGCCCTGAATACGGGGCCAGAAGTGGGAGTCGGGAAGCAGAGACTCTGTGGTCAGGGAAAACCCTCATCACCTCCAGTTTAAAGCCCCTACCAGAAAGAACTCTGCACTGTATAGGGAGAAGGCTCCCTGTGCCCCCACTCACCCCCACCTGTCCATGCACAGCCCTAGGGGAGCCTGGCGGCCTGGGCCCTTTCCCCGGGGTGGGGGGGAAGCCCCTCCATGCTTCTCACCTTTGACCTCCGTGGGGCCCGCATACCTTCCTGGCTCCTTTGGGCTGAGTTACTGGAAGGCAGGAAGAGGCCAGGCAGCTTGGGCGGGAGGCGGGGGTGGGGGGGCATGAGAACTTGGAGAGAATGAGAGGAAGTGAGGGGGGAGTGGGCTGGGGTGGGGGGAGATGGACAAGGGAATTTTTTGCCTCCTACCTCATGTTTTGGCTGCCTCAGTGTGAACACGTCTAGGCGCCTTATCGCGAGGGCAGCAGTCTGCACGAGAAAGAAAATATTGTCTACAGCAGGAGAAATATCACATCTTGATAAAGTATCCCTTTGGAACAGCGTGGTGGGGCTCTTATCAGCGGGCGGCTGGGCCCCACATACCTCTGTCTGCCCCGGTCCCCGGCCCCAGCCTCCTCCTCTCTCTCCCCATGCCCTGTTCCCCCACCCCACCACCTCACTGGAAAGCAGCCTTTATCCAAATCGCTGGAGAGAAGTGGGGGAGCCCAGGTTGGGGTCCTGTCACGGAGGCTGTGTGCCCTGGCCCAAATCCTGGGCCTCAATTTCCCTTCAATAAAGGGTGAAGTAGCTGACTTCTAAGGGTCATTCCAGCATCACCACTGCATGGTGCTGGCATTGTCCTCTCTCGTGTTCAGATGTTTTCTGACCCCCACCCAAATGCCATCATGGGCTAATCATCCGAGAGCAAAAACACATGAGCGCCCTTCCCGTCCACGCGACATGTGAAGCTCCTGCTCCGGCCCCAGGAAAAGCTCCCCACCAGGGCAAGTCTCCCTCCCTACAGCTCCCACCTGATGACCCCTGCAACAGCTCGGGGCTTTCACACCTTCCAGACCCAAGTACCTCTTCCTGAAAATGCTGCCTGCACGAGACCCATATAGGAAAGCAGCCAGGGAAGCGACAGTGCCTCCTCGGGTCCACCCCCGTCCTCCCTGCCTCCGCTGCCACCCCACCCACGCCCCTTGCAAACTCCTGGGTCTGCGGATGGAGACCCCGCTCAGTCACAGCTTTGCTGGGAGAAGCCCCTCTCGGGCCTGCGGTTTCATCATGGGAAGCAAGTCGGAGGCAGAATGCTCACCACGGCCGCCTCCCCTCGAATGAAGCGACAAAGAGGAAAGGGCTCCCGGGACAGTAAGTGCTGACAGTGAGGGGACCCTCACGGGCAGCTGCGGTGACCTTCCATCCAAATCCTTGCTTGGGGACACTGAGCCCCAGAGAGGGAGGGGCGGACAAGGTGGGATGGCAAAGGGGAGAGCCGAGAGGCCGTGCGAGCCTCTTCTTCGGCCGTCCCTAGGCTGAGCAAGGACTGGTTTGGTGTTTAGGGATTCCTCCCAGCTCGAGCATTCAGTATGAAGCCTCTAAGCTCCCCAAAGTCTGGGCTTTCCCCTCTTCCAGCCTCCCAGCCAGGCCTGCAGGGCAGGCCTGGGGAGAAAGCCCCTTTGTGTGGCAGCCAAGCCCCAGCTGTGAAGCAGGGTTCTGTTCCCGCCAAGCCTTCCTCCTGGCAGAGAAGCCCCGACACTCCCCGCCCCACCCCGCCAGCCTTCCACACCACCTCCAGGCGTGAGGCCTGGCCTGTGCACAGGCTCCCACAGAGCGCCTCTGTGCTCGGGCCATCTGGGTGGAGGCAGCCGCTAACACACGTGTCTGAAGGGCTGCAGGCTGGGGAAGGCAGGCGGGGTCAGCACAGCCACACGGGCGCTGCCTGCCCCTACCCCAGCTGACATCCCTAAGGGCTTCAAGCCTCCTCGAGGTCACCATTGGCACCTGGGCAGCTCCCAGAGCACCATTCCGCATGCCCGCTTCCCCTCTGAACCCGGACACGGCCGAGGAGTCTCGGGCATTAAACACCAGTCAGCGCTAACCCATCAGAACCGAAGCAATGGCAGAAATAGGTCAAGCCACTCACAGCACATACAATAAAAAGGCCAGAGGAGAAGACACCTGCCTAAGGTCGCACAGCAAACTAGGGACTGAGCAGGGGGCAGGATCCAGGGCTCTGGGGCTCCTGCTGTATCTCCTGTAGACTGAGCATCCCCAAGAGGGAGCACCTCGCTATCCTGGTTCTGTCCTGCCCTTGTCTCCCGGCATTCTCCATGGCCAGCCTCTTTTTGTTTTAAGATTTGTTTTATTTATTTGTAAGGCAGTTACAGAAAGAGAGGGAGGGTGACACACACACACAGAGAGAGAGAGAGAGAGAGAGAGAGAGAGAGAGGAGACAGAGATTATCTTCCCTCTGCTGGTTCTCTCTCCAAATAGCCACAATGGCTGAGCCTGAGCCAGGCCAAAGGCAAGAGCCTGGAACTCCATCTGGGTCTCCCATATGGTTGGCAGGGGCTCAAGTACCTGGGCCATCTTCCACCACTTGCTTAGGCACATTAGCAAGAAGCCGGATCAGAAGTGGAGCAGCCGGAACACATCAGTGCTCATATGAGATGCTGGAGTCCCAGGCAGCGGCTTAACCAGTGATACCACAATCCCAGCCAGCCTCATTTTTGTATCGTGCATGGAGACTGTGCACAAGGCAGGGCACCCCAGGCAATGCTCCCAGTGTCCCTGTAAATAAAGGAGCCAGAGACCAAGCCGAGAGTTGCGCTTCCAAGAGAAGGGCCTATGCAGACTCTGGGGGCTGTCCTCCCTGCTGACACATCTCTGAAAGACTTGTCCCCGGGCCAAGGGGAACGCTTTGCTCAGGGCCACGACATGAAGGCAGACTTGTGCTCTAAGGAAGAGCCTTTTGCCAGCTGAAGCTGCACAGTGACGGAGAAAGACCCCCTCGGGGGGCAGTGACGTCTGGTGCTGCAGACAGGTTCCGGATTCCCACGTGGGGTGGGCGGGAGGGCGAGGGGTTAGAGGTGTCACCGCGAGTGCCCTTTCTGTCCTCAGAGCGTGTGATTCGCGCAAACACACACAGCCAGTCATGCTCACACGCCACAGGCATCCACACACAGGCCCCTCTGTCCTCCAGGAGCGCAGTCAAGCCTTCATCCCCAAGGAATGTCTTCTGGCCCCCGGCCCCGAGGTCACGGCGGGGGAGGGTTCCCAGAGCCCCAAGACCGTCGCCTTGTGCCAGCCGACCCCCAGGGTCCCACCCAGGCCTCCCTCTGCTTTCAGAGCCCCCCACCCTGCTGGAGTGCTCTCTGCTCCCTGCAAATCCTCACGCAAGTGTGTTTCATTGCTCTAATTCCACCTTGCATCAGAGCAGCCTTTCTCAGGTTTATTTTTGGTGGCATAGGGACGCCACATGGAAACAGCTGATCTCTTTGGGGCGAGGAAGTTATTCCCTTAAAAACCCTCCTTTGTTCATCAATGGTAGGGTTGCCATATTTAGCAAATAGAAATACAGGATGCCCTCTTACATGTGAGTTTCTGATAAACAAATATTTTTTTCAGTGTAAGTATAGACTATATTTGAGAAGTACTTATATTAAAACAACTATGCGATGTCTACCTGGACTTCCATTTAACTGGGTGTCTTGTATTTCACCTGCCAGATCTCGTCAAAAAGAAAGTCTCCAGGGGACTGGTGCTGTGGCTCAGTGGGCCCAGCCCTGCCTGCGCTGCCAGCGTCCCTTATCACAGTGCTGCTTCCAGTCCCACCACTCTGCTTCTGATCCAGCTTCCTGTCAGTGTGCTTGGCAAGGCAGCAGAAGGGAGGCCAGGATGGCGCTCCTGGCTCGTGGCTCTGACCTGGCCCAGCACTGGCCTGGCTATTGCAGCCTTCTGGGGAACGAACCAGCAGATGGAAAATCTCTTTCCTTCTCTGAGATGCCTGCTACATCCCCTATCAGAGTGCTGGGTTCAGCTCTGGCTCCCTATTCCAGCTTCCTAGCAATGCAGACTCTGGAATCAGCAAGTGATGGCTTAGGCAGTTGGGTCCCTGCCATCCACGTGGGAGACCCAATTGCATTCCCAGACCCTGGCTCCTGGCTTCAGCCCTGGCCCAGCTCTGGTCTGGTCTGGTCTGGTCTGCACATCTGGGGAGAATGCTGGTGGACAGGAACACTTTCTATCTGTCTCTCCCTGTCTCCTGTCACTCTACCTCCCAAGTTTAAAAAAGAAAAATAGAAACTCTCAGGATCTTATCTGTCTGTGACACACTTCACAGATTTGTAATCTTTTTTTATCAGAGAGAGAGAGAGAGAGAGAATATCTCAGACTCTAGGTAAAATTTAACAACCTGGTTTTCTTTTTATTGCATTGTATTTACATGGTTACTATGTATGGCAAGTAATACAAGTTTTCCATTTACAGTAGCAATATGAAGTTTCTTTTAAAATAAATATACCCAAGTGTTAACAAGTGACTCAACTTAAAGAAAAATGACCATAGGCTAAACAGTGAACTGACAAAAACAGGAAGGTAGCACTGAGAGACTGCTGGCTGCATGAGGCTGTCGGAGAAGGTGCTCAGCCCTCGCCCACCTGGGGGCTCCAGCATCCCTTTCTCCCCCGGGGTCACCGTCCTGCACAGACCAGAGGCCTGGGGGCCGGGACGCCCAGGGCAGGCTGCAGGAAGTGGGCAGCCCAGCGTGAGTGTTGCAATTCTGGGGAAGAGGTTTCAGCCCCTGGCCATTGCAGAGGTCCCCAGGGCCCCGTTACACAGAGCAGCCTCCCCAGCCCGGGCTCCACTTCAGAGAGCCTGTTGCTGAGGAGGCAGCCCCCAGGGACCTCCCAATGTGTTTTCAAGTCAAATCCAAACCTTTGCAGCTTGGCCAGGCCCACGCCTTCCACGCCGGCTGCCTCCAGGAGTCGGCCATGGGGCCAAGGCCTCCAGACAGCATCACACCCCATGCCTGGCACCTTCACCTCTCCTGCCCCCCCAACCCTGATTAGGCCCAAACCTTGGGATTAGAGGTGGGGGTGGGAAGGGCACAGGGGGAAGCTAACCGCCTCCATTGTGGCAAAGGCCCAGGTGTGAACCCAAGTCTGTCCCACATCAGCCCCTCCCTTCGCAAGATTGTTGTGGACAATACGAGAGCCCCACACATCAGGCACTGCTCCCAGGGTCTCCCGAGAACTTTCCCACTTCCCACCCCCAGGGACGCTACGAGGTGCCGTTAGCCTGTTTCGGAGATAAGAGATCAGAGGTGAGGCAGTGCCAAACACCTTTCTCAAGGTCACCCAGCCCTCGATTAGAACTCTGCAGACACACAGTCACAGCCGTCACCTGCAGGGTCTCAGGGCCCAGAGTCCCAGAAGTGAGGAAACAGAGACAAAGGCTGGGGCTCCTGTGACCCTGGCAGGAGTCTCCCAGGCAGCCTCACCCAGTGTCTGATCACCACCAGGGCCACAGCACTCTACCTATGCGCTGTGTGGCCTGGGGCACCCCCCTTGCCCTCTCTGGGCCTCTACATCCCTTCTGAGTTCTATCATAGGGGCTCTCCAGCTTGGCCCTGCTGCGACAGCCCCTCTGCCCCCTCCAGGAGCCTGCGGTCCCTGCTGGAGCGGAGCCAGGGAAGCACATTGGGGAGAGGCCTGGGGACCATCTCCGGCTTGGCTCCCCTCTTGATCCTCAGCATAGATGCTTCTCCCCGAGGCGGAGGCAGGCCCCGGCCCAGACATCAAAGGGTCTGTACGCCTGGCGCTTTGATGAGAGCCTTGTAAAGTAATAGGAAACAGGAGGATGACACTGTGCCCCCGCCCGAAGTGCAAGGCTTGGAAAAATGAAAAGAAGAAACTCTTGGCAGTCCTCTGCGCGGGCTTTGGCTGAACTCAGCCTTGCGCAGCTGCCGGCAGCCTGTCCGCTCCCCAGGAGAACTCTGCAGCCACCCCCGGGGACATGGGTGCTTGCACGGCGGCGGTGGCGGTGGCGGTGGCGGGGGGTGGGGGTGGGGGTGGGGATCTCACCACAGCAAAGGAGCTGGTATTCTGACACCCCGTTTTCCCAGGCAGACTGGGCCAGAATGAGGGCTGGTGGCGTCTTAGGGAAGCGCCTCCAGCCTGTCTCAGCCCTCAAGCCCGTGCTATTTCTAATCCACTCATCCGCTCCTCCCACCCGCACCTGCCCCATCAGCAGCAGTGGATCGGAGACGGAGCCAGAGGCTTGGTGACATCCCCGAATGCCAGGCACACACGCTCTGAGCAGCAACGCGGTGGCTAGGGAGCCAGCTCCCATGTGTAGCAGCCACAGGCTCCCAGGTTGGGACGCACTCGTTGCAGGACTGTGCGTGCAAGCCAACAGCTAGAAGCAACGTCGCTGTCCATCAGCAGAGGCCAGGGAATACTGTGCAGATGTCCCTGTCACAGAGCAGCGTGTGGGGGTGAGATCAGTGCCAGAGGCCTGCTCCTGCCGCTGAGGGGGCATCGGAGCAGAAGGCTGCGGAGAACACGCTACCGCTAAGAAGGAGATGGAGATGTGGAATTGATGTCGCCCGCAATCTCACAGGACGGCTGGGAGCTGCCTCTCAGAGGAGAGCTGGGGCAGGGGAAGGACATTTATGTTTACTGAACATCCAGCTCCACTGTTTGCTTTTTGTTTTCACAATGAGTGTACAATATACATTTTTTATGTTAAAAAAAAAAAGTGCTTTCTCTGTAGAGGGTAAAGTCTAGAGGCCTCAGCCGGATTTTATGGCCCCTGGGAGCTCTTCCCCAGCCTCCTCTTCTCTGCCTTTTTTTTTTTTTTTGACAGGCAGAGTGGACAGTGAGAGAGAGAGAGACAGGAGAGAGACAGAGAGAAAGGTCTCCCTTTGCCGTTGGTTCACTCTCCAATGGCCGCCGTGGCCGACGCACTGCAGCTGGCACACTGTGCTGATCCGAAGGCAGGAGCCAGGTGCTTCCTCCTGCTCTCCCATGGGGTGCAGGGCCCAAGCACTTGGGCCATCCTCCACTGCACTCCTGGGCCATAGCAGAGAGCTGGCCTGGAAGAGGGGCAACCGGGACAGAATCCGGCGCCCCGATCGGGACTAGAACCCTGTGTGCCGGCGCCGCTAGGTGAAGGATTAGCCTAGTGAGCCACGGCGCCAGCCCTCTGCCCCTTCTTGTAGCCCAGTTCTGCACCCCAAAGCACGCAAGAATGAGATCTCCTGCTTCCCCACCGCAGTCCTGTGCCTGAGGCTCTAAGGATGCCAAAGACCCCCTTTTTGACTGACTTGTGGAGCTCCTTGCCCCCCAGCGTGGGCTGAGCAGCCCACGGCCAGCTCTGGGACTTCTCCCTGGTTGCACACACACTCCACGCCAGCTCCAGGGGCTGGGGCTGCAGGTGCCTCAGGGGAGTGAGGTAGCTCTAGGCAGGGCAGGTGCAGCCCGAAGTCAGGGACCTTACACAAGCGGCAGCCCTGCCAGCACCTGAGGTACACCTGAGGGTACAGAACATGCCAGGAGGAGAGGCTTCCGGCCAGGCTGGTCCTCCTGCCCCAGACCTGGAACCTCACTCCACCCCCAGGGACCCAGCACCTGTCCTGCCAGCTCCCCTGGGCTTTGAGAAAGGCATGGTATGGGGGGAGAGCACCTGTACTCAGGCATGACAAAGCCCCACGAGGCTGGCCCTCCCAAAGATGTAAGCAAAACACTGGATTTGGGTGCTAGGAGAGATTCAACATTTTCTCTTTTAAAAACATTTTTTTAGGAAGGGCACTGTGGTGCAGCCGATTAAGCTGCTCTTCAGATGCCTGGGTTCCACATCAGAGTGCTGGTTTTGAGTCCTGGCTGCTCTGTTTCTGATCTAGCTTCCTGCTAATGCACCTAGGAAGCAGTGAATGATGGCCAAGTTCTTAAGTCCCAGTCATCCATGTGGGAGACCCATATGGAGAGTCTGGCTCCTGGCTTTAGCTTGGCCCAGCCCTGGCCACTGCAATTATTTGGGGAGTGAACTAGCTGCTGTGGACATTTGGGGAGTAAACCAGAGGATAAAAAAATCTCTTCTCTGTGTGTATTACTCTGCTTTTCAAATAAACAAATCTTTAGGCCGGCGCCGTGGCTCAATAGGCAAATCCTCCACCTGCGGCGCCGGCACACCGGGTTCTAGTCCCAGTCAGGGCACCGGATTCTGTCCTGGTTGCCCCTCTTCCAGGCCAGCTCTCTGCTGTGGCCTGGGAGTGCAGTGGAGGATGGCCCAAGTGCTTGGGCCCTGCACCCCATGGGAGAGCAGGAGGAAGCACCTGGCTCCTGGCTTCAGATCAGCGCGGTGCGCCGGCCATGGCAGCCATTGGAGGGTGAACCAATGGCAAAAGGAAGACCTTTCTCTCTGTCTCTCTCACTGTCCACTCTGCCTGTCAAAAAAATAAATAAATAAAAAATAAACAAATAAACAAATCTTTTAAAAAATTTAATTGGTATATATTATTTGTATATACTTATAGGATATAATTTGATACATGCATACAACACTTTGTTACATAGTTCAAAGCAACCTCTTTTTTTTTTTTTTTTTTTTTGACAAGCAGAGTGGACCCTGGGCGAGAGAGACAGGGAGAAAGATCTTCCTTTTTCCGTTGGTTCACTCCCCAATGGCCGCTGCGGCCAGCGCACTGCGCTGATCCGAAGCCAGGAGCCAGGTGCTTCCTCCTGCTCTCCCATGCAGGTGCAGGGCCCAAGCACTTGGTCCATCCTCCACTTCCCTCCCGGGCCACAGCAGAGAGTTGGACTGGAAGAGGAGCAATCAGGACAGAACCAGCACCCCGACTGGGACTAGAATCCGGGGTGCCGGTGCCACAGGCAGAGGATTAGCCTAGTGAGCCGCGATGCCGACCTCAGCAACCTGTCTCTTTAAAAGAGAAGAGGAAGTCTTGTAATTCTGTCCTAGGTCACAGCAAAGCTCAGAGGGGCAGGACTGCAGTGGGGGATTTTGACTCCTTTCCCAGAATCACTTTACAGTGGTAAGAGGACAAGTTTGGGGCTGTGTGACCTTAAACAAATGTACTTCACTTCTCAAAGTCTGTGTGCTCATCTCTTATAAGAGGGCATTGAATGAACTTTGAATCCATTCATTCGACTTCTCACACATTCATCCTTCTAGTCATCCACTTATCCATCCATTCAGCTATCCCTCCATCCATCCGCCCACTCATTTATCCATGCATTCATCCATCCATTCAGCCAGCCAGCCATCCACCTATGTATCCATTTATCCATCCATCCATCCATACATCCATTTATCCATCCATCCATACATCCATCTATCCATCTATCCACATATATATTTTTATCCATTCACTCATCCATTTGCTCAACAAATACCTGTGGGTTTTACTGTATACCAGGGCCCCAGGATAGTCTGGTGAAAATGACAGACACATCTCTGCCCTTTCAGACAGAAGGGGCACAATGTCTCTCAAATGACCCCACAAATGAGTGTCCAAGTACAAGTGGAAAGCCCTGGTTCCAGAAGTACTGTCCTGGGGGAGCTTGACCGTGTTCCTGGGGTGCAGTGGGGTCTGTGCAGATCTCGGGGCAGACTTCTAAAGGAAAGAAGGTGTCCGGGTGGAGAGTGAGCCCACAGGTTGTGGTTTAGGGGCCTCCTTCCCGCAGCATTTACTGATTCCACTATCGTGTGATTGTTTCTAACCTTGCTGGGATGCTGGGAGCTTGCTGATCAAGTCACAGCCCCCGCCTCAGCTGCCCCACCCTGAGAGAGGTAACTGGCAAGGGAGCGGCTTCCCTTCTCCTTCCCCATTTTCCATCCCCACCAGGTCTGCTTGCTTGACACACGGGCCTGCAGCCACCCCACCACCTGGGAACTTCTGAGGATTTTCAGAGCCTGGTCCCTGCGCCTGCCCCTGGCGGGCTCCCACTCTGGGTGCAGCACTGCAGCTGGGGGCCTCCTGGCTCCTCCCTCCCGGGGACCTAGATCAGGATGCCAAGGAGACCTTTGCCTGGCTCAGGGCCTCCTGTAGCTCCTCTGGGGCCAACGCTGACTGAGTCTACAAGAGTTCCGCAGTCCTGGGTACCAGGATCAGGCTCATCCCTGGAGGATGAATCTGCCGGATGCCTAGACCACAAACCTCTTGGACTATTCTGTCCCCTCTGTGGTCCTAGGGCTCCCCAGGTACTTTCTCCACCTTGGCTCAAGCAGTGCTCAGTTCCCAGAATGCCCGGCTCTTTCCTCCAATCCTTTAAGGCCTGCCCATGTCCCAGCTCTTCCCCTGTCCCTTCCTTGCCCAAGTCGGTGCACCTGGTGGGACAACTTGGGTTGCAGAAGAGAAATGCCTAGGTTTCTGTGCACTCCGGCTGTGGGGCGTGGTTTCCTTCTCTGTCAATGGAGGGGAGATGGTGACCATGGTAACCATGTCTCCTGGTTGAGTGCACCCAGGGTAAGTAAGGGAATGCACATTTAGTGCCTGCTGCACACCCGGGAGCCGCAGTCACTGTTAGGCCGCCCCTGAGCTCCCTTGGCATTCCCTGTCCAGCCCATATGCCTGGGATGCAGCGCCCACAGCCTCACACCCTGTGTTTGCTGCACAGTGCTGGCCGCCCAGTTGAAAGCCGTGGCCTGCGCACAGGGAGCTTAGCCCTGAGGCCTGGTTCTGCCTCTCACTGCTGGCAGGGCCTGGAGCAAGCCTTTTCCTTCTGGGCTTCCTGTGCCTGAAGGAGCTGTCAGGTCCCTGAGGATGGGACCCCCAGGCCCCTGCCTGACCACAGCACCACACTGAGCCCAGGGCCAGACATGCCACCATGGATCCCCCAGGTTGGCTGGAGAGGGTGAAGGAGGAGGGAGAGGGAGGAGGGAGGGGGAAGGGGCTCGGCTACCCGGGGCTGAGCTTCTACTGCAGAAGCTCCAGTCTGAGACAACCAAGTCCACACAAGAGGCCCAGAAGGCAGTGCACAGGCTGGCTGCCCTGCGCCTCGCACGGCCTGAATCGGAACAAGCCTGGTCTGTTCAACTGTGTACCAAGGGCTGGGCAAGGCCTAGGGAATTCGGGTGGTGAGCGCTCAGCCACCTCAGCCTGGGCAGGGAGCAGGACGGGCTCGGGCGTGACCAGCGCAGGCTCTCCTGCTGAGCTCCGCTGTGAGCCTCGGTGCCCGTGCAACAGAGCCAGCGAGGCAAGGGCTACACAGCGCCTGGCAAGAAACAGGGCAACCGGGCAGAAAACGCTCAATAGATCAGTACACGGGTTACTAAGATGACCCTACTGCTATTGCTATGATCACACGTGTGTAGGAAGCAATGGGTGTACAGGCTTCCGTGTGTGTGTGACAGGCAGACAGACAGACACAGACACACACACAGACACACACACACACACACAGAAGGGCAGAGGATCCTGCCAAGTAGCCAAGGATGTGCACACAATGTCATGGTTTCAGGTCCAGGAAGCTTTGAGCAGTCACCCCCGAATCCAGTCTTGTCCCCAACCCTCCTCCGAGCAGTCACAACACAGGCTGCTTTGCCACACCTCCCTCTCCCAGCTGAGAGCTGGCCGGGTCCTCCCCAGGGAGCTCTCTCCAGGGTTGAGGGGCTCTCATCCTAGCAGGTCTTGCCCTGTGTGTCACGGGGAAGTTGGCCTATCCCTCCACAGCCCCACGCCTGGGGCAAGTGCTCAGGGCACAGAATCCTGCCCTGCCGCCCACCCCCACCGTCTAGGCCAGAAACAACTGTCACTCACTGCTTGCATGAACTGCAGTGCCTGGGGCTCAGGCTGCCCCAGAGGCAGATGGGGAAAGTGTGGCACACAGCAGGTAGGCCAGGTGCTCCTGGGTAGGTGCAGGACGCCCCCTCCCTGCAGTGTCCTGGGAAGAGCAAAGGACAAGGTATGTTTCTGGGCCTGGGGCAGACCCTGGGTCTCTGCAGCCACAAGGGGAGGGTCCCTGCAGGCACCACCAATGCCCTCCCTCCAAAATCAGGGCCAGGACACAGCAGAACTAAGGGTGGCCCCAACCGGAAGGACACGAGCAGAGCCGAGGGAACGGGGACTGTGTGTGCGTGTTCAATTGGTTCGTGTGAGCAGTTTTACTTCTTGGAATTTATTCTAAGGAAATGACCCACATGTGCACGCAGGGTGAGGCAGAGAGAGAGACGCCGCTGCCCTGTTCGGATCAGGGACACTCTGAGCGTCCCCTCAGAGCCCACCGATGTGACATCAGGGTCGCTGTGGACGTGCCAACCTTCACACCACGCTTTGAGCACAGAAAGGCACGTTCCAGAGCCAGACAGACGCGACGAGTCCATTTTGGGAAAAATACACCTACATAAATATTTATACGTGTGGACCCAGAACATAAATAGTCAAAGAATCCAACCAACAGCCTGGCAGTTGGTCATCCAACCTGCTGACTCCTGGGCTGTTGCTAGCTCTCCTTTGTGTCATTTCTTGTACATACACACATCGCTCTGTCCTCTGGCACCTCCTGTTTACACGTAAAATACCAACGGTAAAGGAAGACCTTTCTCTCTGTCTCCACCTCTCTCACTGTCCACTCTGTCAAAAAAAAAAAAAAGAAATTTCTTAAAAAAATAAAAATAAATAAAAAAATAAAAAATACTAAAGTCTTCCACCCACACATGTGACACAGAGTCCTGGCACAGCCCACGGCCGGGCTGTGCAGAGCTGCTCATGGGGCAACACGCCCTGGGCCCTCTTAGCACCTGCTGGTGGAAATTTCTCAGGGGGCCTTCAGACACACTCCCCAGATTGCAAATCCAGGGGCCTCACTGCCAGAACTGCACACGAACCTTGGGCAGGTTCAACATGGTCCCCCTGGGAGCTGCAGGCCCTCCCTGGGTGGCGCTGTGCCGCTCGTGGCAGGTCATAGGGGCTGAACCAAGCCCCGAGAGACACAGCCACGGGCACGCACGGGTCAGCAGGAGACGCAAAGCCACCTGACCTGTCCGTGGGGAGGAGCAAGAGGCTCAACATCTGGGCAGCTGCCCTCTGGCCCACTGCCGGCCTTCCCTGCCCCCGCCATAGCTCCCCAAAGGCCCAGAACATCTGGCTGCTGGCCTGGCTCCAGGAGGGGTGAGTGAGGGGCCTCCTTCCGCCAGGCCCGGAGGCTGCTGAGTGCAAGGCACATCAATCAAGGCTGCAGGGCTGGCTGGTGCTGGGAGCGGAGCGGCTCCTTCCCTGCCCCCTCCCCAGACATTCCTGGGTAATGGAATCTCCTTTCCTGTTCATTTATTACCAACCCACAGCACTCAGCCAAGCCCCCGTCTGCAGGCTCGAGCCCCACCAGCCCTGCCTTTTCCTGGGGAAAGGGGTCCCCTCGGGGGAGCGGGACGGGCTGCCAGACCCCAAGCCTCACTAGCATCGCCTACTGGGCTCCCTTGCCCTGCCCATGGACTTGCCCGAGGGAGTGACTCCGCTACGCGCTGTATGTGAGGGACTTCGTGTGTCTGGGCCTGGGAGATGAGCGCCATTCTGTTATCCTCATCTTAGCAGATGGCAAAGTTCAGGCTCTGAGACACCAAGTCACTTGCTCACAGTCACACAGCGAGACAATGGCGGGGTCTGCCTGGGCCCCAAGCCCAAGCCCTTCCCTCGCTCTCCTCTGTTACTAAGACGGCCGTTTCTCCAACGAGCGGCCCCGGCACCCTTGTCAAAACCCATGGCTTTACTTCTGGACTCCCAGGTCTGCTGTACTGATCTCAAGGTGTAAACTTCCGACTTCAGAACCGCTGCCGCCAGTGCCTTGCAATCCGGCCCTGCGAGCCCTCCTGCCGTGTATTTTTTCCAGGATTGTTTTGGTTACTCTGGATCCCTTGAAATTCCATATGCCTTTTAGAGTCAGCATCTCAGGTTGTACAAAGAAGTCAGCTGGGACTCTGACAGGGTGGTGTGGAATCTGTGCATCAGTTGGGAGAGTGTTGCCGCTTTCACAATGCTAATGAGTCTTCCAGTCCGTGGCTGTGTGATGTTGCCTTTTTATTTATATCTCTAAAGTCTTTCTACTGTTTCGTAGCTTTCAGAGCCAAAGTTCTACACCTCTCTTGTTAAATCTGTGTCTATATATGTGATTCTTTTCGATACTACTGTGAATGGAACTGTTTTCTTACCTTACTGTCTAGATTATCCATGGCACACATGTAGGAATACAGCTGACCTTGGTATGTTGGTTTTTATTTTATTTATTTATTTATTTTTTTGACAGGCAGAGTTAGACAGTGAGAGAGAGACAGAGAGAAAGGTCTTCCTTTAGCCGTTGGTTCACCCCCCCCAAATGGCCGCCATGGCCGGTGCGCTGCGCCGATCCGAAGCCAGGAGCCAGGTGCCTCCTCCTGGTCTCCCATGCGGGTGCAGGGCCCAAGCACTTGGGCCATCCTCCAGTGCCCTCCCAGGCCACAGCAGAGAGCTGGACTGGAAGAGGAGCAACCGGGACAGAATCCGGAGCCCCGACTAGGACTAGAACCCACTGCAGAAGGAGGATTAGCCTAGAGAGCCACGGCGCCCACCTGGTGTGTTGGTTTTCTATCCTGCAACCTTGCTGAGATCATTATTAGGTCTCCTGGTCTTGGAGTATTTTTACCAGACAGATCGTGTTGTCTGTTAACAGAGTAGTTCTTTTCCTTTCCAATCCGCACGCCCTTCATTTCTTTTTCTTACCCAGTTGCCTTGGCTGGCACCTCCAGCGCAATGGGGAGAAGAGCCAAGAGCGGGCATCTGTGTCTTCCCCTCTGCTCCCCACCTCCCACAGCTCTCTCTTCCCTTCTGATGCTTTCTCTTCCTCTCCTGTCCCAGTGGGGCTGTGGAGGGCATCAGGAGAGAAGAGTGCATACCCAGGGCAAGTGACAAAAGCAAAATGAGAAAGAAGAAAATCCATTTATCAGACCCTTGAAAAATCAAGGACTGGGGCTGGCGTTGTGGCAGAGCAGGGGAGCCACCGCCTGCCGTGCCAGCATCCCATATGGGCACCGGTTTGAGACCCAGCTGCTCCACCTTGGATACAGCTCCCTGCTAATGCACCCGGGAAAGCAGCGGAGGAAGACCTGAGGGCTTGGCCCTGTGCTGCCCATGTGAGAGACTTGGATGAAGCTCCTGGCTCCTGACTTCAGCCTGGCCCAGCCCTGATCATGGTGGCCACGCGGAGAGTGAACCACTTAATGGAGGATCTCTCTTTTGTCTCTCCCTCTCTCCCTGTAACTCTGTGCCTTTGAATTAAGGAAGTACAGCTTTAAAAAGAGAGAGGGCTGTTAAGAGACTGACTGTCAGGACTCAGCCTACACCACTGCAGGGGCTGGCCAGGCAGCTCTGAAATCCCCGGGCGTCGTGACTCACGCTCTGTGTCAACCTGCCTGGGCCACAGGGTACCCAGATACTCGGTCAAGCATCATGCTGGGAGCTTCTGGGCGGATGTTGCTGGCGGAGTCTCACGTTGGAATTCCTGGACCGAGACGAGCAGATGTCCCCTCTTAACGCGTCAGGCCTCGTCCAGGCAGGGGAAGGCTGCCCTCCCGCGAGCACTCGAGGCTTTTCTGCCTCACCCACTGAGTCACAGCCTTTCTCCTGCCTTTGGATTTCAGCTGAGCCCTCGGCTCTCCTGGTCTCAGGCCTTCGGGCTCCGTAGGAAGCACATCGCCGGTTCTCCAGCATCTAGCTTCCGAATGCAGACTTTGCAACTGGTTGGCCTTCATGATCACGCGAGCCGATGTCTTCACACACATGCGTGCACACACACGCCCATGTGCACACACACACACTGTGGGTTCCGTTCCTCTGCAGAACCTTGAGCGCGGGCCTCCAGGAAGGGTGGACCATCCTCTTCCTCAGGGACCCCCAGAGCCCTGCCGATGGAAGCAGGCCCTTCTAGATCAGCTGGGGTCACCTCCTCTGCTGCAAGACAGCTGACCAGGGGCTTGAATCACATCTCAGGACTCCTCATGGCCACACCTGCACTCGTGTGCAGCGAACCCCTGCACGTGAGCCGACCACCACATGGCACCACACCGGGATCAGCGGACTTGCTTCCCAGCTATCCTATGAGCAACATCTTTTAAAGCTGTTTTCTAAAGAACACGACTCACCCCAGGCCGGGCAGCTGGCAGAGGAAGAGCCAGGGGCTGGGCCCTGGTCACCTCCAGGACTTTCTGCGAGCTGCTCTGAGGTCCTGCTTCTCCCCACCCCCAAAGAGCCCCTGCTGTCCTGCGCTGGGACTCTCTTCCCTGCCTTAGGAGGACGCACGAGCGCAGAGACGGTCAAGGGCCGCCCCAGTCACACAGCAGGGAAGTGGGGGCTGTGTCCCACCAGCTCCAACTCCCCTCCTCAGAGCAGCCCACCGCCCACAGGAAGTGCCTCTTGGGGTGACCAGTTTGCTCTCCCTCCCGACCCCAGCATTGTCCAGTGATGGAGGACAGGGCTCCCCCAGGCCCCAGGTCAGTTGCATGGCTTGGAGCAGAGGGGACTCTGGGGACCCCGGGCTCCAGGGAGCTCCCATCTGGAGGCTAGGCCCACCCATGGGAGATGCCCCGCCAAGGCCCCCCAGCCCCTCACTCCCCAGCCCACCCTGGAGAGGGCCTCAGTGGCTTCTAGGGGGGTCAGGGTGCCTCCCGAGACACCAGACCCTCCCAAGGTCCCAGCTCAGCCATGCCCGCGGTCAGGGCTGACCCCTCCCCCGCCTACCTCTTCCTGTAGGGGCCTGAGTGCCAGGGGCGGCAGCTGGTGAACAATGCCCCGCTGTGTTCTTGGCTCCAGTGGGGGTGGCTAATTCAAGTGCACCGCACACCAGCAGGAGAGCCAACACCTCCCCCTGCCCGCTCCCCCCTCTGACTGCCACCTTCAGGCCTCAGAGCAAACCCAGATGCCCCCATGCTGAGCACCGCTCCCCCCGCCCCCAGCTCCCTGACAGGCCACAGCTCTGCAGTCAGGAGCCAGGGGCCCTGGGACAGGGGCACAGGGGCAGGCGCAGCAGAGCCAGCCGAGAGCACCCCCTGATGACCACTGACCACTGCTGTTCCACCTTTGCTCAGACGCTCTGCCCAGGCCTTGGGCAGCCTGTGCTGAATGAGGAGCCTCCGGTCACACAGCCCAGAAGCAGCAGGAGCAGAAGCCAAGGCTAAGGCCGAGGGCTCCTGAGCCCATGGTCTCAACTCCTGCACCAAACAACCTGGGGAGGTCCTGACGGCATTGTGAATGCAAGGGCTTACGGAGAGCCTGTGTGTTTCAGCACACCCCTGCCTGCCATAGCAGCCCAACCCTGCTGCACGCCACAGCTCCCCAGACGGCCTTGGAAGAACTTCTGAGCCCGGCTATCCACCCTCACCTGGAGATGCCCTCGCTGCCTCCCCCAGCCCCAGCCTGGGCCCAGGACTCACAGTCCCAGCTCGGGGTCCCCTGGGGCATGTGTACGTGGTGGAGGGAAGACAGGCCAGCCCCTGAGCATCTCCACCCTGGCAGGCCTATTGGTCAGCTGACCCCCACCCCCAGCCCTCCCAGGCCCCACAGGCCCCAGGCCAGGCCTGGCTTCCGGAGCTGCTGCCACCTTGGCCGGCCACGCCACATATGGTTTTCATCAGCAGCTGGCCTGGATGAATGGCGCCTTGTGAGAGCGCCACAGGGCTCAGCTCCACGGCGGGCCAGGCCAGGTGGGGCGAGAGGAATGCGAGGGGACCCAGGTGGGGGGCATGCTGGGCTGGGGGGTGGGGACAGGGCAGCCCACAGGTCCTGTGGTCAGACAGGGGTGGGGCACTGGCCCTGCCACCAGCAGACAGAGCCTGGGCTTACCCTGAACGACGGGTACGAAGCGAGCCCCGCACACCAGGCACCCAGCACCAGGGGCCGGAGACTCCCCAGTTTGCATGAATGGAACAGGAGAGGACCCAGCCTGGAGCAGGGAGCGGCCTCCCAAGAGATCGGGTGGCAGAGGCAACGGGAGCCCTGCGAGCCCACCCCTCCCGGGCCTGGGCCTCTGCAGCACCCCCCTTCTGGCTCTCCTGAACAAGGCCTCAGCAAGAGTTAGGCGAGCAGCCCTGGGCTCCAGGAAGGCAGGAAGCACTTTGGGAGGTGACCACTGACAGCGCTCGCCCAGGCCTGCACCAACTCCTGCTTGGATTCCGGTTTCCAGTTACATACAACAAAGCCATGACTCAGAAGGGGTAGGCAGCCAGCCCACGGCCACACAGCAGGGAGAGGCAGAGCTGGGAAGTGAAGTCAGCTCAGCCCTTGCCTCTGTACCACGGCCCCATGGAGTGTGGCCTTATCCTGCCTGCGGGAGCTGAGAGCAACTTGGTTTCCAGCCTGTGGTGGACCGGCCCTGTTTTGCTCAGCCTCCTCTCCTGCCCGAAGAGCAATGGGGGTGGGGGCGCTCCTGGATGTTTGAGAACAGAGGGGTGGGAGGGAGGAGCTGTCAGGAAGTGCAGACCTGGGGTCTTTTCTTACAGAGTCCCTGTGCGGTCCCGTCACCGCCAGGATGAAGTGCAGGCTCCTTATCCATTGCACAAGGCCCATCGGACCCCACAGACGCCCCCCTCCCCGTCTTCCTGCTGCCTGGAAGCATTGTGTGACTCAGCCATGTTCCATGCACTGGATGCCTACCCCGCCCCCACTGGGATAGGCCCCCCAGGCTCCACAGCTTTCCTGAGCACTTTGGAGAGCGGAGCCCTGAACCTCCGGGAGCTACAGAGGAAGGTGCTGTGGACGAGAAGCCCCCTTTAACTTGTTCCCCTTCTACCTGCGCCTGCACTCCTGTCTCTA
This sequence comes from Oryctolagus cuniculus, assembly GCF_964237555.1. Lineage (NCBI taxonomy): Eukaryota > Metazoa > Chordata > Mammalia > Lagomorpha > Leporidae > Oryctolagus > Oryctolagus cuniculus. Next base: position 37,819,043 of record NC_091437.1, on the reverse strand, counting down.
CCTGCCGGCAGCACTGCAGGGGGTGGGGGGCTTTCACTTCCAAGCCTTTCAGGGGCTCTCTGAGCTGAACTGAGGGTCCATTTCTGGAGGCTGGATTCTTTTTCTTTTAGTATTTATTTATTTATTTGAAAGTAGGAATTGCAAAGAGAGGGGCCAGTGCTGTGGCACAGCAGGTAAAGCTGCTGCCTGCAGTGCTGGCATCTCATACGGGCACTGGTTCGAGTCCCAGCTGCTCCACTTCCGATCCAGCTCTCTGCTATGACCTGGGAAAGCAGTGCAAGGTGGCCCAAATCCTTGGGCCCCTGCACCTGCATGGGAGACCCAGGGGTAGCTTCTGGCTTTCGATTGGCCCAGCTCTGGTTGTTATGGCCATTTGGGGAGTCATGGAAGACCTTGCTTTCTCTCTGTCTCTGCCTCTCTAGAACTCTGCCTTTCAAACAAAATAAATATGTCTTCAAAAAAGAGAGAGAGAAAGAATTGCAGAGAAAGGAAAGAGACAGAGAGATCTTCCTTCTGCTAGTTCATGCCCCAGATGGCCACAACAGCCAGGGCTGGGCCAGGTCAAAGCCAGGAGTCAGGAGCTTTATCCTGGTCTTCCACTTGGGCACAGGGGACCCAGCACTTGGCCACCTTCTGCTGTTTTATCCCAGGCACATTGGCAGGCCGCTGGATCGGAAGCTGAGCAGACAGGACTTTAACCAGCACCTGAATGGGATGCCAGCACTGCAGGCAACAGATTTACTTGCTATGCTACAGTGCCAGACCCAATAAAATTTTAGAAAAAGATTTATTTATTTGAATAGGCAAAGTTTCAGAGAAATATGGAGCAACAGAGAGAGAGAGATCATTTGTCTGCTAGTTCACTCCCCAAATGACCACAACAGTCGGCCAGGCTGGAGCCAGGCAGGAGGCAGGACCTCCATCCAAGTCTCCCAAGTGGTTGGCAGGAGCCCAAGCAGTTGGGCCATCCTTACTGATTTCTCAGGCACATTAGCAGGAATCTGGATCTGAAGTGGAGAGCTGGACTGGAACCAGCATCACTGGTGGTGATTAACCCACTGCACCACAATGACAGCTGCTTGGAGGAGGGCTTCAAAAGTAAGCCAGCTCCTGTCTTCCCTGTTCCCTGGGCTGTGTCGCTGTGGTGCACCAGCAGAGAGACAGCTGGCTGCGCCTTCTCATGGGGCGCTTCCGCCAGCAGTGCCTGCACACCCCCAGGGCCATTGACATCACAGGTCAGTAAGGGCCACGGGAGACAATGGCCCAGTGGAAACAACTGTGGGTGCCGTGCTCAAGGACCAGACCACGGAGCCTTCCACGTGGCCTTATGATGCTAGAAATTTAAACATTACCCACGGGATCAACAGCTGAAGTGTGGAACCTTCACGAAACTGAGACCCACAAAGAAGGATGATGCAAAGACAGCAGGAGACGGCCGCCACCTTTGCGATATGAAAAGAGCAGCTTACAAAATCTGCTGGGAGAGGGAGTCCCCAGCCAGCTCTGTGGGAGACGCAGAAAGGCGAAGAGCAGCGGTGCCTGCCAGGGGAGCCTCGGCAACGGGGGGCTGCCCCGCCACCTCATGGCCTGCAGACTGTGGGCAAACTCCCAGAGCCAAGAGTTGGCCATGCCACCTGCAAGGTGAGGGTGCCACCGTAGCTGGTGACACATGCCGGCCGCTTAGCCCAGGGTGGCAGGCTCAGATGGAGTCTGGAAAAACCAAGGGCAGAGCTTATCTCCAGATCGTCAGTCACTTTCACCTTTTTGGGTTTGCTTATCTTTATTGCTAGGCTTTTCTGCAAAGAATGGGTATTACTTCTAAAAATTAAAAGCAGGGGCCAGTGCTATGGCATAGTGGGCTAAGTCTCTGTCTACAGCACCGGAATCCCATATGGGCGCAGGTTCAAGTCCTGGCTGCTCCACTTCCAGTCCAGCTCTCTGTTATGGACTAGGAAAGCAGTAGAAGGTAGCACAAGTGCTTTGGCCCCTGTAACAGCATGGGAAACCCAGAGGTAGCTCCTGGCTCCTGGCTTTGGATCAGCTCAGCTCCAGCTGATGTGGCATCTGGGGAGTGAACCAGTGGATCAAAGACCCCTCCCTCCCTCCCTCTGTGTGTGTGTGTGTGTGTGTGTGTGTGTGTGTCTCCCTCTCTCTGTAACTCTACCTCCCAAGTAAATAAATGAAAATATTTTAAAAATAAAAGATAAAAGCAGGGGCTGGTGCTGTGGCAGTAGGTTTAGCCTCTGCCTGAGGTGCCAGCATCCCACATGGGTACTGGTTCATATCCCAGCTGCTCCATTTCTGAGCCAGCTCCCTGCTTATGGCCTGGGAAAGCAGCAGCAGATAGCCCACGTACTTGGGCCCCTGCACCCATGTGGAGACCTGGATGAAGGTCCTGGCTCCTGGCTTCGGCATGGCCCAGCCCTGGCTACTGCAGCCATCTGGGGAGTGAACCAGGGGATGGAAGATCTCTCTCCTCCTTGCCCCCCCTCTGTAACTCTTTCAAATAAATAAATAAATAAAATCTTTTAAAAACTTTTTTTAAAAAGAAATCTCTGTGTGCATTCTCCTTTCTCTATCAGCTGCAAGGAAAAGTCTGAAAATGTGAACGGTGGTGATCCGGGGCCGGAGGACACGGCCGCTGCAATGCTCTTCTTTGTCTGCATGTTCTAAGTTTCCCACATGGATATTTATAACTTTAGCGATAGGGGATAAAAAGTCTTCCTAAAGGCAGGAATTGGCCCAAGTTGGCAGCGGCACCACGCGCCTGAGCCCAGCCCCCTCCTCGCCTCCACTCCCCCACCCACGCGTGTGGGGTTCCTCACCCACTTGGCTTTGGTGCATCTCGCTGTCCCTCCTGTGTCCCTGTGAAAGGACTGGAACCTGTGTTGGAACCCAGGAGGCAGAAGCCAGGGCTCAGGCCCAGTGCGCCAGTCCTGCCCCGAGCCGCCTCCCGGGCTATTGTTCCAATTAGTGGGGACTCGAAGCAGACCCAGAGGCGGAACTATAAACCCCAGAGGCAGAGAGCTGTAAACAGCTGGGTAACCAACTCCAGCTGTGCAGATGGGCCCTGGCCTGTTCATGCTGGGCTGGATGTGGCCCAGGGGGCCACTGAGCAGTGCCTCTGACTCCCCGTCCCTGGCCATGGCTGCCATCGGCAGGGCAGGCATGGCAAGCTAGAGCACAGGGGGCAAGGGAGGCCCAGCACAGTCAGATGAGCTCGGGGCCAGGACTTTCAGTGGCCTGAGCTCCACCTCCTATGCCCCTGGTCTTAATTTACCTGTCTGCAAAATGGGTGAGAGGAAGTCACAGACTAAGCGGCCTTATCAGCTCCACCGTCTCTCGATTAACTCATAAATGTACGCATCGGGCCTTTGGGTCTGTTATGTGTGTATCTGTAATCTAATAAAAATCTAGACCATGTGGTAACATCAACATGCTGTAATAAAATTATCTGTAATCTAACCCAATACATCATATGTTATTATCTCATACTCTGACAATATATTGTTAATGGCCGTCAGTGGATCCATGATCAGACTATGTGCTGGCAAGCCAGGAAGGCTTCTTGTAGGAAGGGAGATTTAAGGGTTCTGAATTTGACAGGCCAGGGGACTGAGCCTCCAAAAATGTCACAACAGATGGCTTTGGGTGAGGGGACATGGAGGGCTGTTGGCAGGGTCATCCAAGGAGGGGCCCAGGCCCATCCTCCTCCCTAGAAACACACAGGCAAGGCAGAGGGGAGGAAGGCACCTTGCACTGAACTCACCAACAGCGACCAACCCCAAAGCTACCACAACGGGCTGCACGGCTGAGCCGCGGCGGGGGGGACACACCTCTGGGCCAGAATCTAGGGCAGCAGAGCCCAGGCCACAGGTTTCTCACAATGGCCTCATGGATCTGGAGGCGGCTGGGGGTCTGGTGGTATTTTGTGGGCGTCTGGAACACTTTGGCCCAGAGTGCTGCTGCACTGGGGACAGAGTGTGGGACTTAACACCCGGCCCCACATCTGGTCACCCAGTGCTAGGGCACAGTCATCCTCAGGCAGCCAGGTTCCACAGGTGCTCACACCTGATGGGGCAGGGGCACTGGGGAGTGAGAAGTCCAGAGCCCCCCACCCGCCACCGAGCTTGGTGCCTGAGGCTGGTGGGGGGTGGCACAGCCCAGTGCGGGTGCTGGAGGGGCTCAGAGGAGGGGGGTTCCAGGTGGGCGGCACAGCTCAGTGTGGGTGCTGGGGGAGTTCCAGGAGGGAGCAAGTGGAGCCCTTCTGCAGGAGGTGCCCCGGGAGCAGAACAGAGTGGAGACACAATAAAGGGGAAACATGGGGACCACTTCTGGAGGCCTCTCTCTGCTGAGCACCGGGTAAAGGCCACAGCCAGCCAACGCACGTCCCAGATCTGTCACCTGCCCAGTCCCCCATCAAGTATCCCAGACAGGCGTGGGTCAAGTGAGACTGACAAACTGTAACCCCACCCCCAAAAGCAGCCCCTCCTCTTCCGGAGGGACCCCAGAGCCCAGCCACTCCTGGCCCAAATCAACTCGTTCCAACTGCCATTTGTACCCACCGGTGTGTCATGCGCTCAACACTGCCTTGTGATGAGGGGAACAGCAGAGCCGGGCTGCAGACCCTGAACACAGCTATGCCCAGTGCAGACCATTAGGATGCATGAGGAAATGGAAAGACAGTCCCTGTTCACGGACCGGAAGGTCCACGGCTGTTCCGGTGGCAAGACTCCCCAGGCTGGCCTGCACAGTCAATGCCTTACCTTTTGCAGACGCTGCCGAGTTGATACTAAAATTCACATGGAAGTGCGAGGAACTCAAAGTAGCCAAATCCATCCTGCAAAAGGAAAATGAACCCAGAGGACTCACACTTGCCAATTTCAGTAACTTGTACAAAGTCACAGCACTCATGGCCACGGGAAACTGGCTTAAGGTCAACAGAACACGGAGTGTTTATATTTATGGTCAATTTTTTTTTTTTTTACAAAGATGTTGTCAAAATTCCATGGGGGAAAGAAAAGGCTTTTTAACAAATGGTGCTGGGACAGCTGCACTATGCAACAGAGTGAACTTGGACCCTACCTCATGCCATACACAAAAATCCACTCCAAACGCATCAGGCGAGGCGGGCGTCTGGCCTAGCAGTTAGAGCGCCTGCATTGCACACTGGAGTGCCTGTGCTAGACAGACACCCAGCTCCAGCTCCTCCAACACAGACCCTGGGCAGCAGGAGTGAGGGCTCCACTCACTGGGTTCCTGCCACCAACACGTTGCACTGTGCTCCCAGCTCCTAGTTTCAGCCTAGCCCCTGCAGGATCTGAGCTGTGTGTGTGTGTGTGTGTGTGTGTACATGTCTACCTCTCAGTGTTTAAAAATGGATCAAAATGGGTGGGCACTGCAGCACAGTGGGTTCATGGACCCTTATCTGAGTGCCCATTCAAATCCTGGCTCCTCTGTTTCTGCGAACACGTGCAGGCAGGCAGCCTGCAGGTGATGGCTGTGGTGTTTGGGCCCGAGCCTCCCCTGAGGGACACCCAGTGGAGTTCTAAGCTTCTGGCTCGGCCTGGCCAAGCCCTGGCTGTTGAGGGCACTTGGGGTGTGAACCAGTGGAGATGGAGGAGCTCTCTCCCCCTGTCTCTCCGCCTCTCTTACTCCCTCTCTCCTCAGTCCCTGCTAACCTCTCATCTGCTCACTGTCCCTGAGAATGCACGAACACCCATGAATTTAGATCTTTCCTACAAGTGGAATCGTGCCTTGGGTGTGCCTCTGTGTCCAATGTATTTCACTGAGAGTAATTTTTCCATGCTGATTCATGCTATACCAAGAGTCAGAACTCACTTCCTTTTTGTGACTGAGTAATATTCCATCAGGTGGACTTGCCGCACTTCAGATACCCAGTCATCTACTGAGGGACACTTGCGTTCTTTCCAGCTTTGGGTGATGGTGAGTCAGGTTTACCTTGTCAAACCACCAAACCGTCCCCACAGCAAGCAGTGACGGGGGCTTCTCGCTTCTCTTCAAAAAACCCAGGGCCCCAGTCAGTGCGATGTGGTGCTGGCCACACCCACCTGACTGCCAGCGATGCCTGTGGGTCACAAGCACACCAGCACCTTCTCTGGAGCCATGTCTCTTCCAGTCCTGGGCTCATCTTTGAATAGACTGGTCTGTATTTTGTTGTGGTTGTTGTCTATAGATTCTAGGGATTAAGCCCTCACCACACACACGATTTACCAAATTCCTCCCAGTCTGTGACAGTCTCCTGGGATGCACCAATTTTTTGTTGTTGTTGTTCCGTTTTAATGAAGACCACTTTATCTGCTTTTTCCTTTGTTACCTTAGCCGTTGGCGTTCTATTTAAGAAGTCATTATGCAGGGGCCACATGCAGCACCAGCATCCCATAGGGGTGCCTGTTTGAGTCCTGGCCCAAGGGTTCTAGTCATCCTTGGCTGCTTTCCCAGGCACATTAGCAGGCAGCTGGGTCGGAAGTGGAGCATCCGGGTCTCAAACTGGTATCCACATGGAATGCTGGTGTCCCTGGTGAAGGCTTAACCAGCTACGCCACAGTGCCAGCCCTATCTTTACCTTTTTCTTTTTTAAAGATTTATTTTATTTATTTGAAAGAGTCACAGAGAGAGGTAGAAACAGAGAGAGAGGTCTTCCATCTGCTGGTTCACTCCCTAGATGGCCACAACGGCCAGAGCTGGGCTGATCCAAAGCCAGGAGCCAGGAGCTTCTTTCGGGTCTCCCACGCAGGCACAGGGGCCCAAGGACTTGGGCCATCTTCTACTGCTTTTCCAGGCCATAGCAGAGAGCTAGATTGGAAGTGGAGCAGCAGGGACTCGAACCGGTGCTCATTTGGGGTGCTGGCATGCAGGTACTGCCTTTAACCCACTACGCCACAACACCAGTCCCCCCTTCACCCTTTGGTGTGTGACATCTGTTGGTGACTGCTCCTTCCAGGTGAATGGTCTTGGTGTCCTTGTGACAACTCCACTGGTGATGGGGCTCTTGATTATGTCCAGGGTCTGCACGTCTCACCCACACCAGCACCACATTATTTTGATTACTACAGACTTTTAGTGAGTTTTGAAATCAGAAACCAGGAGTCCTCCAACTCTGCTCTTCCTTTTTGAGACTGCTTTGGCCATCTTGGGTCTCTTGAAATTCCGTATGAATATTTAGGATCAGTACTTCAATTTTTGGGAAAGAAGAAAATCCTGCTGGGATTCTGAGAGCACTGCGTGGAAGTCGCCCATCTTTTTGGGAACTCTGTCATCTCTCGCAGTGCTCAGTCTTCCAGTTCTCATCTTTCCATTTATTTAGGTCTTCTTTAATTTCTTAAAAAGCAGCTGATTTTTTATTAACACGTAATACCTGTACATTTTAGGGGTGCAGGGCAATATTTACACAAATATGCACAGCGGCCCCCATCCACCCAGGCGATCAGCCTTCCATGTCCTCGGCTGCTCTTTGTGCTTGGAGTCCACCAGCTCCCGCCTGTGAGTTCTTTGTGTGGAACGGAACACATTCTGGAGCCGCCCTCCTCGGCTATGGGCCCCCAGGACCATGACCTCTCTCTCGGCCTTGGTGCCTGTTCCCAACTTTATTTTCTCTAAGCAATGTTTCATAGTGTTCACCTTAAGTCTCCCTTCTTGTTGATTAAACTTATCCCCACATATTCTAGCCTGTTTGATGCTATTATAAATGGAATGGTTTTCTTAATTTCCTTTTCGGCTTGTTCATTACGAGTGTATAGAAACATAGCTAATTTTTTTTTGTATTTTGATTTTATATCCTGCAACTTTGCTGTCTTTGTTGATTAACTCTAATACTTGTGTGGGTGGATTCTTGATTTTTCTAGACAAAAGACGTCATCTGTAAGTACAGACAGTTCTACCTGTTGCTTTCTGAGTGGGATGCCTTTTCCTTCTGTTTCTGGCCTAACTGCCCCGGCCGGAGCTGTCAGTAGCAAGTTGAATAGAAGCTGCTGATATCTTGAACGGAAGTGGGCAAAGCACACATCCTTGTCTTGCTGTTGATCCTACAGGGAATGCCTGCGGGTCCTCACCACGCGCCTGGGAAGGCAGCAGAGGACGGCCTGAGTGCGTGGGCCCCTGCTGTGCAGCTTGGTGATCTGGATGGAGTTTCTGGTTCCTGGCTTCAATCTGGCCCAACCCTGGCTGTTAAGGCCATTTGGGAAGTGACCCAGTGGATGGAAAATCTCTATCTACATTTATCTGTCATCTCTCCCTCCGTCTGTCGCTCTTTCAAATAAAGACATCTTTTTAAGAACGGACCTGGAACAGACTTCCTGCGCACTGTCCATGCAGCAGGCGCCGCTCCCTTCCTCCTCCTCACCTGTCATCCGGGTCCTGGCCCCACTTCTGTTTCACTACTGAGGAGACTGAAGCTCAGAGACACACGGAACTGCCGGAAGTCCACAGCCAACATGAGCCTGGGTTTGAAACCACATCTGTCTGCCAGGGCAATGCCTGGGAGCCTCAAGCTGCAGTTCCTCCCTCCCTCCCTCCCTGACAGGTATAAGAGCAGAGCCCTGCCCCCACACCCCCCATAAGCCCCCGCGGCAGAGTAGCTCCTCCGTTTGCTTCCCCAGCAGAGTGGGAATGACCTTCCCCCTGGTGCCCAGGGCCTCTCATAATGGAGAGAGCTCAGAATAGCATGAGGAGACAAACCAGCAGGTGCATGGATGTCGGGGTAAAGCAGCCTGTGCCACGACGCATGGGAGCTTCCAAAGAGGCGAGTGGGGAGCCGGGACCAGGGAGTGCAGACGCCTGTCTGCCCAGGTGCCTTGCTGCACTTGCTTGGTTTCAGACTTCGGGAAACACACACTTTTAAGAGCCTGTCGTGCTCCCCAGTCAGCCCAGGCCCAGGCTGTGGAGAACCAGGCAAGGCTCAGCGAGTTGTCCCCACTCTGCCACCTGGGCAGCCCTTCCTAGCTCCCAGGGCCAGGGTACTTCCCAGCTCAGGCCTAGGGGGCCAGGGCTGCTGAGAAAATGGTGGAATCCCAGGGGTAGGGGACCTCCAGCTCTGAGATCCTGGCGAAGACTATCTCTGAGCCTCACTTGTCTTCTCTACAACGGGAATGGCCGTAATCCTCACCTCTGAGGGCCGCCGCTGTGAGCATTTCAAGAGCTAGCACTTGGGGGCCGGTGCTGTGACATAGAGGGTAAAGCCACAGCCTGCAGTGTCGGCATCCCATGTGGGCAGCGGTTTGAGTCCTGGCTGCTCCATTTCTGATCCAGCTCCCTGCTAATGTACCTGGGAAAGCAGAAGAGGACGGCCCAAGTCCTTGGGCCCCTGCACCTGCATGGGAGACTCAGAAGAAGCACCTGGCTCCTGGCTTCAGATCAGCACAGCTCCAAACCATTGCAGCCATCTGGGGAGTGAACCAGTGGATTGAAGACTCTCTGTGCCTCTGTTCTCCATAATGCTGCCTTTCAAATAAATAAATAAATCATAAAAAGCACTATCACTTGACAAGCAGATGGCCTGCCTGACACAGAAAGTTTCCAATACAGTTGCTTATAATGGTGCCACCCCTACCATTGCCACTAGCCCAGTCACTGGTAGAGAAGTTCACACCCAGTAGCTCACAGGTGGCTGGGATGATATGATAGTGCCCTCTGGTGGAAATTTTCTGTACTGCACCTGATAAGCACCAAACTGCAGAACATTAATCAAAATTCAATTCTATTTCTTACATTTTTTTCATTACTGCAGTGTACATGTTTTAAGAACACTGATAGGGGCCAGCGCTGTGGCGCAGTGGGTTAACACCCTGGCCTGAAATGCCGGCATCCCATGTGGGTGCCAGTTCGAAACCCAGCTGCTCTACTTCCAATCTAGCTCTCTGCTATGGCCTATGAAAGCAGTAGAAGATGGGACTTGGGCCCCTGCACTCGCGTGGGAGACCCAGAGGAAGCTCCTGGCTCCTGGCTTCGGGTCGGCGCAGTTCCAGTTGTTGCAGCCAATTGAGGAGTGAACCAGCGGACAGAAGACCTCTCTCTCTCTCTGTGTAACTCTTTCAAATAAATAAATAAATCTTTAAAAAAAAACACACTACAGAACATTTAAATCAGAAAATCTGGCATTGGTAGACTATTATAGTAGACTATTATATAATTCACATTGGCCCGTGCCCATTTTGCCAGTTGGGAGAACATTTGGTATCCTTATCACCAGTTGGTTCCCAGGCCAGGGTCACGCATGGCGCCTGGTTACCAGTTCTCTTTAGTTTCCTTTGGTCCTGAACCATATCTCAGCCTCTCTGTCTCTCTCACTACCTTGCCACTGCGAGAGCTCAGCTCAGCCGTTCTGCAAGATGTCCCTTGTCTGTGGCTTCCTCCAGGTCCCGCTAGAGCTGTGCTCCACCGGGACCGTAGCAGGTGTCGGGCAGCTGTCGCCCAGCACGGCCCCTCAGTGGGCACGTGAGACATCGATGTGTTCCGACCCTGAGCTTGTCAACGGTGACTGCCCCCATCTGCGAGCGCGAGGAAGCCAAGCTCCAGGGGCATGGGTGGCGCTGACGCACGCCCATGGTCACGTGAGCCTCAGGATGCGTTCGCCAGCCCCTGGGCCTCCTCAGGACAGCAGTGCTGGCTGCATGGCATCATCGCAGCCAGTCTGGCTGCCTGCGGTGCCCCTTTCTGCCTCTCCCGTTTCTCGGAGGACCAAGCCCCCTTTAAAAACTCCCCTCTCCATCTCCTCCCCTCCTGCTGGAGTACAGTTCGGCGTGATACAGGGACTTACATCCCCAGCGAAAACTACATCCTGAGTAGGGATTTCTTCCCACAACGGTCACACTGCACAGCTCAGTCCTGTAGAAACTTCCCTGGCAGAACTTGGAAGACTGACTAACCACATCAGCATATTCCAGGATGTGGGTCCCCTCTGCAGGGAGTGCTCCAGGATGTTGCTGACCCCTCGCAGGGCACAGGCGCCCTGAGGGATTCCTCGTTGTGGGGTGGGGAGGGTCTGGGGGCTGTGACTCACCCGCTACCAGAGCGCCAGGACTTGTAGGTCTCTGGGGCAGCCAGGCTGTGTTTTTTAGAGTCTCAAGGAATCTTAGGGTGCCAAGATGGGCGGGGAGGCGGGGAGGCCCTGGGCTGGTCAGAGTCCAAGCCCTCACACCCACCCCAACCACAGCAACCCTACCTGTACCTGCTTCTCAAGTGACTGCTTCAATAAGAACCACCGCTGGGGGCCGGCGCGGTGGCACAGGTTGATCCTCCACCTGCGGCGCCGGCGTCCTATGGGTGCCAGTTTGAGTCCTTGCTGCTCGTTTTCCATCCAGCTCTCTGCTATGGCCTGGGAAAGCAGCAGAAGATGGCCCAGACACTTGGGCCCTTTCACTCGTGTGGGAGACCTGGAGGACGCTCCTGTCTTCTGGCTTCTGATCGGCTCAGCTCTGGCCATTGTGGCCATCTGGAGAGTGAGCCAGTGGATGGAGGATCTTTCTCTCTGTCTCTCCCTCTCACTGTAACTCTTATCTCCCAAATAAATAACTAAAATTTTAAAAACAAAAACAAAGAATCAGTGCTGTCTTAAAACTCAGAGGCTCCAAGCCGGCGCCGCGGCTCACTAGGCTAATCCTCCGCCTTGTGGCGCCGGCACACCGGGTTCTAGTCCCGGTTGCCCCTCTTCCAGGCCAGCTCTCTGCTGTGGCCAGGGAGTACAGTGGAGGATGGCCCAGGTGCTTGGGCCCTGCACCCCATGGGAGACCAGGAAAAGCACCTGGCTCCTGCCATCGGATCAGTGCGGTGCGCCGGCCGCGGCGCGCCGGCCGCGGTGGCCATTGGAGGGTGAACCAACGGCAAAGGAAGACCTTTCTCTCTCTCTCTCTCACTGTCCACTCTGCCTGTCAAAAAAAAAAAAAAAAAAAAAAAAAAAACAAACTCAGAGGCTCCGATGCAGCCTGACTCCCTGGCTGGCACAAGTGTGTGTCCCTCTGTCCTGTGCCCTCTGCTTCCGCACTCATGGTAGCCTCCACCACGGTCCCGGTAGTGATGGCCACAGGACCCTACTCTGCTCCCAGCTGATGAACCCCAGAGGCCTCAGCAGTGCTGACCCTCTGGGGCTGGCGTTCCACGCGCTCACACTGGCCCTGTGACCTTGCTCCCGGGGCTCGGGAACACCTGAGCCTCCCTGAGCACCAGCGAGCTTGTTCACACACACTGCTGATCCCTGTGCCCCCCGCTGCCAAGATCTGATTGAAGGGATGGGAGGGACCTGGGAACGTGCATTTTGAAGCTCCCCAAGGGGGTTCTAGGTAGCAGGTGGGAACATCTGCATTGCAAAGAGCTGGCCAGGCCTCCGCTTCACCAGGCTCCGGCCTCCGGAAAGCCAAGTCTACCTTCCCCAGTTCTCTTGGACACTGGGGCTCTCCACAAGCATCACGACTTGTAGGATCCAGGATATGGGCGGGGTCCTCACTGCGCTGGAGAGCTTGTTACACGCAGACGTCTGGGTCCCTCCCCACAGCTGCTGGAGTTGACACTGGGGGTTCACCTGAGGACCTGAATGTGAGACAGGTTCTCCAGGTGAAGCCACTGAGTGCAGCTCCCTGCACACACCTAATAGGGGAGCGAAAACGAGGGCCCCAAATACACGCGACTTGTCCCCAGTGACCACGCACAAGCAGGGAGAAACGGCGCTAGCCTGCAAGACCCCACAGTGCAGTGCCCACTCACTGCGCTTCCAGCTGAGCTGCGGCTCCGTCATGAGACACCTGGGCCAGGCCTCTGCTGTAGCTGCAAGGCTCCACCGTAGAACTCAGTGGAAGAGATCCAATTTGAGGAAGTCACCCAGGGTCTGCGTGTGTCTCTGTGTGCATGTGTCTATGCATGTATGACTGGGTGTGCATGTGTATCTGCATGTGTGCAGGTGCGTCTGTCTCTGCGTGTGTGCACATGTGGCTGTCTGTGCTTGTGTCTGTGTGCACACCTGCACATCTCTGTGCACATGGGTGTGTGCACGTGTGCACGTCAGGCATACTCTGGTTACTCATGCAAACATCTCTCTCCACTCTCCCCTGCAGGACTTGCAAAACAGCTCAAACGGGACCAGCGTGTACAAACAGAACCCCACTTTATTAGCAGTTAGTTCGCGATTGTACATTAATGGGGGAAGGTTCCCACTTTTAACACAACCCAAAACGGCTGCTTCAAGAGCCTTCATCGGGCGAGCTGGGTAGTGCCCATCTCTGCCCCCACCCCACCCCCACAAGGGAAGGAAACCTCTGCTCGGACCCCTAAGGTGCCCCCCACCCTTGCCAGGAAACGACATGAATTTCATGCATGAAGTACAAAAGGAGCCCTCTTGCTGATAACAAAACTAGCACAGTCGTAAAAAGCCCTCTGCTCCCCGTGCTCCCCAGGGCCGGAGAGAAGAAGGGGCAGGAGGTGAGTGTCCTAGGGTAAACCACGGCCCGGGTCTTCCCAGGGCCTTGGCATCTCCCCACACGAAGCTCCTGTGATCCCTCAGGGGAGCAGACACCGTCCCAGGGGCACCCCGTGCAGAAGTGGCAAAGCCGGAGCCCAGCACTGCCCTGGGAACTGGGGGCGGTGAGTGCCGGTGGGGTCTGGAAGCCCGATCTGGACTTCAGTGAGCACACGACTGCTCTCCGCTCTGACGTGTCAAAGCTCCTGCTGCAGCCCCCGCCTACTCGTTCCATGGAGGAGGAAACCGAGGTGCTAGGAGGAAGGCATCTCCCCGCTGCTGCCTGCAGCCCGGTGTGTTGGCCCTCACGTTGGGCTCGGGGCAGGCGGTACCCTGGTGAGGCCCTTCCCTGCCTGCCAGGCACCCGGCTCTGCCTCAGGCTCACAGATCAGGCGCCCCCAACAAGTGAAAACCCCAGGACCATACAGAGATGCTGTGCGTGGTGCCTGCGGCCCGTGCCCTCAGCCTCTTCCGCCCAGGCCAGTGCCCTGCTGCCTCCTCCGGGGAGCCCCCTCCACCTCCCGAGCTCCATCCGGCCCCTCTGCTGCTTTGGCACGTGGTACAGGTGATGGCGGAGATGCAAACGGCAAAGACTCGTGTGGAACACTAAAAATAAAGGGAACAGAGGCGGCGGCTCCAGGACCCCAAGAGGAAACCCTCGGATACAGAACACAGCACTTCTAATGACAGCAGGCCTGGTGGCCTCAACAGCAGGGTCGTTCCCAAATCAAACGGGCAGAGGCAAGACTTTCTGGCATTTAGCTGGAGTTCAGAAGCACGGCCTCTGAACGTAACGCGTGCGCCTTGGTGGGGTCCCGACTCCAAGACTAGGTCTAGGTTACAGCAGGGAGTCCGGGCAACAGAGCCATGGCCGGGGGAAAGTCACCGCGGTCTCGGCCGTGCCAGCAGCCCTGACTTGGGGCTGCAGTCTGAGCATTTAGGGGTGAAGGATCACAGTGTGCGACCTCCAGTGACCTGGGTCAGCGAGCAAGAGCCCAGTGCGGCCAGCGCTGCTGACTTCAACTCGGAGCTGGGTGCAGGGTGCTGGAGGCAGACATCTGCGAAGACATCCCAGCCCCCAGCAGTGCCTCTGACAATGCCCGCCTCGGCGCTGCCCAGCGGAGGGTCGGCCTGGCCACTGTGCTCTGCGCCTCGCCCCAGCAGTACTGGCTGCTCACGCGCACACTCCATGAGGCGCGTTTGAACCTTCAGACTCATTCTCCATGCAACAAGAGGCTCACAGCCCGGAAGGTTCTAGAATCTGGAATGACGGGCAGCTGCAGGTGGCACCTCCCACCTGCACACACCTGAGGCTCAGGGAGGGGAGCGCAGAACGGATGGTGGAGTCGGCTGCACACTTTCTCTTTTTCTCTTTTATTATTTGGCCGAACGCTTAACAGTGAGTAAGTGGACGCTGGACACGGGCCCCACTGCCCCCACACCTCTCCAGGTTTCTCCTCTCGTAGGGAGGGCAGTGTGGGCTCCTGCCAGCTGAGAGCCCCTCCTCTCCTCCCACACCCACCGTGTCTGGGCCCGGCAGGCCTGCAGGAAAGATGTGTGGAAGGAAGGGTCGCACCAGCAGCCACACTCACAAAGACCAGAGCCCAGACAGCCTGCTTGGCGCTCTCCCGTGGTCTCACACCACCTGCTCCTGCCTGAGACCAGAGGCAGAGAGGAGCGGAGCTGTCTGCCCTACCAGGAGGCCCTGGGCCCACAACGAGAGAGCAGTGAGATCCTCCAGCCCCTGCCACTGGGCAGAGGCCCTGGGTTGGCACCGTGCAAGGCGGGGCAGGACCTCGCAGCCTCTGAGCAGACACAGCACCCCGGCCGGCCTCCAACAGCGCGCGCCTCGGCCCTGCTGGGCCCACGGCTTCGGGTGAGCAGCATGATGGCAACCGTGTTCTGTGCAGCAGGAAACCACACGCCACATCCCACCACCTCCTCCATGCCGCGGGGGAGAGCTTGACAGGAGGGAATGGGTTCAGAAGGAAGACAGAGCCAGGCCCTGCAGGCCAGGGAAGGGCTTCCCGAGGCGGGGTGCAAAAGCAGGCCTGGGAACAGGAAGGTTCAAAGGCACCCTGGCTGGGAAGGAGTGGTTTGTCCCCATATCCTAGAACGACCACGGCAGTGACTGAGGGAGGGGCAGGAACCTGACACACAGCAGGACCCCACGGCTGGGCCAGGGGCGGCGTGGCACGGCAGGAGCACTGCACTGAGACCTGGGAGTCCCGAGTTCAGTGCTAGGCCGTGCTGCCGACCAGCTCCGTGGCCCAAGACAGCAGGCTGCTCCCCTTCTCCGAACCGCCTCACACTTGTCCACGGAGCCCTCGGGGCCCAAGATGCTGGATCTGAACGAGACAGGGCTCTCGGGGAAGGCATGGGTGGGGGAATCCGTTCAAAGTTGAATTGGCAGTTGGAGGGGCTGGGGAGAGGGCTCCCAGCCTCAGTCACTTCACATTGTTAGAAGGGGGGCAGGAAGCAGCCCAGAGATCCCGCAGTCCGTGGGGGACCTGGAGGCCTGTTATGGGTGCCAATGAGCACCCCGGCTCCCAGGGCAGCTCCCGACCTAGCACCATGTGAGGGGGTGGGGCACCGGCCAGCCCTGGGCCAGGCAGTCCCACCCCAGCCCCGGCTCTCCCACCCCAGCCCCAGGCTGCTTCCTTTGGCCACAATTCCCCCAGGTTTCCTGGAGACAGCTGCTCCCCTTGGCACAGTGCGGGGGCAGCCCCAGGACGGCCGCGGCACCTGGGATAAGGAACAGAGGCTTCCCCGGGGCCACCTGCACACTGTCTCCTTGAGACCTCAGACACAGAAAGACACACACTCCGTTCCGCCTCAGCCTCCAGCACCGCAGGAGAGGCCTGTGAGACCGGGGCTTACGGCCACCTTGTATGACTGAATTAAAAACAAACCCAACCAAAAAAATATAATATATATATATATACACATTATATATATATATATGTATATATATAAAACACAGTGCGACCCCAGCACCCAGGGTATAAACTCTGGCACCAAGAAAAAAAAAAAAAAAACAAAATATTAAAATACTTTAGCTTCTTAGTATTGAGGAAGTTAAGGGGGAGGGTCTCCGGGGGCCCTCGGCCGAGACCGGGCGGGTGTGGGGACAACGCATGGACACTGGGACTGCCCCAGTCTTTTACCACAGGAAACACCACGCATGTCAGATCCCAGGGTAAGGGGAGAGGGAGGTTTGAGGCCTGGGGCTCTGGGCACCCCCAGTGGCCCGGCAGTGCCCTAGGGCCCCCGGGGGCCACCGCAGGAACCGGAGAGGGAAGGTGAGATCTGAAAGTGTTGACCCGGACACAGGGCTGAGTCCTCGGCAGCAGGCCTCGTGCTGCCGCTGGGCAGCCAGCTGAGCTCCCTGGAGGGCCCGGCTCGACACACTCAGGGGAACGTCCAGTCTCGCTCCCTGGCTTGGCAAACGCCCCAGCGGGGCTCGTCTCCCGTGCCGTCTGCACGACAGAGAAGACATGGCAGCTATACTGAGGGCCGGCCTGCTGGGGAGAGGGGGCAGTCGGCAGAACACAGTGAGGGACAGGAGGGAGGGTCTCGCTGACTCCCTCCTACCAGGAAGTGGCCTCCCTAGAGAGGCCGTGAACGGAATGGACCTCTGGTGGCCAGGGAGGTCCGATGGGCCACGGGCCCAGCAGTGGTGGCCCGAGGCGCTCGCACACCTGCCTGGGCTCTCCTCCTGGCCCTCCGTGGGCCTTGTGGAGTATTGCTCGTGCGTGCTTGGCCGGCCCGGGCCCGGCTCCCCACTCTGCAGGTCCACGTGGCTCAGCATGCGGCGGGCGTCCCTGCCGTGGGCACGAAGGTGTGGTCTGAATGTGGCGGCCGCGGCTACCTGGTGTTTTGCAGGTCCTCCCGCAGCCAGGTGGGCAGTGTCTGGCCCATCTTGTACAGTAGCTTGGAGAGCTCGATGTTGTGGTCCCGGTAATAGTCCCTCAGGAAGGCTCGGGACTGCAAGAGCGAGGAGAGCTCAGAGGTGTGCCGACCCAAGGAGGGACCCTCTTCTGCAGGCACCACCCCGGGCCCCGCCCAGCACTCACAGCCCTCTTCTACATAGAACTTCCCTATGGCAAAGTCCCATGAAGTAGGAATGTCAAAGCATGGCCCACAAGGTCAGCAGCCTTGTGAGAGAGAGGGGAGAGAACTCACCACAACCAGAGGTCCGCGGGAAAAGGGACACCAAGCCAGACTGATCGAGCGTGCTTGTGCACCTCCTGTTTCTCCCGCAAGAAGGCGCTACCCTCCCAGTGCTCCAGAGCCGGCCCCTCCCAGCCCATGAGACACGCCCTTGTGCTCAGTTCCCGGCACCCGGCTACACCTCTCTCTGCAAGAAGCACTCTGGCGTGCACTGTGCTCATTCTACACTGGAAGATCCACTCACCCTCAAAACCCCACGGCGCTCAGCCCTCACTGGAAGCCAATACTGGCTTGCACCCACATCTTCTCCACTGACAACACCACCCACCACGTGCCAAGCCCACTTTACCAGAGGGTAAAGGAGAAAGCAGGCTCACCCCATACTCGCCCTCCACACGCACACACGGGGACCCGGCCCTCCCATCCAGCTGCCAAGGGCAACGTGCCCGTCACTTACATCCAAGTCCATCTCCGGGTATTTCCGCCCCTTGCTTTTGCCCAGACACTTGGTTTTTCCTCCTTCAAGCAGCTGGCACCAAAATCCTTTCTTTGGATCAAACCTGTGGAGGTGGGCAAGTCTGTGGGTGGGAGCTGGTGCAGCCGACTCTGTTCCCACTGTACAGTGGAATCCACAGATTCCAGAACCGCAGAGCCCAGGAGAGCAGTGAACCAACTCCCATCACACACTCTGGAGCCACTGAGCCCACGGGGCTGACGCTTGTCCGCTGTCAACCCAGCTCTGCCCTGGGCTACCCTAACCTCCCAGCCAAGGGCAGCCCACGCGCCCCAAGGTGTCCTCCTGCTGTAGACTGGGCTGCCTCGGGCCGCTCAGTGATCCCCGCTGCACACTTTCCCGTCCTTTGTAATGCCAGAACTTTCTGAGCATTCTCTAACACTGTGACAACTTTTTTTCTTTTTAACTCATGAAACTGCCATCATCCTTCCCAGCTTCCAGTGACAATGGGGGCAGGGGGAGGGAGCGGATTGGAGTGGAGGTTCTTTTATTTTTAATAAGTTACATCCCTAGCAAGAAATGTACTAGGGGTCAGTGTTGTGGCATAGCAGGTAAAGCCACCACCTGTAGTGCCGGAATCGCATTTTGACGCCAGCCCAAGTCCCAGATGTTCCACTTCTGATCCAGCTCTCTGCTATGGCTTAGGAAAGCAGAAGAAGATAGCCCAAGTTCTTAGGCACCCACATGGGAGTCTCGGAAGAAGCTCCAGGCTCCTGGCTTCGGATTAGCCCAGCTTTGGCCGTGAAGGCCATCTGGGGAGTGAACCAGCGGATGAAAGACCTCTCTTTCTCTGTCTCTGTCTCTGCCTCTGTGTAACTCTGTCTTCCAAAAAACTATATAAATCCTAAAAAGGAAAAAAGAAGAAAGAAATAAAGAAAAAGAAAAAGGAACATGCTGTCTGGGGCCAGTGTTGTAGGACACCACGTTAGGCCACCACCAGCAACTCCAAGACCCCATATCAGAGTCTCAGCTGCTCCACTACCAATCCAGCTCCCTTCTAAAGGCCCCTGGGAAAGCAGAGGAAGATGACCCAAGTGTCTGAGCCCCTGCCACCCACATGGGAGACTGGGGTGAGGTTCCAGGCTCCTGGCTTCTGCCTGGTCCAGTCCCAGCCATTGTGACCATTTGGGGAATGAACCAGTAGATGGACAATCTCTTTCTCTCTCTGTGTCTCCCTCTTTATCACTCTGCCTTTTAAGATTCATTCTACTTATTTGAAAGACAGAGTTATAGAGAGAGGTAGAGACAGAGAGAGAGGTCTTCCATCTGCTGGTTCACTCCCCAGATGGCCGCAATGGCCAGAGCTCAACTGATCCAAAGCCAGGAAACAGGAGCTGCTTCTGGGTCTCCCATGCAGGCACAGGGGCCCAAGGACTTGGGCCATCTTCTACTGCTTTCCCAGGCCATAGCAGAGAGCTGGATCGGAAGAGGAGCAGCTGGGACCAGAACCAGCGCCATATGGGATGCTGGCGTTCAGGCCAGGGCTTTAACTCACTGTGCCACAGCACCGGCTCCAATCACACTGCCTTTTAAAAAGGCAAATAAATGCTTCTCTTCCTTGGCGCTGCCTCCGGAGGTGGCTGCCTTCTCCTCGGCACCATGGCCGCCCTCAGACCCCTGGTGAAGCCCAAGATCGTCAAGAAGAGGACCAAGAAGTTCATCCGCCACCAGTCGGACCGCTACGTCAAGATTAAGCGTAACTGGCGGAAACCCAGAGGTATTGACAACAGGGTGCGGAGAAGATTCAAGGGCCAGATCTTGATGCCCAACATTGGCTACGGGTGCAACAAGAAGACCAAGCACATGCTGCCCAGCGGCTTCCGGAAGTTCCTGGTCCACAACGTCAAGGAGCTGGAGGTGCTGCTGATGTGCAACAAATCCTACTGTGCAGAGATTGCTCACAACGTCTCCTCCAAGAACCGCAAAGCCATTGTGGAGAGAGCGGCCCAGCTGGCCATCAGGGTCACCAACCCCAACGCCAGGCTGCGCAGTGAAGAAAATGAGTAGGCAGCTCGGGTGTGCATTTTATTTGTGTTTAAATAAAACCTTGAAAACCGGTCTCTTCCAAAAAAAAAAAAAAAAGGCAAATAAATGCGATCTTAAAAAATAGGAACGAATAAACCAACGATCCACAGCGCACTGAAATATGCCTGTCACTAGAGTTTGGCTTTTTGGAGTAAATTTCAAAAATGACAAAGCAAGGCCATCTTCCCCGGGTAACAGCACAGCATCAGAGATGAGCTCTGAGGCTGCTGTGGGAGGGGAGGCACACGGCAGCCCCTGGTCAGGAACCCGCGTCTGAGCACGAGACAGGAACACGGGGTCCACACGTGGCGGGGGAGGGACACGGCTTTCTGATCGGGTGGCAGGCTGGGCGATGATGAGGATGATGATGACAGTGACAATGAAACGACAGCAGCTACCGTTGCTGAGCGCTCAGTGCACGCTTCCAAGCAACTCAGTGACCCCCAGGGGGCAGCAGTGAGTGCCATGAGTCCCAGTGAGGGGGGAAAGGCGGAGGGACTTGTCCAAGATCACGTGGCTGACAGACGGATCGGAGATCCTGACCCAGGCCAATCCAAGGCCACAGCGCCCACTGCCCTTGCCGTGGCTCCTCCTGTACCTTCCACTTCCAAGATCACGAGGTCTTCCAAGAACAGAGCCAAGGAAGGGGACTAACGTGCCTCTCACCCAGCAGGGGGGTGCACTTATCCCCGAGCCCCTGCCGCACAGGCTGGCCATTTACTCCTGGGGGAGGGCTCCCAGGGCACCTGCACCAGTTCTGAGTGAGTGGGGATGAGCAGTCGTCAATAATAGGATTTGGGCCGGCGCCGCGGCTCACTAGGCTAATCCTCCGCCTAGCGGCGCCGGCACACCGGGTTCTAGTCCCGGTCGGGGTGCCGGATTCTGTCCCGGTTGCCCCTCTTCCAGGCCAGCCCTCTGCTGTGGCCCAGGAGTGCAGTGGAGGATGGCCCAGGTGCTTGGGCCCTGCACCCCATGGGAGACCAGGAAAAGCACCTGGCTCCTGGCTCCTGCCACCGGATCGGCACGGTGCGCCGGCCGCAGCGCGCCGGCCGCGGCAGCCATTGGAGTGTGAACCAACGGCAAAAGGAAGACCTTTCTCTCTGTCTCTCTCTCTCATTGTCCACTCTGCCTGTCCAAAATAAATAAATAAATAAATAAATAAAAATCCTAAATATTCAAAAAAAAAAAATAGGATTTGAGGTTCCTTTTCCTGAATTAATATTTTAAGTCAAAATCTAATTCCAAGAAACCGTTTTAGGAACTTAGTGCTGGTCTAATGCTTGAGCTGAAACCTTGACTAGCGTGACGTAACACACACTGATATTCCTTCTGCCAAACCCCCACCAGGAAGAGCTGCGGACTTGACCCCCGCTCTCCCGTAATCGTCCAAACTCGGACTCTGGCTCCTGGGCCCAGGGCCTGGCCAGGGAGCCTGCACCGTGGAGAGGCAGGGGCGACACTCACGCCAAGGTTTTGTGGTAGTCAATGGTGTTGGTCACCCCGAGGAACTTCTGCACCGTGTCCATCACCTTGGCAGGTTCAGTTCGCAGAAGTTTGCCATCCAAGACTAGGATCTGGAAGGGAGGAGAGGGAGAGGGTGACCTGGCTGTGTCTTCACTGTGGGGACAAGCAGGGCAGCAGCTGCAGTGGCAGGGACAGGCTTAGTGACCAGCGTGGACCCAGCACTCTCTCGGATCTGCTTCCTCCTCCACCCTTGAACGGCAGGTGTCCCTCAGCCTCAGACCTCTGGAGCCGGCTTCCCCTAACCGATGTCATCCTTTCCTAGAACTGGAGCCCACCCCCGGAGCCCCCCATCTCCTCCCTCCTGGTTCTTGCCAAGCTCCAGGCCCCCACGTCACTCTCTCGCTCAAGTCCTTCCAGGGTGTTCCTCAAAGGCCTCCTGTAACCTGGCCTCTGCCACCTCCCCAAGCCACGCTCGCCCCTCTGCCACACCCCAGCCTCCCTAACAACTGCAGGCTCTCTGGGTCCCTGAGGGCTGCAGAGCCTGCTCTGATGGGGTGAGGCATGGTGGGGGGGCCTCCTGTGTCAAGCACTACAACCTCCCCACAGGCCCAGAAGCCTGGCTTTCCCTCCAGGGAGGGCATTCCCAGCCCTGGGACTGGGCACAGGGATGCCCATACAGCGTCTGCTCCCTCAGACTCGGGCCAGGCGGCTACCTGGTTGGCATGAAAGGCGCTGAGCCAGCGCTCGATGTGTACGGCGTACCAGCCGGGGACCAGACAGCGGTTCTGTAGGGTGCGGAGCTTCGAGGACGCGTCGGGGCCGGCAGTGATCACCTCGTGGAAGGTGTACTTCAGGGCCACGGCATCGTCGTGGGCTCGCTGGTGCTGTGGGCAAGACCCAGGGTGGCATGTCACACGGAGGCCGTCAGGGGACAGCAGCCCAGCGAGTGGCCAGAAGACCTGAGGCTCGAGCCGGGAGCCCCATGTTCGAGTCCCTGGCTCTGCCTCACTGCTGTTTGGTCCCAGCGAAGTCCCTGCCCTGGAGCCCTGGTTTTCCTCTCTTTGCAAGCTGGGAGCTGCACCAGGCCAGGGTATGTAGATGCGGCCCCTCACACCTCATGTCTGTGAGTCCTGCCGCCACCACAGAGCGCGTGCACATACCCGGGTCAGCGTCACGGGCTCGCCTTCCTTCCTCACTCAGACTTGTTTCAGAAGGAAACTAGATGCAGTGCTATCCCTTGAAGGCAGCTATTTATAGACATGATAAACCCGAGGCAGTGTTCCTCAGTGCCAGCCACGAACCAACGTGCACTCCAGCCTAGAGCCTTGCGCTGAAAACGGAGCTTAGCAATGTCGGAACAGCTGCAGGAGTCACTTGCGCCAAACCACACGTTTCTCCTTTGCAAGACTCCGAAGGATTGGGAAAGCAGCACCGTCAGGGGGAGAGGGCCAGCCTGAGTCTCCTATGACAGCGCTGTGGGCCATCAGCGTCCGCCGAATTCCCAAATTTCAGTGCTCCAGGACCAGCCCACAGGGGACACCCTGTCACACCAGCCAACCCACAGCCCAGGGCAGCACAGAACAGGGCCTTGGATTGAGAAGACAGCCGTTCAAACCACTGCCTCGGGGCAGGTGCTGGGGCACGCTGGCTTAAGCCACTGCTTGGGACACCGTCCCATACTGGAGTTCCTGGTTGGGATCCTGGCTACTCGGCTTCTCATCCAGTTTCCTGCTAATGTACACGCTAGCAGGTGGCAGATAGTGGCTCAAGTACTTGGGTTCCTGCCACCGATGTGGGAAACCTGGTATGAGTTTCTGGTTCCTGGCTTCAGCCTGGCCCAGCCCTGGCTACTGTGGCTATTTGGGGAGAGAACTACATGATGGAAGATGTGTGTGTGTGTGTCCCTCTCTGCTGCTCTGCCTTTCAAATAAATAAACATAAGAAAAAAACCCCACCAAAATGCCACATAACAAAACTTAATGAAACCATCGGTGAGAAAGGGGGATGGACCCCCCCACACACACCCCTCTGCCCCCTAGCCAGCTGCTCTGAGGCTCCAGCGAGGTGGCACGTGTGGAGCCCTGCCACTATGTTGAACACAGGCTGGCTCAACCCATGGAGGTTCCCTCTACCCCTGCATTTATCACTCCCTGCCACGAGGCAGCCAGAGCAGAGAACCGGGACCTGGCACAGCAGAAAAGAAAAAAGGGCTACGAGTGTTTCTGGGGTTTTATTCCCCAAAAGACAACGCCCATAAGAAAGGCAGATCTCAGGGCCGGAGCTGTGGCGCAGTGGGTTAAAACCCTGGCCTGCAGTGCTGGCATCCCATATGGGCACCGGGTCGAGTCCCAGCTGCTCCACTTGAATCTAGCTCCCTGATAACATGCATGGGAAAGCAGTGGAAGATGGACCAAGTCCTTGGGCCCCTGCACCCACGTGGGAGATTTGGAAGAAGCTCCTGGCTCCTGGCTTTGGATTTGGCGCAGCTCCGGCTGATGTGGCCAGTTGGGGAGTGAACCAGCGGATGGAAGACCTCTCTCTCTGTCTCTACCTCTCTCTGTAACTCTGTCTTTCAAATAGATAAATAAATCTTTAAAAAAAAAAAAAAAAAGGCAGAGCTCAGGGCATAAACAAAATTTCTAGAGAACAAGAGGAAGAGAGGGCGCCCCACTTGGCTCAGGGAGAGATGGGATGATCGGACAGAGAGCTGTGGGGCCAGCAGCAAAGACGGCCTGCACTTGCTTCCTGCCGGGGACCCCAGAGGGGGACTAGACACCACAGTCCCCAAAGGAACAGGGTGGCAAGATGCTCCCAAAGGTGACTCAAGAGGCTGTCCTGGCCAGGAGAATGGACACTTCCCAGGAAAGCACAGGCTACACCCAGGTCTTCCCACCCCCAGAAGACAGCTGGTGCTGAGTTGATCAGGACAGCAGTCTCGTCCTCTGCCCGCCAGGGCCCCACCTGGGAATCACTGCATGTACTCAGCAGTGGCACAGCCCAGGAAGACTGGTGGCAGGGAAGGGACTCCCCTCGCTCACAAGCTTTCCTACAGGCCCAGGGGACTGGCACTCAGGTCTGGGGAGTTGAGACAGTTCTTTTCTTAAACACTTCCCGCAGGGACTGGGATGCATGCCCTCTTTGCACCTCTGTGATGTGTCACAGGGCAGGGGCTGCCTGGCCTGAGTGGACGACAGGGCCTGGGCCTTGCCCTTCTCTGAGTTCCAGCTCCCCCTATCCCAGTGTCCAGTGAGGAAGCTACAGTCACTGTCCATCAGATCCAGGCTTCCTCCAGCCTGAGTCCACCTCCATTTCTTATTGGGGTCAGAATCAGAGGGAGGACCCCACAAGACACCAGACGAGTGGGCATCAATTTCTGACTGTCTCCTCTACCAGGCCAGCTGGCTCCACCTGCCAGCTCACAGCAGGTGCCTCGCTCAGGGCTGTACACGGAAGGTGCTTAGCAAGCAACTGTGGCAGACATGGCCTGCACCTTCCACTCAGGGACTTCCGCCCCACCCCGCTCACCTGGTACCAGGAATAGGCCCGGTCTGCCGGGTTGATGAGGATGGTCAGGATCTTGGCCTTGGGCAATAGGGCGGCCGCCCGCCGGGGCGCCACTTCGGAATCGAAGTAGTTGGCGCTCTTCTCAAAGTAGAAGTCGGAGGTGGTGTTGGAAGGGATGGGGAAGAACTCCATGTACCTGCAGGATACCCAGGCAAGACCATGAGGAAGGAATATGGGGGGGGGGGGGGCTAGCATGAGGAGGTGAGGGTCGCCGGCTGGGACTTCCTCTGAGAACAGGTGGGGCCTAAGGACTGCTGTTGGCATGGCCGCTTGGCAGCCTCTCTGCTCTGTTGCCTTCCCAGGGGAGCCGTGGGGCCAGGAGGACCTGGAGACCCTGCAGGTTGCAGGGCATGGGGATGGAGAATGGAATTCCCTCCTAAATGCCAGGATCTGCCCATAGGATGCTCCCACTGCTCAACTGACAAGGCGCTACCTCTCTTCGCCTCTAGGGGGCGAGCTTGGGCTCAAAGCAGAACCACCTCAGGACCACAGACCGCTGGCAGAGGGCAGTTTCCTTCCTGACCTTTGGTGGCTGTCACTTTGGACCAGGGGCAAGGGAGCAGCACTCACCTCCTACCACTCACCCTCTCCCCAGGCTGCCATGGGTGAGCACAGCTCTCAAGATTGATGTCTCAAAAAAAAAACAAAACCAAAAACAACTCATGCCTCACCTACCACCTCTGGGTTCAGGGCCCCTGGGAAGAATAAATGATCACGCCAGGGGCCGGCGCTGTGAGGTAGTAGGTAAACTGCCACCTGCAGTGCCAACATCCCATATGGGGGCCGGTTCAAGTCCTGGCTGCTCCACTTCCAATCCAGCTCTCTGCTGTGGCCTAGGAAGGCAGTAGAAGATGGCCCAAGTCCTTGGGCCCCTGCACCCGCGTGGGAGACCCCGAAGAAGCTCCTGGCTTCAGATTGGCCCAGCTCCAGCAGTTGCGGCCATCTGGGAAGTAAACCAGTGGATGGAAAACCTCTCTCTTTCTCTCTCTGCTTCTACTTCTCTCTGTGTAACTTTGACTTTCAAGTAAATAAATAAAAACCTTAAAAAAAAAAAAAAAAAAAAAAAAAAAAGATCGCTCCAGGCCTCCTAACAGCACTGACTGGTGCAAAATCAGAGCATGACTTGGGGTGGGTGGGAGGTAAAGCCCATCCTAATTAAAAGACGAGGGTTCGAGGGTTTCTCTAGGGTGGTCCTGAAGACTCCCCAACCAGAAACACCTGGGGTGCGTGCGACACCGGCATTCCACAGGGGCACCAGTTGGAGTCCTGGCTGCTCCATTTCTGATCTAGCTCCTGGCTGATGCTCCTATCTCCTGGCTCCTGGCTCCAGCCTGGCACAGTGCTGGCCATCTAGGGAGTGAACCAATGGATGGAAGATCCCTGTCTCTTCCTCTCTCTGTCACTCTGCCTTTCAGACAAATCTATCAATCCTGAAGGCAGGCAAGCAAGCAACACCTGGGACCTGTTGGATTCTTGCATTCTACCTTACACCCACCTACAAAACCAGAATCCGGGCAATGCGGCCAAGCAGTCGTGTTCTCTCTCACCTTCCTGAACTTTCTCTGCCCACAATGCTTTGTAAAATCTAAACTGAGAAAGCTCTGAAAACAGATGCTTTGTGCAAATCCTGAGGTACTAACCTTCCTTCCTGGAAACACTCGCCTACTTGGTTACAGACATGTTAATGTACTTGCTAATAGGGTGCTGCCCAGGCCCTGCCGAAGATATTGCGTAAGCAGACAGCTTTGCACACATTACCTTTCTACAATCTGATCAATGCTGACTTCCAAGAATACACGTGGCCACAGTGGGTTTTAGATAAGAGATAGCAGACATAGATACATGGACAGGTACACAAAGCCAGACAGACAGACGAACACAGAAGTGACAGATAAGATACCAGCCAGGTACTCTGTTGACAGTAACATAGCAACAGTAATACACATACAAGATTTAAAAAGGCAAGTGGGGGAGAAGATGCAAATTGAAAACTGGGAGAGAAAAAGCCATTCCACTCTCCCTCAACACAGCCTCTGCATACAGGTCCAGGTGGGAAGCAGGTGACATCCTGCAGGCCACGGAGTTGCCTCTGAGGGGGCCCAGAACACCTTCTGCTCCACGTCAGCCAGCTCCTCCGGCAGAACATCCAGGGCTTGGCCCCTGCCCTGTCCCCAGCAGACCTTGGGAACTTGGACGTGCCCCCTCCCCCCCAACCAGGACTCAGCCTGCTTCTGTGCAAGCAAGGGAGGGGCTGGCCATGGGTGGATGACGCACAGAGCCTCATTGGCGTCCTGTCTGTGAGGCTCTCACACGACTCCAGGGTCACCATGCCGTGTCCCTGTTTACAGGAACTTCAGCTGCGTGTGAGCAGGCGCCAGCTGCTTCCTGCTGTGGCCACGGCAGAGCTCCCCAGAGGCCCCGCGACGGCCTTGGCGTGCTGCAGGACAGATGCGCCCACTCACCAGTCGATGCCTTTATGATAGTTGTGGCCGTTAAAAAACTGGATCTCCTCAAAGGTCTCCGAGCTCGGGTAGTTGCTGCTGAGGTCGGGGTGCATGCCCAGGAACAGGTAGAGGGCCGTGGTGCCTGCGGGCAGCGGGGCAGCTGAGAGCCAGGGCCCAGCCCCCCACAGATGGAGTCTGAGTTCTGACCCTGGTTCTCCCTTACCCACTGGGAGGTCCTGGGCAAATCCCTTCCCTTCTTTGGGCCTTAGTTTGCTTATCTGTACAATGAAGAAATTATACTAAATTCAGGATGGCCAATCTATGGCATGTGTGTGGACATTCCAACTGCTGTGCCCCTTGCAGACATCGCTAATCCATCAAAGCACTCTTCATGCTCAACAAGGATGTGGTCTCAGAATCCTTCTCACCACAGTACTCCAGTGGCACATCCAATTGCCTGCTGTCTCCCCAGAAGCCCAGATCAGGGTGCTCTCTGCTGCCGTCACCAGCTCTGGACTTTCCTCTCTGGCCCTGGGAGGAGCTCAGGTTCTCCAGCTCTGAGGCTGTAAAATTCTTGAAGAGCCAAGGAATCCAGCTCCTGGGTACGGTCTCCGGGTCACCTCCTGCTATGCCTCTTCCCTTTCCTCTCCTGGAGAGCTGGCTCACTCGTGCCCTGTGGTGTGCATCTGTTGTTATATGCTGCAGTGAGAAGGCCCCAAGAGAAAGGGCTGCAGCATGGTGACTAGGAGTATAAGCTCGGGGCCAGTGCTGTGGCACAGTGGGTTAAAGCCCCAGCATGCAGCGTCGGCATCCCATATGGGCACCGGTTCGAGTCCTGGCTGCTCCATTTCCTATCCAGCTCTCTGCAAATGCACCTGGGAATGCAGCAGAGGATGGCCCAAGTCCTTGGGCCCCTGCACCCGTGTGTGAGCCCTGGAAGAAGCTCCTGACTCCCAGTTTCAGATAGGAGCCAAGCCCTTTGGGGAATGAACCAGCAGATGGAGGACCTCTCTCCCTGTCTCTCTTTCTTTCAAATAAATAAAATAAATCTAAAAAAAAAAAAAAAAAAGAGCATAACCTGCAGAGGTCTCGGACTCCAGAGCCCATGATCTGGAAGTGCTTTTCCTGAGTGTGTTCTCTGACCCCTGAGTTTCTTCTCTGTGAAACAGGAACACCCGTCTGTACCTTACAGGGTCATGTGGGTGGCCAATGATCAGCACCACTGGCAGACATGACTAATTGATCACCATCCTCTTTGCACAAAAACAATTCTGCCTGGCTCAAACTTGCAGAGAAACTGATCTGGGCTTCCTTCCCTGCTTAGATCCAGAGACTCCTGAGAGGCTACTGGGAGAGCTTTGTGAGGCTGCAATCAGAACAAACAGGGAAAGTCCACGGCCCATCCTTCACGCCTCCCCGCCCCCATACACACAGGCAATTTGTGTTCCCCCAACCTCACTCCTGCTCCCTGGGAGAGGGCCCGAGATCCCTGGGCAGTGGGAGCAAGGTGGTCCCCAAAGTCCCGGGGCTGCAGCAGCAGGCAGCAGGGGCCTGGTCAGGGGGAGACCTGCCTGTTTTCTGGGGGCCGATGATGAGTAGCTTGGGGAAGCGGTCACATGTCTTCTCCTTGGACCAGATGTCCTTGTGGCGTTTGTCCTCGCAGGGGTCCTAGAACAAAAGGGGAAGCATGTGAGGGTGGTGGGGTACAGACCCAACCAGCGGCCCTCACAGCCCTGCTAGAGGTGTAACACCTACACGTGTCCTTGTCATATCCCCACCTCAGCCCCAGAGCTGCTGACAGGCAAGGGCAGCTTCCGGCTGGTTCTGCGACCCCCACAGAGCCTGGCAAAATGCCCAACTGTAAGCTTGGCACTCGACAGAACTGAAACACACTTGCTGAATTTAACTGGATGAGTTGTGTCGGAACCAGGGGTCAGGAACAGCTTCTTACAGTTTGGAGATCTTAGGTAAGTATTTTAGACTGTGAGTACGTCCTGATTTCTACTGCAACCCTCCACTCTGCTGTTGCAGCACAGAAGCAACGCTAGACACACATAACAGTGAGCATGGCTGTGTGCCAATAAAACTTTATTGACAAAAACAGACCACAGGCTGGGTCTGGCCTGTGGTGTAGGCTGAACTATGGGACTGCCACCAATTCCAACTTCTGCTTCCAGCTGTTAACAGTTCTGGGGCACATTCTCCCAAGAACTGTCCCCAACCCCTCCTATCCATCCCTTTTTCAAGGCTGTGTCCCTGCTGCAGTTAAAAGGCGCACAGGACTCTACCCAGACTCTGACTGAAGCAAAGCAGTGCTTGCCACCTCTCCTCCACACTGTGCTCACTCTGTTAACTCTATCTCCCGGGCTGTGTACAAGTGCACACACACACGTGCACACAGTAGTGAGCATGCCCCGCTGCTGAGCGCGTGGACACCTGAGTCTGCATTCTAGAAGGCGTATGAGAACGTGGAGGCAGAGCCTGCAGCCCGTGCCTGGGAGCCGCATGCACTCCATTCCCACAGCGAGGAGCCCGGCCCACCCTGCTCCCGACCTGCCAGAGCGGGTCCTTCTCCTCGGAGAAGATCTGGAAGTACTTCCGGGCCAGCTGCACGGGGGGCAGCGTCTGCAGCCGGAGGTTGGTCCAGGAGTGCAGGAAGCGCACCAGGTGCTTGAAGGTGTACAGGCCCAGGCGGTCATTCCCATAGTTGGACAGGTGCGTCATGAAGATGCTGATCTGCTCCAGGGGTGGGGCAGGTGGAGGCAGGGATGAGGTCAGCATTGGAACCACCCTCCCACCTCCATCTCTGACCCTCCTGGCCTCAGCTAGCATGGATGGCTGAGGACCAGGGCAAGGCAGTCAGCAAACTCACTGTGTGACCTTGGGCTGGGCACAACCAGGTACAAGCTCAGGTCTGACCGACCTCCAAATGTTACAGCTAAGAGGGTTCTGCTGTGGAATCTGGAGGCCACTGCTACATGGACAGGGAGTATTCAATTAGCCCATAAGGTCGGGGAATGATACAGTAGCCACCACTTGGCAAGGATTTAGTACGACTCACGTTACGGGTAATGCTTCCATGTTACAGATAAGGGCAGCCAGGAGAGCCCCAGTGAAGAGTAAATACACTTATATTTATAATCACATTTACATGCACACAAACAAAAGCCATACAAGAGAACATGCAGAGATGCTGGTGCTTTTGTGAAGTACATGACTGGGCGAGCGTTTGGGGCAGCAGCTGCGTGGGAGGCCTACACCCTCCCTCCCCTAGTGGGGTGTGGGTTTGGGTCTCAGCTCTGCTTCCAATCCAGCTCAAGTCCTTGGGTCCCTGCCACCCATGTGGGAGAGCGTCTGGGGAGTGAACCAGCAAATGAGAGATCTCTCCCTCCCCACCTCTCTTTGTGTTTCTCGCTCAAATAAAATATATATTAAAAAAATTTTAATTGCATGCTCACGTAAGCTCAGGTTCCTTAGCCCAGTTGCACATCCCAGGCCCTCCTGCCTGCCCTCCACCCTTCCCCACCCTGGGACACCCCTCTCCCAGCTGCAGCGGGGCCATCCAGCAGCCCCCGCCCGCCAGCCATGGCCAGGGAGCACTCACGGGATTGAGGAGCACGGTGAGGAAGAGCTCGCCGCCGTTGATGATCTTGTCCAGCTCGCTGGAGCCGCCCGGGTACTCGTTGTAGAAGATGGTGTGTGTGAAGAGGCCACAGGTCTGCCGCGGGAGGACCTGGGGGGCGGAGAGAGGCTGTCTTGGGGCTCCAGGTAGGGGCGGTGGGGGAGATGGGCCAGGCTGCCTCCTTGGAAAGGCGGCCGCCTGGACTCCACGTCCCCAAAGACTGTGGCGTCCACGGCGAGCCCGGGCCCTTGCCGTTCTGCACGCTTCACCACTGTTCTCATGGACTGAGCAGGCCCAGGATGAGCCGCGCACAAGTGCTCCCGGAGGCGCGGGCTGTCCTAACACCAGCCCTCCCGGCCACAGCCCAAGAGCAGCGCTGGGCACGACCGTGGCCAGGCACTGGCTTAGCTGTTTACTGCTTCCCCTCTGAAGCCATGTCTCTCAGAGAGCAGGGAACATGCTCACTGACACCACCTCCTCCCGAGCTAAAATGCATGCCTGGTGCTGTGGAGGTGGGCGGGTGGGTGGACAGACGGACAGCTGGACGGACAAGAGCACAACCCGTGCCTTCCCACAGCTGCCTCACCTCCACAGCTCATCTTCCAGTGCCTCCGGCCAAACACCCTGGGGCCACCCTCAACTGCTCTCTCGCCACACCCACATCCAACGTCAGCACATCCTGTGCACGACCACAGCCCAACTGTGCACCTGCTCCAAGCCACCTCCAGCTCCCATCCGGAGGAACGCAGGAGCCTCCAAACCAGGCTCAGCACCCCTGCGTTTGTCCCCGAGGGTCTCTGCTCCTCAAAACAGCCAGAGTGATGTAAATCCTTAAATGTGAGTCAGATCACGTTCCATTCAGGCCAAAGACGGAAATCCACCAGAGACGGCCCCGCATGATCCGGCCCACCACCCCGTGACTCAATCTCTCTGCAGTCACACCGGGCTGCCAGCTGGTCCTTACACACCCAGCACAGCCTGCCGCAGGGTCTTTGAACTCACTGCTTTCTTACCTTCAATGTTCACCCTTACAGAGCCGCATGGTCCATCCCCGTGAAGGTCCTCCAGGACCACTTCACTCTGAATGGCTTCTCTTCTCCCTCCAACACTCCTCACCTCCCTTCCCTCCCTGCTGGGTTTTCCTCTGGTGTTTGTCACTGCCTGACCACCAGCTCCTTTATACATTCCTGACCCTA
This sequence comes from Oryctolagus cuniculus, assembly GCF_964237555.1. Taxonomy (NCBI): domain Eukaryota; kingdom Metazoa; phylum Chordata; class Mammalia; order Lagomorpha; family Leporidae; genus Oryctolagus; species Oryctolagus cuniculus. The sequence continues at coordinate 37,786,579 of NC_091437.1, read as the reverse complement.
CTGTCCATCTCCCGCCACCAGTATGGCAGGTGACTTGCTAGGAACTTTCCTTGGTTTCATGTACTTCTGTCCCCAGTGCCTCGAGGAGGGCAGACACATGCTAGAAGCTCAAGAAACCACTCCAAATGAACAGCAAATGAAGGTGATGGGGACCCTCCCACGTCCTTATCAGAGCTCCTGTTTTGTTTTTTTTTTTAAGATTTATTTTTTTGAAAGAGTTACACAAAGAGAGGAGAGCCAGAGAGAGAGAGAGAGAGAGAGAGAGAAAGAGAGATAAAGGGGTCTTCCATCCGCTGGTTCACTCCCCAATTGGCCACAATGGCCAGAGCTGTGCCGATCCAAAGCCAGGAGCCTGGAGCTTCTTACAGGTCTCCCACGCAGGTGCAGGGGCCCAGGGACTTGGGCCATCTTGTACTGCTTTCCCAGGCCATAGCAGAGAGCTGGATCGGAAGTAGAGCAGCCAGTTCTCGAACCAGTGCCCGTAGGGGATGCTGGCGCTTCAGGCCAGGGTGTTAACCTGCTGTACCACAGCGCTGGCCCCCAGAGCCCCCTTAATGAATGCACACTGCCCAGGCCTGGTGATGAGACACTGTGGGTTAAGCTACCGCCTGCAACACCAGCATTCCTTGTGGGCCCCAGGTTGAATCCCTAGCTGCTTCACTTCTGATCCAGCTCCCTGCTAACATGCCTGCGAAAGCAGTGGAAGTTGGCCAAAGTGCCTGGGCCCTAGCACCCACATGGGAGACCTAGTAGGAATTCTGAGCTCCTGGCTTCAGCCTGGCCCAGCCCTGGCTGTTATGGACATTTGGAAAGTGAACCAGAGGATGGAAGGTCTCTCTCTTTCCTCAACTCTGCCTTTCAAATAAATCTTTAAAAATAAAACACAGGGATCAGCGCTGTGGCATAGCAGGTAAAGCTGCCACCCGCGGTGCTGGCATCCCATATGGACGCCAATTCGAGATCTGGCAGCTCTACTTCCGATCCAGCTCTCCTCTCTGGCCTGGGAAAGCAGTGGAAGATGGCCCAAGTGCTTGGGCCCTTGTACCTGCACGGGAGACCTGGAAGAATCTCCTGGTTCCTGGCTTCGGATCGGCACAGCTCTGGCCATTGCAGCCAATTTGGGAGTAAATCCTCAGACGGAAGACCTCTCTCTCTCTCTCTCTCTGCCTCTCCTTCTCTCTCTGTGTAACTCTGACTTTCAAAGTAAATAAATAAATCTTTAAAAAATAAACAAATAAAACAAAACACAACTGCGCATTCTCTGATCCTGTCACAAACAACTAGGAAGGATGCGTGAAAGGTGCCGCAGTGGCACGGCCGCCCGCCTTCCCAGAACACAGCCTAGGAGGCCCCAGAGGCAGCGGAGACTGGGCTGAAGCCCTCCGCCAGCCCACAGCCGTCTCCCCAGGACCCAGCACGTGCTCCCCACCGTCCACACCCCACTTGCCATGATGCCGTTGTGGATGAAGCCGCGGCGGTAGCGGGCCGGTTTCAGGTGGGGGTACTCCTCCGTGCTGGTCACGCGGATGCTCCACACCTGCTTCCAGGCCTCGTAGAGCTGCACGTGCACGGGGTACACGCCCGAGTGGTGGGGCGCCACTGCATACCCCATGTCTGTGGGAATGCCGTGCTCCTGCGGGGATGACCAGAGCAGGGTGAGCGTGAGGGTCTTCCCCCTTGGGCCTTACACCCACTCATGGAGTGTAAGAGAGAGATCAGAGCCCGGGACATAGTGCAGGTGGTCCAAGCCCTCACAGTGCACATGGGGAAGCTGAGGCTGGGTGGAAAAAATGGGAGGTGCCTAGAACCCTCCAGGGGATGACTGGCAGGGTTGGGACGAGAACCCAGGTCTGCTCTCTGGGTCCAACGCACACACCCTCGAGCACCAGTAGTGAGCGACCCTCTCTCTCTTGCCTCTAACTGGCCGGGGGGACCAGGCCAGCCCGCCTAGCACCCAGGGCCCAGTCCCTCGCTGAAGCCGGGCACCTCTTCCAGCTCTCCGCCTGGGCTCGGGTCCTGGCTGGGGGACTCCCTGAGCCTCGATTTCTCTCCTGTGAAGCGGAGCTACTCTCTTGAGGCTCCAAGGAGACATGGCTGCAAAGCCAGCTTGCCCAGCACCTGCCCTGAAATACTGCTGGGAGAGGCCAGCAGCGGGGATGCCCAAGCCAGCCCCGGGCCCACCCAGTGCTGCCCTGTAGGGAATCTTACTCACGACAGCGAACTTCTTGTTCAGGGCCATCTGCTCGGCCAGCACAGACTGGTTGTGGAAAAGGTGGGGCTGCATGTGGCTCCACATGTGGGGGAACCACCAGAACTCCTTCACGTACGACAACAGCAGGTCGTCCCCCGCGTCCTCGGCATCGGTACCTGCGGCCCCAACAGGCAGCTCAGCCAGGCCCAGCTGCCTGGGCCAGAGCCAGGGATGGGGACACAAAGTCGCGGCCCCCGCCCGGCAGCTGCCTGGGAGAGTGATCTGAGCTACAGCACAGGAGCAGGCAGGGCCCCAGGCCAGACCTGAATGCTCACACTTGACTCAATGAATGGCTCTGGCCAAACCTTCCCCTCTCCAAGCACTCGGTCCCCACGGCAAGAATCCGCATTCAGTCAATGAGCTACAGGGTCTCCTCCACCTCTGACACACCTGCTTTGACCCTGTTCCAGTGATCCGGATCAGGTCACGTGTCTTTCACCTGCCCCCTGCCTCACGCACGGACATAACCACCTCTGACCTGGCATCTCTCCTATCCGGCTTTGGGGCTATGCTGCACTCTTTGCCACCTTGCCCTGAACCAATAGGGCTTTGCATGGAATTCTAGAGAGGCTGCCCTCACTGTGGCCTGAGCAGAGGCGACCAGAGGGCGTGGGCACTGCAGAGGACCAGCTCGGGGCTCTTCCTTCTTGCCCAGTCCCTGAAGGGACACACGTGAGAAGGGAAGAAGCGGGGCAGGTGGCTGGCCAAGTGGCTAAGACACTGGGTGAAGTGCCTGGTCTTGGACTGCAGTGCCTGGGTTTGACAGAGGTTCCCCTGGGGCAGGTACAATCACAGGGCATTCACTTTCCGTGCTGTGTTTTTCTGCAATGTTCTTAAAATCCAATCAGTTTCTTTCATCAGGAGAAATAATGCAAATAATTTTAAGAGGTGGGAGGTGAGGGGACAGCAGAAGCTGAAAGGCCACACAGGGAGAGGCACGAGCAGAAGCTGCTGCTGTCCCATGCGGCCTCTGCCTGGGGCTACGGCCCCAGTGGGGGCCCGCGCCCACCTGCTGACCTCCAGGTACAGCGCTTTGAGGGCCTGGGTGTTGGGAGCCCCTGAAGTGGCTGCGAGGTGGGGTGCAGGGGAGGCCCACTTACCTGTGTGGAAGAATTTCCCTGAGTAGCCCAGGTTGAAGGTGAAGTTTGGGATGTGTGTGCGCAGTTCATTCTGTGTATCAAACAGGGCCTAGGACAGGCAGAGGGAAGAGGAAGGGGTGAGGGGATGCCAAGGGCTTCTCCCACGGATGGCTGAGAGGTATCTTGCCGCCCCAACACCAGCTAGCTACAAAGTCTACAGGGCCAGGTGAGAAATGAAAACCAGGCACAGTTGTTCAAAAGCTATGAAGAGGGGCAGGCGCTGTGGCATAGCGGGTAAAGCCGCCTCCTGTGACACCGGCATCCCTTATGGGTGCTAGCTAAAGTCCAGGCTGCTCCTCTTCTGATCCAGCTCCCTGCTAATGTGCTAGGGGGAAAAAAAAACAAAAAACAAAAAACAAAAAAAAAAAACAAAAAACAAAACACAAAAACAAAAACAAAAACAGAAAATGGTCCAAGTGTTCCTGGCCCCTGTAGCCACATGGGAGACCTAGATAGAGTTCCAGGCTCCTGGATTCAGCCTGACCTGGCCCTGGCTGTTGCAGTCATTTGGGGAGTGAACCAGCAATTGGAAGACATCTGTCTCTTTCCTCTCTCTGCAACTCTGACTTTCAAATAAATAAATCATTAAAAAATTTATAGAGAACTTCAAGCAGACAATAGCAGAGCTCAGTCTCACGAGGGTTCCTTCTGGGCAGGGACTCTGGGGTTCGCTGGCTGCAGGCTCTGAAGCTGGCCCTGCCCTGTCCTCTCCACCAGGCCCCTGGCATGGAAACGCCTGCCTCCAGCCTGCTGCCTGCCTCCAGCCTGCTCCCGTGTCCCTGAAAAGCTTCGTAGCTTTCCTGGGCCTGAGTTTCCTGGACTGTAAAATGGAGGTGCTAACGACCGAGGTGATAACATCTCCCTCCTGGGAGAATGAAGACAGGTGCTAAAACTGCCTGATGGGGCAAGCATTTTATGCAGCTGTTAAAATGCTGCTTGAGCCGCCTGTATGCCGCATTGAAGTGCGTGAGGTCAATTCCCAGCTCCACTCCCCATTTCAGCTTCCCGCTAATGCACACCCTGGGAGGCGACAGATGATGGTGCAAGTGATTGGATCCCTGCCAACCACATGGGAGACCAGGATGGAGAACAGGGCCTAGGACAGGCAGAGGGAAGAGGAAGGGGTGAGGGGATGCCAAGGGCTTTGCCAAGGAGCTGGCCCAGCTCCAGCTGCTGTGGACATCTGGGAGCAAATCAGCAGATGGGTGATTTCTCTCTGTGTGTCTGTCTCTCTCTTCTCCCACCACCCTGTCTCTGTCTTTCAAATGAAGAAAAGATTTAAAAAAAAAAAAAAACCGCCCGACAATTAATAAATGATGGAAAATGGGAGCCATCACCCGCTGCGGGCGATGTGAAAGGGCCACAACTTCCCAAGGGGGTACCGTGTGCCCAGCACCACGAGGCTTCCGTGCTTGGCACACCCAGCGCCTGGCCGGTCAACAGAGGGATGCTGCCCCTTGTGACTCACACGTGCAGTGCACACTGGGCTGGGGCCTGCACACTCACGCTGCTGCTGGGAAACCTGCAACACTCTGCAAACTCAGAGTCCTGGTCCCGCCGGGGGCAGAGTGGGCCCAGCAGCCTCTCACAGACGCCAGCTGCTGCCTGCTAGACATGCATGCTCCGGCCAGCTGAGGGGCTTCAATTCTCTGAGCCCCACGGCCTCTTCTATCAAATGGGATGTATGACAATAGCTACCTCTGTGGGCTGCTGCGGCACACCACGGAGGGGCTGAGCAGGGAGCCGGGCGCGCACCGAGCCTGAGTAAAGGGCTGCGCTGTGCTGCACAAACTAATGAGGTGTTTCGGGAAGAGAGGCTCAGCTATGGCCTGGGCATGGGATTGGAGAGGAGGACGCACTGCCCTTTCTGATTCACGGGATGTCTGAGGCCCACGAGCCTCTCACCATGAATCCCTCTGCAGTCTGCAGCGAGCTGAGTGCCCTGAAGAGGGCGCCTTGGCTCACACCCTGCACGGGGACCTGCACACTGCTTGCATTCCTCGCTGGGGACCTGGCAGACCGATCCAGGGTTCACGCAGACACTCGGGAGCCCGGCGGCCTGGTTTCCGCATGCGATCACGCCAGCCAGGCTACCGCAGGAGATAATGAGGGCAAACCGCCGGCGTCTGTCAGAAGGGGGAGAGAGCCCTCTCCTGCGACTCAGGAAGCACCTGAACATTTCCTCCCCACAGGACAGCCTTGAGGACAAGACATTTCGGGAGGAAACACAGGTGGAAAAGCAGATCAAAGCCACAATGCCCTGTTGGGCAGGGCAGAGCCCTGGGGGCTCCCCAGGACAAGGTGGACAAATTCCCAGTGACCTCATGATTTCCTAAGGGAAGGGACTTGCGCAAGTCACCTGGTCGACAGGGGTCACAGTGGGCCTGGACTCAGATCAGGGCTCCACTGGCCAGCACCACGCCTGCTGCTCGTCTCCTCCCGGGGAATGACGGGGCAGGCAGTCCCCTCCTAAGCCAGGCAGGGCCACTAACCTCTCCAGGACCTGCTTTCCAGGCGCCGGCGCCATCAGATGGACGGAGAACACAGAACAGGGCACCACCAGGCCCGTATTACTCAAGCAAAAAGCATTCCTCTCACAGCCACACGACTCTGTCTAAAGCCTCCTGCTAACATCAAAGAGAAGGCTGGGTCTGGTGCTAAGATGTTTCCAACACGTGCTAATCTCCCCTAAGAGAGGACCACAGGACAGGCTACGGCCAGAGGCGCTCTCTAGAATTTAATCCCCTGTTTTGTTTTCACTGGATTTATTGTTATGGTTGCCTGCTATTTATGGCACCCGGCACTGATTTCCCACTTACACTAGGATGCTGGCTGCTTTGCCAGTACCTTGAAGTCAAACAGTGAACAGAGGAAAACTATACAGTGCACATTGTTAATGCTGATAATCAGCAGGCTCTGCTTGCCGGTAGTATAACATGTGTGAAACGCTGTGGTTTGCAAAGTACCTTCACACAAAATTTTTTTGGGTAAACATTTTGTGAATACAACACAAGCATTATGCCATCTATGTATACCTCTGGTAGAGGAAGCCTCAGCCATGGAGGCCAGCCTTGGGCCAAGCAGTTGGGATGCCCATATCCCATACTAGAGTTCCAGCCCCACTCCCAATGCCAGCTTCCTGCTCATGCTTACCCTGGGAGGCAGTGGGTGATGACCCAAGTACTTCGGCCCCTGCTACCCACATGGTAGACCTGGATGGTATTCCAGGCTCCGGGCTTCAGCTTGGCCTAGGTCTTGCTGTTGTGGCCATTTGGGGACAGAACCAGCAGATAGAACATCTCTCTCTCTCTCTCTCTCTCTCTCTTTCTCTCTCTCCCCCACCTCTCTGTAACTCTGCCTTACAAAGAAATAAAGAAATCTTACCCAAAAAAAGATTACTGAAAAAACAAAAACAAGGGGCTGGCACTATGGTGCAGCTGGTAAAGCCACGGCCCGTGGTGCCGGCATCCCATATGGGCGCTGGTTCAAGTCCCAGCTGCTTCACTTCTGATCCAGCTCCCTGCTATGGTCTGGGAAAGCAGTAGAAGATGGCCCAAGTGCTTGGGCCCCTGCACCCATATGGGATACCTGGAAAAAGCTCCTGGCTTTGGATCGGCGCAGCTCCGGCCGGTGTGGCCATCTGGGGAATGAACCAGTGGATGGAAGACCTCTCTCTGCCTCTGCCTCTCTGTAACTCTGCCTTTCAAATAAATAAATCTTAAAGAAAGAAGAAGAAAAAAGCATAGAACCCAGCGGTGCTTTAAGCACCACACAGGAGAGGTGGGCTGCCAGCGGTGCCCTGAGGTGGGGAGGCCCTGCCTCACCTTCACGTCCTCCACCTTCATGCGCGTGCCCTCCTTGCCCACGAAGATGTCGTCGATGTCCACCAGGATGTAGCGGTCCAAAGGCAGCGAGAGGCGCTTGCCCGTAAGGAAGGCCACGGCGTCCACGAACACCAGCTTGTGCAGCCAGAAGTTGAGGTTGTTGCCGAACAGCACGCGCTGGATGCCGTCGTGCAGGCCCAGGTCCTGGACCACGGTGGCGTGTAGTGCAGCATGCAGGCCAGCGTCGGCGCCCAGGTGCGGGATGGACTCAGATGACCGCGTCTTGGCCAGCAACACCGGCTCGTAGGTGGAGTGGTTGGACTGGAACACGGTCCAGTCCTCGCCGGGCAGCACGCCCTTCTCCACCTCGCTGGGCCGCGTCACATACAGCAGCGGGGACTTGGGGTTGATGCTGCAGTCCTTCAGGCCCAGGTTCGAGTGCAGGAACAGCGGGAAGCCCTTGAGCTGCGCGCTCAGCAGGCTGTTCTCATTGGCCTGCAGTCGGGTCGGGGGGCGGGAGGGGAAGCAGGCGTCAGGACCGGTCCCTTGGGGCCAGGAAGCTCAGCTGCAGGCTGCCCACAGGAACGGCACTTGCCAAGGCCTCGCCCCATACCCAGCCCCGCACTCCACTCATGGAAGCCAGGCACGGCGTTCTGTGCACTTTGCATGCAAGACTGCTGCTGATCCTCCCAGTGACCTCTCGATGGAGCTGTGCCCATCTTACAGATAAGGAGCCTGAGGCCCAGGGACACTAAATCAGGCAAAGTAGAGCAGCAGAGAGCATGGGCGCTGGCACCATGCTGCCTGGCACTGGGTGACACCACCTCCCTGAGCCTCAGTCTCCTCTGTGAGATGTGGTTACCCACAATGGGTATTAATGCCTGCTGTCACACTGCTTAGCTCGGAGGCTGGGGCATGGTCGGCCCGGGCTGGGAGGGGGGCGCCACCCTCCATCCCACAGAGGCTACACGCCTGGCCACCAGGCTCAGCTGTTCTGGGCTTCCAAACTGGCTTCAGCCATGCAACCCGCTCTCCTGGGGAGAAATCTGCCGTGGCAGCCACACAGATCAAAAAGGAGGTATCTTCTGGGGTACAGAAGCAGACACCGCACCCCAAAGCATTTCCAACCCCCAAACACACACAGGCCAGCCCCTCATGGGACTCCAGCTGCCATGCCTACACAGTCACTGCTGCTGCTGCTGTTGGGGAATGGGGAGGGGGGTCTCTGCCTCTCTCCTCCCAGGGCCCCACTGCTGCCCAGCAACCTGGGGGTCTGCAGACAAGGCTCATGGCGCCTCATCTCCTTCTGCACACCCCTGCCACTTCACTTCTCTTTCACTCTCCCAGCCACCTGCCTCTGCAGCTGGCACAATTTCTCTTCACATCTATGCCAATACCACTCTGTCTTCCTGCACTGGCAAACTCCTGCTCATTCTTCAAAACCCAATGCACACACGGTCTTTGCACCAGCTTCCCTGGAACCACATCAAAGCTGCACCACCTCTCCCCTCGGCTGCTGTGTGATCTACTCAGGGACTCTCTCCCACTGGGTAGAGGCTACGCTGTATGCACCTTTGGATCCCTGGGGCCCAGCACAGGTTTAACCTCCAGTGGGGGCACCCACATGTGTGACAGCAACTGGATTTTTAAAAATTCATTTATTTATTTATTTGAAAGCAGAGTGCAGAGAAAGAGACACCTTCATCTGCCGTTCACTCCCCAAATCTCTGCAACAGCCAGGGCTCGGACAGGCCAAGGCCAGGAGCCAGGAACTCCATTCTGGTCTCCCACATGGGTGGCAGGAACCCAAGCACTTGGGCCACCATCTGCTGCCTCCCAGGCACATGGGGAGGAAGCCGGATCGGAAGCAGAGTAACCAGGATTCCAATCAGCACCCCAGCAGTGGGGAGAAGCAGGCAGGCCAAGGGCAGCTAATCCTGCTGTGCAACAACGCCTGCCCCAGTTAGCTGATTTTCAGGAAGAATGAAAGAGGAACGGGGCCAGCACTGTGGTATAGCTGGCCTACAATGCTGGCCTACAATGCTGGCATCCAATATGGCCGCCGGTTCGAGTCACAGCTGCTCCACTTCCGATCCCGCTCTCTGCTACGGGCTGGGAGAGCACAGAGGATGGCCCAAGTCCTTGGGCCCCTGCACCCGCGTGGGAGACCCAGAGGAAGCTCCTGGCTCCTGGCTTTGGATTGGTTCAGCTCCAGCCATTGTGGCCAGTTGGACAGTGAACCAGCAGATGGAAGACCTTTCTCTCTCTGCCTCTCCTTCTGTGTATAACTCTAACTGTCAAATAAATTAATAAATCTTTAAAAAAAAGAAAAGTAAAGAAAGAGGAAAGGATGGCTCCCTGGTACCTGGCACATGACTGCTGTATAGTATAGGCTTCATTTGCTTGTTACACAACTGTTCATTTTCCCAGGCATGGAATTAAGTGCCAGTGACAAAGTCAGAAAAAACAGACGCGGCCCATGCCTCCAAGAGCCTTAAAGCTGAGTGGGGAAGGGAGAAACCTATCAAAACCACAGGAATAAATGGGAGACTTCCCCATGTGGTACCTGCTGTGCAAAGGAGTTCCATGCTGAGAAGGGTGGATAGCAGGGCAGTCAGCTGCCTCAGGAGGCCTCCTGGAGAGAGGAGCTGTGATGCCGACACTGCAAGAATAAGTAATGGGGCCGGGGCAGCGGTGCAGCAGGTGAAGTCACCACTTGCAACACTGGCATCCCACAGTAGAGCACCAGTTCTAGACCTGGCTCTACTGCTTCTGATCCAGCCTCCTGGTAATGTACTTGGGAAGGCAGCGATGATGGCCCAAGTACTTGGGTTCCTGCCACCCATGTGGGAGACCAGGATGGAGTTCCTGGCTTCTGGCTTTGGACTGTCCCAGGCCCGGCTGTCACAGATTTGGGGAGTGAACCAGCAGATGAAGCTGTCTCTTTCTCTATCACTCTGCCTTTCAAATAAATAAATGAATCTTCTAGAAAATCCAATTACTGTCACATGTGTGGGTGCCCCCACTGGAGGTTAAGCCTGGCCCAGCCATGTCTGTTGTAGCATCTGGGGAGTGAACAAGCAGATGGAAGATAGGTCTCTCTCTCTTTCAACTATATAAATCCTAAAAATCAAGGAGTCTGCAGCGGCTCCCCGAGATCGAAGGACAGCAGGTGCAAAGGCCCTCAGGCGGGAGAGGGCTCAGCGTGGTCAGGGAGTAGCATGAAGCCAGCAGGGTGACCTTGCCCCGCCCCTCGCCCTGACAGTCACCCCATGGGCTTCAGGTGGCATCAGGACGCCGGCACAAGCTCTACCAAAGGGCTCTGCAGACAGGGGTGCAGGCTCCAATTTGCATTTTAAAAAAATCCTCTGGCATCTGGGTGGAGAGAGTGGGGTGGGGGACAGCAAGAGTGGACACAATGCACACATGAGTTTGGAGACTGAGCTGGTTGGGCACGGGCCCCCCTGGAGAGCTGCTCAGGTAGCGGGGGTGAAGGGCCCTCAGGGTGGAGCTGCACCTGCCAGAATGTCTCACTGATCTCCATACAGAAGCGCTTCTCTCTAATGCCCACAAAGGCTCTGCACGGCGCTGGCCTTGTAAACCGTGATAAGGAGCCTGCCTTTACTTCTGCAAATGCCAGGAGTCCCTACCAACTGCATACCCCAAGCCAGCCTCAGGTTAGGGGGCCCTCGTACCGAGCTCAATCCGCAGAGGCTTCCTGCCGCAGCCCAGGCTACCCTAGGCCCACACAGGCCAAGGACGGTTCAGGCCCTGTTCGTCACCTGCTAAGGCTGGGAAGCCACACTGGAGGGCGGGTACTGAGGGATCCCATTTCAAAGTCCCGACCCTGAGCTGACTGCCAGGGGCCGGCAGCTCCGCCAGCTGCCCTGCCACTGAGGAAGGGAGAGCGCCAAGTCACTGAGGGCCTACACTAGCTGGCAGCGGTAGGGATCAGCCGGGGAAAGGAACGGAGGCTGGCCCCACTGCGGGTCCCCCCAGGGAGGGGAACTCCCTGCTGTTCTGCAGCCCTGAGGACCCACTCAGGAGACATCTAGTCTTCCAACGAGGTCCCTCAGGCAGACAAAGGAAGAGCCCTGACCTGGGAAAGGGGAGGGAGAGGCCCAGCACAGACGTGACAGCTAACTGGCTGAGGACTTGGGATCCCCATGTTTCTGGGCCACAGGTCCCCCATCGATGGGATTCTCTTACACAGGCTCCTGTGGCTGGGTTGGGAGCAGGAAGATTGGCCGTCGAATCATGGCCTTACAACTTAGCAGCTCTGTCCCCTCAAGATCTCACCTGAAGATGAAGCACCTACTTCACAAGGCAGTTATAAGGAATAAACATGGGGGCCAGAGTTCTGGTGCAGCAGGTTAAGCTGCCACCTGTGACATCAGCATCCCATATGGGCACCAGTTCCAGTCTCCACTGCTCCACTTCCAACGTAGCTCCCTGTTAATGCACCTGGGAAAGCAGCGAAATATGTCCCAAATGCATGGATCCCTGCCACCCACATCAGAGACCGGATGGAGTTCCTGGCTTTTGGCTTCTGCCCGGCCTAGCCCCAGCTGTGTGGCCATTTGAGGAGTGAACCAACAGATGGAAGATCTCTCTTTTCTCTGTGTCTCCCCCTCTCTCTTGTCAGTCTGCCTTTCGATTAGCTAAACAAATGAAAATATTAAACATGCCAAGGCCTGAAAAGCAACGAGCTCAGTGCCTGGCACACAGGAAGTGCTTAAGGGAAGAGGGGAGGCAGCCTTTGGCCCAGCGTCCGGGCACGTGGGGTTGCAAGGCTGAGGCGTGACCGTAACAGGCACCAGGGCTACAGATGAGGATGACCCAATTTCCAGGAGCACACACAGACCAGAGCTCCGAGAAAGAAAATGCTGCCACTGCCGTGCTTGCTGAGCCCAGAGACGTCAAAGGCTGCGAGCTGCCCTTTATTCAGAGGCTCCAGGTACCAGGCACAGGGCTCCATGCTTCCCACTGTGTTGTTTGATGTGCAGGCAGCCCAAGGAGGCGGCAGCTGCAACCGGCCCAACTCTATAGAGATAGGTTGAGCATCTCTCCAAGATCAATCCACTTCCAAGTGGCCGGAAGACTTGCAGCAGGCTCTGGACTTTGAAGCCCCTGCTCTCCCGCTTCCCTGGGAATGCAGTGTCAGTGAGAACCAGAAAATGGAAGTTTCCAGATCCCTGGAGTCCACAAACACTGGAGTTTGGCAAGCCCCATGCACAGCGCTGAAGCTGGCCTTGCAGAAAGAGCCGAGATGCACCTTTACCACCAGGGGGCGCACACTTGGAGAAAAATCACAGGCCTCTGCTCACAACCAAGGAGGGGGTCTGGCCTCCTACAAGAGGGTACAAGGGGCTGGCGCTGTGACGTCATGGGTAAACCCGCCACCTGCAGTGCCAGCATCCCATGTGGGCATCCCATATGGGTGCCGGTTTGAGTCCCGGCAGCTCCACTTCCAATTTAGCTCTTTACTATGGCCTGGGAAAACAGTGGAAGATGATGGTCCAAGTCTTTGGGCCCCTTTATCCATGTGGAAGACCCAGAAGCTCCTGGCTCCTGGCTTTGGATCAGCACAGTTCCAGCCGTTGGGCCAATTAGGCAGTGAACCAGTGGATGGAAGACCTCTGCCTCCCTCCCTCCCTCCTTCTCTCTGCCTCTCTGTAACTCTGCCTTTTTTAAAAAAAAATTTTTTTATTTATTTGAAAGACAGAGTTAGAGAGAGAGGTAGAGACAGAGAGAGAGGTCTTCCATCCACTGGTTCACTCCCAAAATGACCGCAACGGCCGGAGCTGCACCAATCCAAAGCCAGGAGCCAGGAGCTTCCTCTGGGTCTCCCACGCAGGTGCAGGGGTCCAAGGACTTGAGCCATCTTCTACTGCTATCCCACGCCACAGAAGAGAGCTGGATCGGAAGAGGAGCAGCCAGGACTAGAACCGGCACCCATATGGGATGCCAGCACTTCAGGCCAGAGCTTTAACCTGCTGTGCCACAGCGTCGGCCCCTAAAAAAAATCTTTAAAAAAATAAATAAATAAAAGAGGGTGGAAGAGCATGAAGACCAGGACTGCCACTGGCCCTGCTGGGAGATTCTGAATGTACCCCTATCTCACCCTACGTCTCGTGTCTGCCTTCGTAGAGCAAAGGATTGGAACCAGGCAGGTTCCAAGCTCTGCTGCACAGACTGCACCCAAGGACCCCAACTCCCTGCCTGTCCCCCGTGCCTGAGAGCTCTGTGTCCTGGATGTGGCCCGTGATCAACTCCTACTAAATAAATAGCATTTGAGGCTCCTGGATTCATCCTATAGTGGGTAAGACGAAGGCCTGTGGGGCTGGCATTGAGGTGTAGCAGGTGAAGCCACTGCCAGCAACGCCAGCATGCCACACAGGCACTAGTTAGAGTCCTGGCTGCTCCACTTCCAATCCCTGCTAATGCACCTGGGAAGGCAGCAGAAGATGCCCCAAGTCCTTGGGCCCCTGAACCCAGATGGGAGATCCAGATGAAGCTCCTGGCTCCTGGCTTCAGCCTGGCCCAGCCCCAGCCCCAACCCCAGCCCCAGCCCCAGCCATTGTGGCCATTTGTGGAATGAACAAATGAATGGAATATGTGTGTGTGTGTATGTGTGTGTGTGTAATTCTGCCTTTCAAATAAATCCATCTTGGTTCAAATCCCAGATCTCTGCTTCTTAGCAGCGTGAGCCTGGATACACTGGTTAACCTTTATTTGCCTCAGTTCCCTTCTTCCTTCAACCAGGATGCTGTCCACCCACCTTTGAGGATGGCTGATTAGCGCAAGGTGAGTTAATTCGTGTGCAGCACGCAGACAGGGCACGCACCGCGTGGGCACTCAATAAACGTCGGCCACTCTGATGTGTTTCAGGCCTGGGGCTCTGGATCAAACTTAATGAAGTTCACAGGAGGAAAGGGTGCAGAGTGCAAAGGAAGAAGAGAGAAAGGCCGACGATGGGGACAGTCGGACTCTGCCTCTGTAAAGGCAGAAACCAGGCCAGCGTTCCCCAGGGGGTGCTCAGGGAAAGAAAGGGGCTTGTGATCCAGCCAGGTGCAGAACAGATCTCACCAGGGGCTCCATGCAGGACTCGTACGGGCCTTCAATCTCCGGGCTCACAATGCCTCTGCGGCAGCAGAGCCTCCTGCCGGGTAAGTGCGGGCTAGAGCGTGCCGTGGGAAACCCTCGACCAGACCAGCCTCCCCACACCAGCGCAGGGCCCAGTACACAGAGGACTTGGTCCTCCGCTCTTCACCCACACCAGCAGGAGCCTGGCTGGGGGCCTGCGCACCTACTGTCCCTGCTGCCTGGAAGGCTCTTTGCGAGCGAGCATGGGGCCCCTCCTCCCCTTCCTCGGGTCACTTAATCAAAGACGACTTCCTTGCCTGTTTTGTCAAAAATAGTGGTAACCACCCACTACTCCCTACTGCGCCTGCTCCCTGCACTGTGTGTGTATCCGCTCACTGCTGATAGCCACTCCTGCCCAGTGTCTGTCCGCTGCCATCACCTCTGTGTGCCCGGTGCCCGTGCGGTGCTCCGTGATCTCTGCTGAACGAAGGAACCGATGTCCTGGAGCGCCACCGGGGGTCGTACTTGTGCCTGCCTCTGTGACTGCAGCCTCGGCATGGCCCGGCTGCTGTGCCCAACCTTCTACTCCCCGGGACACGCTCTCAGCGAGGCCTCAGTCCCAGGCCATTCAGGGAGCCCCGTAAAGCCCAGGGTGGCCTCTTCCCTTCTCCCTAGGATTTCTTTCTCCCAGCTGAGGAGGGTCACCAACGCCACATGCCACCGTAGGAGGAAAGAGCATGGGACAGAGCCCAGACTGTAGGCTGCACAGCCTCGAGTAAGTGACCCAGTCCCGCCTGGAGACACCGTGGGGACACACTTTGCCTCACCTGGGAGGACGACCCTGACAGGTTTCCCACCACCAGGCAGAGCACATCCTCTGCCTCACCCCCCACCCCTGGGCCTCCTTCAGGCAAACCCCTCCCTGAGCATCCCAGGACACACGAGCCAATCCACATAAAGCCCTCGCCAGGCGCTCTGCGCTCCAAGCACCGGGCAGACAGGTGCTACCACCACACCCACTCGCGGATGAGGAAAGCCAGTTGCACTCTGAGCCACCTGGGAGCTGCCGAGCCCTCGTACCTTGAAGAAGCCGATGATGCCCACGCCATAGGCCACACAGTACTTGTCCAGCAGCTCCCGGTTCCAGGCGTCCAGGTTGACGTACTTGAGGATGTTCTCGTAGATGATGAGGGCGAAGCGGCCGCGGCCCTTGTCGGTGAGCGTGGGCATATCCCCCTTGCCTGGCGCGATCTCCGTGCGGTACTTGAAGCGGCTGGACTCCAGGATGGCCACCACCTCCTGCCCCAACTGCGAGTAGAGGCTTTCCACAAACACCAGCACCAACGGGTCTGTGCGGGAAGGCGTGGCCGCCTGCACGGGCTTGAGTGGCAGCAGGCGGCTGGGGGCCACGGGTGGCGGGTCTCCACAGTCAGGCTCGGGGGCGTCGGCTGAGGGCTCCAGGCCCCGCTTCCAGCCGTACAGGTAGTAGGCAGAGACGAAGACGCTGAACAGGCAGAAGACGAACAGCAGGAAGAGGACAGCCTGCGGGGACACGTGCCGACACAGCCTCCGGAGGCACGCCAGAGCAGGCATTCTGGCCCCCAGGGCCCTCGGCCGCCTGAGGCCCGGCCTGCCCTGGCCACCCCAAGGCCCCACACACGGGGAGGCACGAGAGTTGTCCACTGACCAACAAATTCACAGAGACTTGGGAAGCGAGGCCCTTGGTGGGCAGCAGGAGTGGAGGATTTGGGCCCCCGGCCCTTCCTCCCAGCCAGGGGCGCAGTCTGCAGGCTGGTCTTGCTCCTTCCTTCCTCTGCGCCCCTTTATGTCACCATGGCAAACCCCCACGTGGTCCTGCGCAGAGCAGAAGTGCCCCAGGGCGTCAGGGCCTCCTGGGAGGGCTGGGCAGCAGGCCAGAAGACAGCGGGCAGGCCTGGGGGTGTCGCATGCTGCTCACTTGGTGGGGCCCACAGGGCCCAGGCTGCAGAGAGAAGAGTAGAGTCAGAGTGTGGCCTCAGTCAGGTCAGCTGACTGCAGACACGCAGGACCTGACCTACTGGTCTGGTCCAAGTTCAAGGACGCTGCCTAACGGGGTTGTGTGGCGTGCGGAGGCTCTTTAATCACTCTAGGCCTCAGTTTGCCCATCTGTGAAATGGGGCTGACAATATGCAGGACCCGCCTCCCAAGGGGCAGGAGGATGAAATGCAGTAATGCATATATATCCACCCCTCAGAGCAGCCCTAGCACATGGTGTCTGCAAATGGTCGCTGCTGTTTTTCCTCACCGCAGTCGAAGACCAAGCCAAGTAAAACTCAGAAGCAGGAAGGACCAAGTGAGACAAGAAATAGTTGCAAGTCCTGGGAACAAGAGGCAGATTCTGACCACAACCAGGTACCACGTCCTCGCTGTCTCCCCTCACTCACCCACTCATCCCTAACTCTAATGAGCCAGCAGCCCACATGGCAGGTGGCAAGATGGAATCTCTGGCAGAAGCTACCAGGCCCCAAGTCAAACCCCGGGTTGTGAGGTATCCATGCCTTTGAGAATGGCTCAGCAGCATGGTGGTGCGGTGAATTAGCCACCTACTGTGGCACTGGCATCCCAGGTCTCCTTCTGATCCGGTTCTCTGCTAATGGGCCTGGGAAAGCAGATGAAGCTGAGCCAAGTGCTTGGGCCTCTGTCACTCATGTGGGAGACCCAGATGGAGTTCCTAGTTCTTGGCTTTGGCTTGGCCCATTTAGGGGAATGAACCAGCAAGTGGAGCGTCTCTCTCTCTCTCTCTCTCTCTCTCATTCTGCCTTTCAAATAAATATAAATAAATCTTACCAAATAAAAATTAAACACACACAGAAACGGCAGTTGTCTGTATTTGCTCCGACATGACCAGGGAACTCTGACCTTCAGGGCTTGTGTTAGCAGGTGCACAAGGCAGCAAGTGTCCAAGCCCTGCCGAAGGGTCCCAAGCTTGACAAGGGATCAGCAGGAGGGCTTCCCTGGCACTGCGCCCTCTGTCCACACAGTGGCTGGAACACTGAGTTCCAGCCTACTCCTTGGCTTGAAGCCCCACCTCCCAGGCCTGGCCACCTGCACCTGTCTCTCTGGGACTCGAGGCCTCCATTCTCTCACCTCAGACGCAGCCCTCCAGGCACCCTTAAACACAAGGCGAAGCCACAGTGTGTGTGAGACTTTCTATCACCCACCGCTGGTGAAAGTTAGGAAGGCCAGGTGTGAGAGCCTAGCTGGGGCAGTAGCCACAGGTGCAGCCGCGGGTGCGGACCTGGAAAAGCCCTCCTGGCCCCAAGACGACACAGCAAGCTCAGCACCGGGGCAGCAGCCGCAGATCAACTCACCGCACTTCCAGGAACTCATCCTAGAGGGAGGAATCACAGAAGCTCGCGAAGACTTCCCCACCAGCACACAAACCCCAGTGCTGTTTATAACACAAGAGCCTAACAAGAAGGGATTGTCTTTAGAAGTCATAACGCGAGGGCCCAGCGCTGTGGCACAGTGGGTAAAGCTGCTGCCTGCGATGCCAGCAAGCCATATGGGTGTCAGTTTGATCCCAGCTACCACACTTCCAATCCAGCTCTCTGCTGATGGCCTGAGAAAAGCAGCAGAAGACGGCCCAAGTGTCCACCCACATGGGAGACCTGGAAGAAGCTCTTGGCTCCTAGCTTTGGCCTGGTTCAGCCCTGGCCATTGTGGCCATCTGGGGCATGAACCAGCAGATGAAGATCTCTCTCTCTCTGTAACTCTGCCTTTCAAATAAATAATTATTAAAAAAAAATAAAAGAAAGAAAAACAGCAGTCACAAGGTGAGCAGCTGCTGGAGTCCAAGGTGGCCATCACCACAGGTCGGAGGGGGCCGTCTGCTGACAGCCACCACCTACACTGCTAAACCAGAGCGCACTTGGGCAACAGTGTGTATGTATGACCGTGTTTTTGTTAAATGGTTTTATGCACAGGCTGGAAACGGATGCTAAATACAAACAAGAATGTTTATAGTGATTATCTCTGGGTGACGTTTGTTTTCCGCTTTTTGTTGTGAAATGGAGAGACAACTGAGACAGCAGTTCTGGCTCCAGCTCTGCCATGATATGCTGTGTGACCCTGAGCACACCCTGTCCCTTTCTGGGCTTCCTGCCTGATAGAGAAGGCTGGGGCCAGAATGATCTCTGGGGCTGGTCCCCCTCTGCTAGTCTGCATTTCAGGCCCCACTTTGGGAGCAGAGACAGCCAAGAAAACAGGCCCTGCGGTGCTGGGGTGAGTGAGGCAGTAGGGGAAAACAAGGGTAAAGAGGAGAGCACAGGGCATTAAACTCCTCTGAAGGGACAGAAACGGGGGAAGGCTTCCTGGAGGAAGTGGCACTTAAACCAACCAGAACAAGAGGCTAGCCAGGCGTGGAAGAGGGAATGGCACCCATCACAGCTGGGAGACAGGGCTGGAAGGGGCAGGTGTCTGTGTCCTGGGTGATAGGAACTGCCTGCAGCCAAAGCCAAGTCCCACCCCTGGGCCCAGGGCCAGGACAGAAGCACAGTGGGTGGGAAGTAAGGATGCCCGGAGGGTTTCCGGCGGCAGCCTCTGGCAGGCCTGAGTGCCGTCCATCACACGCCCAGCCTTTCAGCACACTAGCGATGCGGCCCACAGCCTCTCAGGCATCTGGGGGTCACAGACCGAGTGGGAATCTGACAAGATTTCTCAGACACAGAAAAAATGCACAAAAAAATGCACTTGGGTGCCAGAGGCTGAGGGAGGGAGAGGCAGAGCCCAGGGGACATTCCGGGCAGGGAAGCCCCTGTGTGGAGCTACAGTGCTGGACACACATCGCCGTAGGGTCATCCTAACTCACAGGGTGCGCAAGCTCGGAGCAGGCCCTCCCACGAGCTTTGGAGGCTGGATGAGCCTGACAGCTCAGGCTGGGCTCCTGACTGGAACAAATGGACCTCTCTGGTGGGGGCACGATGGTCAGGGCAGCGGCAGATGGGAAATCTCTGAGCCTTTCTCTCAATTTGGCTCTGACCCTAACACTGCTATAAAAAAAATAAACATTTACATACATGTATATATATATGCACATATGCTGGAAAATTTAACAATTCCTAGTTCAGATCCTGCTTCCCCCAGGACCACCCACACACTGAAAATGCTACATTGATGGTCCCTACTGGCAACACCTGCAGACTTCAGTGCAAAGCCAAGTACCACATGCAGCTGGGTAAGCTTCGGCCAAGTTATTTAACTGCTCGGTGCCTCAGTTTCCTCACCTGTCAAATAGGGACATTTTGCCCATTTCCCATGGCTGCGAAAATGAATGGAGAGAAAATGCTCAGCGCCAGGCCAGGCCCACAGCACTGAAGAGCTGGCAGCTGCTGTTTCTTTCCCACACTCTGGGTGTGGTGACACCCCAGCCCAGGAAGCTCCAAACTCATCTCTCTGGCAGGCCTCAGGGTCAAGCTGGGGTGAGCACGGTCACTCTGCAGGACATGTGGGCTGCGGAAGGCTGCTCTCTCATGGGGAGACCCAGGCTGTGTCCCCTTCTCACCACACTGCCTTCTTTGGAGACCACAGTCTCCCCCAGGAGCTAGGACAAGCCTGCAGTAGAACCCACGGCAGAGAGCAGGCAAAGTCGCCCCTTGTCCCAGAAAAGGCCACAAGCTACCCTGGGGCAAGGGGAGACCCAGCTATTTTGTTAACAAAGCACTGACCACCCAGCTTGCTAGCAGGGGCCGCCTGGGCCCCTCTGCCACCCACCCAGAGGCCCACCACCAGCCATTCAAGGCGCTCCCTGCTGCCTGCATTCCAGAGCCTGTATGGCTCAAGGGGCAAAGAAGGGGGTGGGGGAGGTTGGGGGGGTGGAGGGAGGGCCTCTAATCCCCCTCAAGCCACTAAGGCCTCAAGGACAACTGGGGCAGGGGCCCCAGTGCTCCCCCCACCACCACCTTGGGCCTTGCTGACACTGCCAGCTGCTGTCCCTCAACCGTAGCTTCGCCCAGACATCGATGATAGTCAAGCGTCCCGGCCTCTGCTATGAAGTTCTCACTGCCTGGAATGCCTGCCCACCCCCGCCACAGGACACTTACTCATCCTTTAAGATCCCAGTTCCAAGGCCACCACCTCTCTGATGTCATCTCCAGCCACCAGCCCTCTCCATCCCCACTCCACAGAGCAGAGGCTGAAAACCAGGACCCTCGGGCCAAAACAGAGTACAAACGTGGAGGTCCTTTGTCTGCAGAGCATTTTTCTGTAATTTGGAATTGATTATTGACCTAAAAAAGCCTTTTTTTATTTATTTATTGCTATTTATTTGAAAGCCAGAGAGATCCTCCATCTGCTGGCTCACCCCCCAGAAAAGCCCATAACAGTTCAGGCTGGGCCATGCTGAAGCCAGGAGTTGGGAACTCATACAAGGTCTCCCATGTGTGTGACAGGGACCCAACTTCTGCAGCCATCACCTTCACCTGCTGCCTCCCAGGGTACACAACAGAAGGAAGCTGGAAACCAGGAGCAGAGCCAAGACTGAAACCCAGACACTCTGATGTGGGATGTGGGCATCCCAAGAAGCAGTTTAACTGCTGCACCAAATGCCAGCCCCTAGTTATCAATCTATTTTTTAGATTTATTTATTTATTTATTTATTTTTTGACAGGCAGAGTGGACAGTGAGAGAGAGAGACAGAGAGAAAGGTCTTCCTTTGCCGTTGGTTCACCCTCCAATGGCCGCCACAGCCGGTGTGCTGAGGCCGGCGTACCGCGCTGATCCGAAGCCAGGAGCCACGTGCTTCCTCCTGGTCTCCCATGCGGTGCAGGGCCCAAGGACTTGGGCCATCCTCCACTACACTCCCAGGCCACAGCAGAGAGCTGGACTGGAAGAGGGGCAACTGGGACAGAATCCAGCGCCCCGACCGGGACTAGAATCCGGTGTACCGGCGCCGCAGGCGGAGGATTAGCCTATTGAGCCGCGGCACCAGCCTCAATGTATTTTTTAGATTTATGTATTTGAAAGGTAGAGTTACAGAGAGAGAGAGACATCTTCCATCTGCTGATTCACTCCCCTAATGGCTGCAATGGCCATGGCTGGGCTGGGCCAGGCCGAAACCAGGATGCTAGAACTCCATCTGGGTTTCCTGTGTGGGTGGCAGGAAGCCAAGCACTGGGGCCACCTGCTCCTGCTTTCTCAGGTGCATTAGCAGAGAGCTGGACAGGAAGTAGAACAGCCAGGACTCAAACTGGTGCTCATATGGGATGCTGGCATTGCAGGCGGCGACTTAACCTGCTGTGTCACAACACTGGCCTCCAACAGCTTTAACTCAGGAGATTCCACAGAACCTCTCACTTCTCTTTATGGAGGGCATGTCTCTCGAGTGACACGGGCACACATGCCTGTGGGCCACCACCCTGCAGTGCCCATCTCAGATGTGCAGACACTGCCTCTGCAGTCTCACAGTCAGCCTCCTTCTCTCGCTTAGCCTCCTGCCCAGCCCCGGCATGCACCTGAGCCTGTGGCCTGTGCAGAGTAAGCCCGAACCTCTCCAACTATGGCTCTGCCTCTTGCAGCCTGCAGATCCTCGGGGCAGGATGAGGACTTACTGCCCTCTACGTGGACAGGCCCTGCCCAAAATCTGGCACACCGAAGCCTTTGATAAATAACACTTTCCTTTCTTCTCTTCCTCCAAACAGGGTGCCACTCAAAGGCCAGCACCAAGTCTGATTCATAGAAGAGGCTCCACTTGCCGCAAAGACAGGTCCTGTTTGGGAACTCGGAATATGAATGAACGAGCAGCTGTCCTAATCCCCAAGTTACAGATGAGGAATACGAAGGTTTCAAGGTGACGAGGCTCACCACAGTCACGTGGAAAGCACTCAGTCTTGAATCAGATTTCCTTCCTGACTTTGCATTTGGTCTCTCATTCCTCCAGGAAACCCAGGGCTTTCTAGAATACAAATGATAGCAACAACAACATCAGTATGATCGTCACTGGTCCTATTTCCACACTGTGCGCTCACCGTGAGCCCAGCACTGTGGTGAGCACTTTTCACGTCCTACTGCATTTAATCCTAACAATAATACTGTCACTCTCCACAGTTACAGAGTTGAGGGAAGTGAGGCTGAGAGAGGTTAAATCATTTTCCCAAAAGCACACAGCCAGTCCACGGTAGAGTTGAAATTTGAACCCAGACCCCACAAGAGGGAGAGGTTCAGAGCCAGCAAGGGGGAACCCTGGCTGGGGGCAGTGGGTGAGCCTGGAGGGGACTTCAGCCACCGAGGCCTCCAGCTCTCAGCAGGCTCCCTCTGTGCTCCTCCAGCCCTAGCTCCAGCTTTCCCTGCCAAGGTGCTGGGGATAATGAATGAGATGCTCTGGTCGTCATGGAGACACCATGGCAACGCTGCACTTTCGGGAAATACCACAGTGACCGTGGCCAATGCTGTAGAGTTGAAAGTCACTCCCTATCCCACCTCCCCCCAGAAAGTGCTCTGGTCCCCACAGCCCTCCCAGGACCCAGAGTAGAAGGGGTGCAGAGGCACGAGGCCCATTCTACAGAGCAAGGTGTCCAGAGATCGGGACCAGCAGAGGGGGTCTAGCTGGGATCCTGGATGAATGAAGGGCAGGCTCCAGGAGTAAGACCAAGAGCTCCCCGAGAGCAGGCATAGAGACTGGCTGGCTGTTCTTTTCATGGTAAAGCATGCCCAATAACTTAGTGCACACGCACATGCACTGAGCGCCTACTGTGTGCCTCCTCTGACTGCATCCCAACAGTCCGGGAGACAGCATGCGATGGCTGCCAGCGTCACAGCGGAAGGCTCAGACTGCAGCCAGCCTGCCTGGGCACAAACCTAGGCTGCACTATTGACTACCCTTGTATCCTTTGAGCAAATCTCTCAATTCTTCTGAGCCTCAGTCTCCCCAAATATAAAATAGGGTTTCTACTACTTATCTATCTCACAGGTCAGTCACTAAGACAAAGAGAGGATGCAGGTCAAACACTGCACCCAGTGTCTGGCACACGGACACACAGGCTAATAAAGTGATTACTAACTGAACAGATGTAGAAACAGGCTTAAGAAGAATGCCCCAGGGCCGGTGCTGCGATGCAGTAGGTTAAAGCCTGGGCCTGCCGCACTGGCATCCCATATGGGCACTGGTTCAAGTCCTGGCCACTCCACTATCAAGCTCCCTGCTAATGTGCCTGGGGAAGCAGTGGAAGATGGCCCAAGTTCTTGGGCCCTTGCACTCACATGGGAGACCCGGAGGTAGCTCCTGGCTTCGGATTGGCGCAGCTCCGGCCATTGTGGCCATCTGGGGAGTGAACCAGCGGATGGAAGACCTCTCTGTCTCCACCTCTCTCTGTAACTCTTTCAAATAAATAAAATAAGTCTTTAAAAAGAAATTAGAAGGAATTGACAGTACTAACATGCTCAAATGGTATCACCATGGCTAGCCCTGTGGTGCAGCAGGCTAAGCTGCCCCCTGCAGTGCCGGCATCCCATAGGAGTACCAGTTTGGAGTCCTGGCTGCTCCACTTTCCAACCAGTTACCTGTACCTGGGAAAGCAGCAGAAGATGGCCCAAGCACTTGGGCTCCCGGCACCTACATAGGAGACCCAGACGGGAGTTCCAGGTTCCTGGCTTCTACTTGTCCTATCCCTGGCCACTGTGGCCATTTGGGGAGTGAACCAGTGGATGGAAATGTGTGCTAGCGCATTTTCTCTGTGTGTGTGTGGGCGTGTTTATGTGTGTGCCTCTTCCTGTCATTCTGCCTTTCAAATAAATAGATAAATATTTTAAAAACAAAAACAAGGTGTCATCATAGGCATCCAGGCTACATGTACAATGCGACCGATCAGGGGCACTGAGAAGAGATTAGGGCAGCCAGGGCCCCAGAGGCAGCCTCAAAAGTAAATGAATGGGTACTAGGGCTCAGGCAGAGACCTGGCAGGGAAAGGGAATGGTGGCAGCAGGCCAGGTACTGGTGGCCCCACATGCACCCAGGGCCACTCCCTACAGCTGACCCTGCCCCTCCCAGCCCTGCCACACCCCCGGCACAGTCACACCACCACCCACCACCCCGCCACACCCCACAGCTGCCCAGCTCCACCAGCCACCCTGCTGCAGCCTGCCCCACCCACTGCACCAGCTCAGCAAAGAAAATCCTCCACATTTGCTTCCCAGCTGTGCGGGAGCTTCTCCAGCCCAATTATGCCCCTGGGAGGCCGAGACAGAAGCAAATCCCTTCCTCTGCTGGAATCTGCTGCTCACTCACCCCACCCCCCACCACCCCCACAGTGCTGCCTGGCCAGGGGCCAAGCCACCACCTGTCAGTCACCCTAGCGCCAGGGGACTGTCAGGGCACTGGCTCTGAGTCACACAGGCACAGACAGCACATGGGACATGAAGGCCCAGAGAGAAGGGAAATACCCCCTTGTACTGTACTGGCCAGGCCCGCCCCACTCCCACCTACCTTGACCCAGTTCCTTGTCTATTAAAACCCTGTTCATCCTACTTCAAGGCCAGCTTGGGACAGGAGTTGCATCTGCCTGCTGTGAATTTCAAAACTCCTGGCTGAGCTCTCCTGCTCTGCATCCCACAGCGCACAGCGTGACGCCGAGCGCCTGCGGCCCGGGCCCGGCCCTCGGCCCTCGCAGCAACTTCACCTGGAGTTGTCAGGGCAGGGGCACTTCCCGCCTCACGTGCGGGGGCAGGTATCTAGCCTAGTGGTTAAGTTACCCACTGAGGGGCCTGAGTCCCACATTAGAGCGCCTGGGTTTGACACCTGGCTCTTGCCCCTGACTCCAGTCTCCTGCTAATGCAGATTCTGGGAGGCATCCAGGCGACTGGGCTCCCACTACTTAGATGGGACACCTCGATGGAGTTCCCTACTCCCAGCTCCAGCCCAGCCCAGTCCTGGCTATTGTGGGCATTTGGGGAGTAAACCAACAGACAAGAGTTCCGTATTGCTCTGCCCCTCAAATTAAAAACAAAACAAAACAAAAAGTGTGTGCTTTTGGGGAATAAGTGATGTGCCCTTACCAATTTCCTTCCCCTTTTTGGATCTGCTATGAGGAATCTGTGAGCTATGTGCAATAACATTAACTTCCATTTATGAGATACCATATGTCTGTTCCACGCTGCTCTTTAGCCCGTACAACAGCGCCATGACCTCCAGTCCCCTCACTTCACACATGGGGAGCTGAGGCCAGCGAGGGCTGCCCCAGCCCGGAGAACGGATGACCGGGTGAACGGGAAGGCAGCCACGAGGCCTGGGGTCCCTGCTCCCAGCCTCACAGGCTGGGCCCCACCACGTGCACCACGCGCCTCAGTCTCTGTCCCGGCTGTTCTCGTGTTCACCATTTTATGTGTGCGTTTTGATTCCCAGGCCGCCCCTAATGACCCCTCTCGGAAGCAGCCTCACGGATCATCCATCAGTCACAAGCAAGCGAGGCGGAAAGGGCTGGGTCACGGGGCATCTGTTCTGGGCCCTCCGGCAGGGAAAACACGACGGAGAACCTCAGGAGCTCGCACCCACCTCATGCAGCACCTGTCTTTCTCCCAGCAGGGCCTGCGTGCGGCGCTCACCTTTGTACCAGGCTCTGAAGAAAGAGTTTGCCGAGCAAACAGACCGGTCAGCCCAGGGACAGCGGGCTGTGTAACGAGGCCAGCCAGGACCAGCTGCCCTCGCGCCCCGGCACAGGACATGCTGTTCACTGGCCCGAGAAGCTTCCTCAAACAGGGCTTTCTCTCTGTCCAGCCCCTAAATCTTCCTCTGACAGCCAAGTCCATCCCAACCTGTTTTCCTGAGGTCTGGATCTCAGACACTAGGAGAAACTGAACACAGTTTCCTCGCAAATATCCCAAGCTCCCGCGGTGACAGCAGTCTACACTGCTACTTCTCCAGGCTAAACCAAGAGCTCTGCCTGCTTCCCCAAACCCAGTCTTCATGCCCTGAGAGGGGTCATGCTATGTGCACGTTGTAGACACAGAAACCGAGCTCAGAGAGGGAAGTAAAGGACCTCAAGTCACACAGCTGTGCAGAGGTGGAGGTGGGCCAGCCCATCCCAGGGCCCCTGGAGCACCTCCTCCTAAGTATTCACAGCCCTGCTGCTGGCACACTCCATACCATTCCTGAGCCAGCTCTGCAGCCTGCAAGAGGGGCTCCTGCCACTGACCGATGCCATGGCTGCCACCCCAGCTGCTTTTGCAGCAGTGAGCTCCACCCTCCTGGAAAAGCCCGCACCATACCCTGGGCCACCAGGAAGGTAGGCCCTCAGCCAGATGGTCCTCACCACCCTCCCCCAGGGGCTCCATACACACAGGCAGAGCTCGTGCTCATGTAAAGCAGCAGGAAGGTGGGAAGCAGGAGCTCCCAGCTGGCAGGAGAATGCCAAGGACACGGGTGCCCAGCGTGCTCACAACCTTGCTACCTGCCAGGACCATACCGAGCACGTCCCCATCATGATGTCACTCCCTTGTCATTTATTCCCAATAAAGCAAAAACAGTGTCACGTGCTGCCATGCCCTGAGCTTCTCCCCATCAGCCTGTCTACAAGCCCAGCTCCTCTCATGGCACTAGACAGCCATGAGAGGTGCCAAAAAGCAGGCGCAGCCCGGGGTCTCTGTGTCATGGGTGCAGGAGTCAAATCCAGGAGGGCCTAGAACCCACACGAGCATTCCAGTCCCTCCCCAGTCTCTCAGCACTCAGGGGGCAGAGGGCAGCGAGCATCGTGTGGTCAGGAGCTGAGGACCAAGTGCTGTCAGGGAGAGGGAGGGGCTGCACAGCTGCAGGGGCAAGGAGCAGAGCAGAAGTCTGTGACCTTCTGGGGATCACAGCCCCTCTGGGACTCCAAAGACTGTCATTAGCAGACTCTCCACACACATAGACTCAGGGTGGTTGTGACCAGCTCCCACCAAAAGCCAAGAACAAGAAACCTTGCTAGGGGCCCTGTGGTTTTGACAAGCCATGGCTCTTGCAGACTAGGCAGGACTGAAGCCACAAATGCAAATCTGTGCCCCCTGGGACCTCACCAATCTAGCGTCCCCCATGGCCCTGAGTAAATCTTTAACTCGGGCCTGCTAGCTGCAGGTGGATGCATGGACTGGCCCAGGTGTCTGCAGAAGCCACAAGAATAACCGGCCCTTCCGTCCCATCCCCAGCCTCTTCCTCCTTCTCTGCCATGAGGAATCTACCAGGTCAGGCCTGAGCAATCTCCCTGGAGCAGCCCCAGGTGAGGGGTCCCTGGTGGAACCTGCCTCTGATCCTGAGTAGCACAGGACCAGCACCAGGCTCAGGAGCCAGCCTGTGCCCCCAGGCCCTCCGGCATGGGTAGAAACACACACACACTGCACACAGCCACCACACCCGGCTAGAGCAGGCAATCAGACAGTGCGGGCAGGTGGGTGCAGGGCGGGTGCGAGAGGCCAAGAACAATGGGGCAGCCAGGGAGAGAACGACAAGACCCACCAGGGTTCCAGGCAGCAGCGGCTCAGCTCCTCCTCACTTACCAGGGCTGCATCTAATCCCAGAGCCAGCACAAATGGCATTACTGTCGGCCCAGTCCCCTCCCTGGAGGGAGGAAAGGAAGGGGAGGGGAGGGAGGTGGCCCTAGGGCACCCTGAGCCACCAACCACATTCCCGGAAACCTCAGGGCTCCCCCCATCCCCACCGGCCCCCACCTCCTCGGCCAGAGAGAGGACACCTGCTTCCTCCTCTGCCCCGCGCCCTGTGCCCAGGGATCCCCACAGCATGTAGAGACGCCAAGTGGAGGTACCCTCCTCGGCAGCGGAGAGAGCACAGCGCTGACCCTCATGCTGATGGCGTTCTGACCTAAGAAAGCTGGCACAGTGAAGGAGGGGGCCGGGGAGGCCCCAGTGCAGTGGCATGGTAGGTTAAGCCTTCGCCTGCGGCGCTGGCTTCCCATATGGGCGGGCGCCAGTTTGTGCCCCAGCTGCTTCTCTTCAGATCCAACTCTCTGCTATGGCCTGGGAAAGCAGTAGATGACCCAAGTGCTTGGGCCCCTGCACCCGTGCGAGAGACCCAGAAGATCCTGGCTCCTGGCTTCAGATCGGCACAGCTCCCGCCATTGCGGCCAATTGAGGAGTGAACCAGGGGATGGAAGACCTCTCTCCTGTCTCTCCCTGTCTGTCTGTAACTCTGCCTCAAATAAAGTCTTAGAAAGAAAGAAAGAAAGAATCGGCCAGTGCCGCAGCTCACTAGGCTAATCCTCCGCCTTGCGGCGCCAGCACACTGGGTTCTAGTCCTGGTCGGGGCGCCGGATTCTGTCCCGGTTGCCCCTCTTCCAGGCCAGCTCTCTGCTGTGGCCAGGGAGTGCAGTGGAGGACGGCCCAAGTACTTGGGGCCCTGCACCCCATGGGAAACCAGGATAAGCACCTGGCTCCTGCCATCGGATCAGCGCGGTGCGCCGGCCGCAGCGCACCAGCCGCGGCGGCCATTGGAGGGTGAACCAATGGCAAAGGAAGACCTTTCTCTCTGTCTCTCTCTCACTGTCCACTCTGCCTGTCAATAAATAAATAAATGAAAGAAAGAGAGAGAGAGAGAGAGAGAGAGAGAAAGAAAGAAAATAGAAAGAAAGAAAGAAAACTAGCTAGCTAGCTAGCTAGCTAGCTGGCAGCCAGGAGTGGGAAGGAAACTGGGTGCCTCAGCCTCCCCACCTGTCCTGAAAAAAAGAGGAAAGGAGGCCGGCGCCGCGGCTCACTAGGCTAATCCTCCGCCTAGCGGCGCCAGCACACCGGGTTCTAGTCCAGGTCGGGGCGCCGGATTCTGTCCTGGTTGCCCCTCTTCCAGGCCAGCCCTCTGCTGTGGCCAGGGAGTGCCGTGGAGGATGGCCCAAGTGCTTGGGCCCTGCACCCCATGGGAGACCAGGAAAAGCACCTGGCTCCTGGCTCCTGCCATCAGATCAGCGCGGCGCGCCGGCCGCAGCGGCCATTGGAGGGTGAACCAACGGCAAAGGAAGACCTTTCTCTCTGTCTCTCTCTCTCACTGTCCACTCTGTCAAAAAAAAAAAAAAAAAAAAAAAAAGGAAAGGGTGACCCCCCACGGGGACCAGCAAAGCATCAAGGCACCTGGGATTTGGGCTTTTGGCAGCTGCCCCCAGCCCAGCACAGCTGTCGGACCCTTCCCACGGCCCCAGCCTGCAGGGGAGGAAGGAAGGTGGCTGACCGGGGTGTGGAGGGTGCTAGAGTCCTCGCCAGACTGGAAAGGCCAGAGCTGAAAGGGGCCTTCCCCAGGGGAGGCCCGGAGAAGGTGGGAAGCTCAGTCAGGGCCACACAGGGAGCTAGAGAAGGTCAGGCCGGCCTGGGTTTGCTCCCTGACAGCAAACATTTACAAGTGTCCTCTAGAAACAGTGTTTGCCAAGGCAACCTGCTCATGACAAAGCCCGAGAGTGGCAATAATTAAAAAAAAAAAAAAAAAAAAAAAAAAAAAAAAGGACGATGGGTTTGTCTACATGGGGCCCAGTTGCAGAATCGATGCTGCCTTACCAGGTCCCTCGTGTCTCAGCACGAAGTAGGCCTAAGGTCCCACCAGCGGCTAAACCCTAGGAATCCCTTTCAGGGATTAGCAGCCTTGGCCACCTCTTTAGAAGTCACCTGAGGCCCTCAAGGCAGGCCGGCCAATGGCAGTGGGAACCCTGACGCCAACAACACCGAGACCAGCTGGCTCTCAGAGCGGACAAAGCCCTGGGGAAACTGGCAAGTCACCAGGCCCCATGCACAGAGCGGAGGGAAGCCAAGGGGCCTGCAGACGCCATGGGAAGGGAACACTTTGGAACGGCAGAAGCCCCTAATCTCCCAGGGGCCTGGTGGGCCCAACCTGAGACCTGCTGAGACCAAGGGCGCTTCACCGAGGGCCTGCATGAAAGCAGCCTGTTCTTCCAGACTTGCTGCAGCTTGTCACAACAGGAACCTGCTGCTAACACGCTGACACAGAGGTGCAGCTGGCAGCGCGGGGGTGGGGGGTGAGCACCTTCCCTAGAACCCAGGCAGCGGGGTCTGCAGCGGGGTATAGCAGGTTAAGCCACAGCCTGGGCTGCTGGCATCCCATCTGAGCACAGGCTCAAGTCCCAGCTGCTTCACTTCTGATCCAGCTCCCTGCTAATGCACCTGGGAAAGCAATGGAGGATGGCCCAAGTTCTGGGGCCCCTGCCCACATGAGAGACCCAGATGAAGCTCCTGGCTCCTGGCTTCAGCCTGGGCCAGTCCCAACTATTGTGACCATTTGGGGAGTGAACCGACAGATGGAAGATCTGTCTCTCCCTCTCTCTCTCTGTAACTCTCCCTTGCGAATAAATAAAAACAAATAAATCTTTAAAAAATGAAGAAGAAGAAGAACAACAACACAGGCAGAGAGTAAGAAGGCACAGAATAAAAGCCCAGTGACCAACTTCACCCACAGGGCCTCCGTGAGACTAGGAGGTGCCCCGCAGGTGCCCTGGGCAAAGCTGGGGTGAGGACAGTGAGGGCCAGAGCACAGCTGCTCTCGGGGCTGAGCAAGTGCAGGGGTACCTGAGAGCAGCCTCACCACAGGCCCAGCTTGTACTGAGCCAAGTATCCTGCCTTCTGTGCCTTGCTTTGTTTACCTGTAAAATGGGATCACACAGAGGGATTCTGTGACCCTCCTAACTCCCAGCTGGGTGGTTCTGCAAAGCGTAACTGACCTCCACAGCAACCCTGGAAGTGGGCGCAACGGCCGCAGCTCTCTGCCACTAGTCCACCCACCAGGCCCCAAGCGCCAGGGAGGAAGCGTACTGTGTGACCGCCTTACACCACCACGTGCTGGGCTCTTTGCCTGAAGCTTGGCCTCATTTTGCAAATGAGGAACTGAGGCTCACAGAGTTCAAGCAAGTAGCTCAAGCTCCCAGCTGGGAAGAGCTCAGCACCTGTCTGACTCTTCATCCCCACATTCCACGGCATCAGACACAATCACCCAAACCCACAGGGGATCTCTGCACCGCCTACGTTTTCCAGTAGATACTGCGGGAGCTAATGTGCCAGGCAGGCTGGGGAGCAGCCAGGAGCGGGCTGGCGGGACTGAGGAATCCTGTGGGTGCCAGGCGTCCTGCAGACCATCCCGCCACCTGTCGTCCGTATGCTGCGGTGGTCACAGGTCCTCGTCGCCATGGGCGCACCACAGTCACCACCGTGCCTTCCTGAAGCCACCACCCAGATGCAAAGCTTTTTCACAGGCATTGCCTCGATGTCACAGGACAAATCTATATAAGCACAGCAGGGTTCCCGGAGGATGAGTGACTCCCCACAAAGCACACAGGGAGGCAGTGTTTGGGCCCCGTCTGCCTCCCCGCCCAGGACTGGGTCTGCTCCTCCACAGCCTTGGCTGCGCAGATCGGCCAGCGTGGATGAGCCGTGGCCACAA
The DNA here is from genome assembly GCF_964237555.1 of Oryctolagus cuniculus. Lineage (NCBI taxonomy): Eukaryota > Metazoa > Chordata > Mammalia > Lagomorpha > Leporidae > Oryctolagus > Oryctolagus cuniculus. The sequence continues at coordinate 37,754,899 of NC_091437.1, read as the reverse complement.
CAATGAGGATTTCTGAGCACTTCATGTGAACTGCTGCTCCAGGTTTGGCTGGACAGATGGAGACAGGCAGGCTGGGGAAACTGGAGACAGGTGGCCCCACCAGGCGGAGACAGAGCTGGCACTCACACTGGGGTCGGCTGTCTCTAAGCCTGTGGCCTAAACCTCCGTGCCACACAGCTCTGTCTCCGAGTCTCTGTCACAGCACTCACTGGCGGGGGCCGGGGGGCCAGACACACCACACAGCATGTGTGACTGGCAGGCTGTGGCAAGATTACAATAATAGGAGCGGAGAGAAAGCTGCTGAGGAGCCCACGAGAGGGAGGCTGTTACGGACATCTGGGCTGCAGGCCAGGAGGTGCAGCCAGGGACATGGGAACAGAGGGAGGCGGCAGATATGCGGAAGATGACCTGAGAGACCTTGGTCAAGTGCCTTGCTCTCTCCAGATCTCAACTTACCCAGCTGTTCAGAAAAGTCCTCAGAACAGTTCCAGAGCCCCTTCCCACCCTACAGACCCTTGGACCCTGGGAAAACAAGCAGTGCCTGGTGACAGCCTGGCCCAGAGCCCCAGGGACGCTGGAATGTCCTTGGCCGTCCTGGCACAGCTCACCTGCTGGGAACCAGGCCCGCAGAAGCGCAGGGCCCGGCCAGCATGCCTGGGCACCAGTGAAGTGTGGGGCCTGAGCAGCCACATTCCACCCATTGTCAACCTCTCCATGGCTCCAGGGGAGCCGGCACCCCCCGACCTGCACCCAGACCGGGCCCTGAGTTCACACCCAAGTGCCCAGTGGAATGCCACTGCAGGCCCTGCCCTGCCCCACCACTCTAGGAGAGACTACGAGTCCTGTCTGAGACCTGAAAGTGACCACCCCGTCCCCGAGGAAGCTGTGTGCAGGGCAGCAGCTGCCCCGGCAAGTCAAGGAATGCCCCTGGCTGGGGCAGGGGAAAATGGCCCGTGATGGTCAGCTCTCAGTTCTCACTCTGGAAGGCGGACAGGGTGTGGACACTTGCTCAGGACTCAGCCCAAGCCTCTACACTCACAGCTGCCCCCTCAAACCACACACAGGCCTTGCTCCTGCTCAAAAACCTCGCTTGGCTCCTCCTACCCACTGAGCAAAGCCCCTTCATCAGGCCAAGAGCAGGCGATCTGGGACTCACAGCTTCCATTAATGGGCTGCGATATATGCCAGGACCTCTGCCGAGTGTTCTCTGTATGGTTTCAGATGTAACCCTCAGAGTAACCCAGAAGCAGGTACTCTGGTCACCCATTTCTACAGATGAGAAAACTGAGGCGGCTCAGAGAGTCTCACAGTCAAGCAGTAGAGAAAACATCCACACGCGCACCTGCCGGAACCCAAGCCCGGACTCCCCAAATGCTCCCTCCATCCTCAGAGCCTGGGGCCAGAACTTCCGTGTTTAAGGGGGGAAGCCAAGGCAGGGGGCTCCCTCTGATGTCAGCAGAGCCAGGCTACTTCTGCCCCCATGGCCCTGGCCCCAGAAGGATCTCCCTCCCACGAGGTGCGCCGGCAGAGAGCCTGGGGCCTGGGGCCACCATGGTGGCGTGAGTGCTCAGGACCTGTCTTCCTTGTCCAGAAGGAAGGCAGCAGCAAGAAGAGGTTTGCAGAAAGAGGAAACAGCACAGAGGAGCCAGGAAACTTTCTTACTGCACAGCCTCTCATGGCTGGGGAGGGTCCTACAGGGGGCCCCTGCTGTACCCCCAGAGGAAGCTCCCTGAGAACAAGAGCACCCAGGGCCCAAGAGCAGCCTCCCCATTTGTCCTGGCCCCCACCAGAGGTTGCCCCAACATAACACAGCGACCCCGAATCCCAATTTCCCTCCCCAGACCTGCTTGTCCCGTGGCCTTCCTGTCTCAGTAAGTGGCGGCACTGTCCTTCTAGGTCCCCGAGACAGAAATCCGGCGGTCAACACCGTCTTCTCACACCTTGCATCTAATCCATCTGCAAATCCGGCAGCTCATCCCACAAAACAAATCCTGACTCCAAGCCCCGGCGTCTCCTCCAGCCCCTCCCACCACCGAGCCATCCATCTTCTCATCCCCATGGCTGGCTGCAGCCACCTCCTGGATGCGGTCCTGCACCCACCCTGGCTACCTCTGCCGTCTTGTCCATGCAGTTGCCCAGATGCTCCCTGGAAACGTGCAGCAAAACCAGCCCATCCTCAGCCCCAAGCCTTCCAACAGCTTTTCCCCTCGCTCCCTGGGAAGCAGCAGCGCCCCTGCTGTGGGCCACAGGGCCCTGCAGCCCCTCTCCTACCACTGCCGCTTGCTCTTTCTGCACTGGCCCACACCAGCCTCCTGGCTGGACCTCCCTCCTGCCTCAGACCTTGGAGTGCCTGTTCCCTCTGCCTGCAGTGCAGTTCCCATTCCAGAGAGATCTTCCAGGCCCACCTCACAGGGCAGTGCTGTTCCCTTGGTCACAATACCCGTCTTCCCCCCCTCCCCCCCTCAGACTGCTTTCCTTCCAGGCGCTTCTCAAAGTTGATAGAGAAATGTATTTGCTGCCTCGCTGATTCCATCCCACTGCTAGAATTCCAGCCCCAAGTCCAAAACAGTCATGTCCCCAGGCCTAGCAAAGAGCCCAGGACAAAGCAGATGCTTAACAAGAACGTGTCCAGCAAGGACGACTTGCTCGCTCATCCTGACACAGCGTCTGTGCCCTGAACAGTTACCTGGTGGTGCACAGGATCCCCGCCAGGGCCAGCTGAACCTCAGAGTTTTCCTAGGACTGGCTCATGCCCAGATCACCCAACTCGCCTGGGACAAGTGGCTCAGGGCTTCATGTCCGCCCTGCCTCCTGAATTTGACCACCCATTTGGACACAGGGGGAGAAGTCTGGGCCCTGACATGTGGGCCGCCAGAGGGAACTAAGACTGGGTTACTGCGTGTAGGCTCCCCACAGCCCACTAGTGATGCCAGGAGCTGGCATCTGGCAAAGGCTGCCCCGTGCTCCCAGTGACAGGGGGGTAGGGGATGGGGGCCAGAGCGACGCCTGCCCTCTTCCTACTATCAGAGGAGGATGGTCAGAGGGAAGCTTTGTTCTCAGAAGATAGCGTGAAGCCCAGTGCCAGGCGGAAGCAGGCACGGAGGCAGCTGGCCCATCTGAGCAAGTGTAAGAACAGGAAGGGGATGGAGGACGCTGGAGGGGCCATGTGTACACCCAACCGGTTCTGTGCCTCCTGACAGCTATGGCCACGGTTCCTTCTTCCTGGCCTAGCCTCTGTGCCATCGCATACAATCAGACAATTGTCCCAGCTGGGCGACCTCTCCGACCCTGCAGAGGGAAGCAGGCAAGCACGCCCTTGCCTGGAATCAGAAGGCCTAGCCCATGTGTGACACTAGGAGAGTTTCTCCCTTCTATTTGCCTCAGTTTACCCAGCTATAAATGGCTTGTTTGCCAGCATGCCACAGGACTGCACAGTGGGGCAACCGTCCCTGTGGAGCCCGACACCAGGGGTACAGTACCTGCTTCCTCCCCAGGATCAGAGCAATCCTCTGCTGAGCTGTTACCCAGGGTGAACGTGAAACCCCTGGGCCTGGCGAGTGGCTAGACAGAAGGGCAAAAAATGGGTGCCGTCACCCCGTGCAGACCCCGGCACCTGCTGACCCCCTTCTGTCATCCTCTACAGGGATGGCTCACAAGCTGCTCGCAGCCACAATGACTAGAAGAAGCCAGCATGGTGGTGCAGAGGGCACAAGAGAAGCCTAGAGAGAGGGCTGTGTGTGACAGCACCCGGCACTGCCACCCAGGGGTCCTCCCCACTCACCCTGAGCTCCACGTACTAAGACAGGGTCCTCATGGCACGGTCTACAGATTCCCTGTGTCTGAATCACTTGGGGGAGGGGAGGCTGACCCGTGTGACCGAGGCAATCAGAGTGTGCATTTCTGGCAAGCCTCTCAGGCTGTTCTTGTCCCCACATCAGCCGTGCATCTTCGCTGGCCTTGAGGGACAGCTCAGATTTCAACTAAAAGACTCAGACCAACCTTGACTAGACAGACAGCTGGACCAAGGAGATGAGGACAGAGCATCATGCCCCAGGAGAATAAAGCAGATGGAGGTGAAGCCCGCAGGACACAGTTAAGCTAACCCACACCTCCTCATGCTGTCCCTCCATGCCCAGGCCACAGGAGTCCAGGCCTGACACCCTCTGAAGGCTGCCACGCCAGCCCCACCCTTCCCTCTGGCTGTGAGAGCGAGGATATCCCTGGTTCCGCTGAACAGCTGGGCAAGGGGTTCAGGGGCTGCTTCCCAACAGCTTAAGAAGCTGCCTGGGTCAGTAGCTAAGCACTCAGTGCTTATCCAGGGCAGGACTGGCGGGCCCAGGGCAGGCGGATCCGGTGGCCTCTATCAAATGGATCCTTCCCAGCTGGCGGGGACACAGTGCTGCCAAGCCTTCCTTCACACAGAGGCACTGATGGTGCTCCTGCTGTGTACAGTGCTTCGAGGTACACAGACACGAGTCAGCCCACGGAGGAGCCAGACCAGGAGCACGCTCCAGTGTAGGAGAGAGGAGGCCACGCCTCAAGGTTTCCAAATGCAGACCCCTGGGGACAGGAAAGAGCATGTGAGTGTGCTAAGGGGCTGGCCGGGCTGGGGCAAAGTGCGGTGCCCGTGCCCATCTCCAGCAGGGGCCACTGGAGAATGAAGGCTCAAGGTTGCCAGAAGTCTGGATTTCTATGTGAACCTCCCATTGGCAACTCACTCAATATTTGGCATGGGAGGAACAAAATCTACCCATGGGGCAGATGTGGCCTACCAGTTTGTTACTTTTGTTTTCTTAAAAGGGACAGAGCACAAACCATGGAGCTCAGTAGGGGCTAATTTCTCTGCAGAGGGGGAACTAGGACTGGGCTGGGCTTCCTGGGAGAGGAGGGGCCAGTGCTGGGCCTGGAGGGTGGGCTTTCCTGGGGAGAGAGTCCTAGGGTCAGGTTGGGACATACCGCTGTACCCACAGGGGCCATGGGCAGGAGCCACCTGGCTCAGGGCCCAGCCACCCTATAAGGCTGCCTCCCCTTCCCCCACCAGCCCCGGCCCTGTTGCTCTTCCTAAAGCAGGCACAGAAGCACGAACTCTGTTCCGTCCCTAGGTGGCAGGAGGAGGGGCCGTCCACCCAGCCGACGTCCATCCGGACTCAATCAATCCGTGGCAGAATAGCATGGGTCCGATTTCATCCTAGAGCCCAGGAATAGTCAGCTATCAACAGTTCCAGGGGGAGGGGAGAGGAAGAAACAATTGAGGACAAAGCAGATTGAGACCAGGCCCAGCTGCTGTTACATAACCCTGGTCAGGACACAGCCAGGAGAGCCAGGCAGGCAGTCCCAGAATGCAGAGAAAGCTGCCTGCCCTCCCAGGCCCACCCCACTCCCAGCCGTGCCCTGTAGCTCCTGGAAAGCACCCCCCCACACACACACAGCGCAGAGCTGGGGTGGAGACCAAGATCACAGGATCACATGACAAATGGCAAACTTGCACCAAGTGAGCTCTTTGTACCAGGCACTGTGTTGTTAACTCCTTTCCACATGTTATCTTATTTGAAAGTCTACCGATAACACCATGAGATAAAATCCTTACTGTTGCTATTTTGCACACGAGGAAATTGAAGTCCTGACAAAGAAACATGTGCACAATTCAGAAGTGGACAGCCACACAACCCTGCTCCTCTCCTGATATTGCATGGCCACCTCCTCTCAAGTCTGCAGGGCACCCAACCAGGCCTCCTGCAGCACTTCACAGAGACACCCAGGCTTCCAGCCACCTGACACAACCCAGAGGCTCTTCCTCCAAGAAAGGGATGCACAGAATGTCCACAACATGTTGCACCCGACCTCGGGGGCTCACAGGTCCCTGGGCTGCTGGGAATGCATGGATCAAGATCATGGATACGCAAGAGGCAGGAGGGGCAGAGGGAGAGGGCTCCCCTGGGCCCCTCTTGCCTGCAAACTCGGAGACCAGACCCACAGCCTCTTCCTGAATAGGTGTGGGCGTGGATCAGGGCTCAGGGCCTCGTCATCTCTGCAGGCCTGGGAGAACAGAATGAATCACGATGCACCGTGGCCTGTGCACCCACTGGGGGTGACTCACAGCTCCTAGCTGCTGGGCAGACGGCGCACAGCTGGGCCTGGCATCTGGATGGGGGAGGCCTCTCCGAGCGCACCATCTCAGCCTTGTCTCCCACAGTGGGCCCGCCTCGTGTGGACCAGACCTGGCCTGGCTCCCACCCCAGCAGCACTGAGCCCTTCCAAGGGCCCCTCCCCAGCTGGAGCCCTGGGGGGCCTAAGTTTAGGTGGATTGCCCCTTGTTAGACACAAGATGAGCCTGGTACTCCTCCTCCCTAGTCCTCCACGGTCTCACCTCCAACAGCCACCTCCCCAACACCTCTCAGCCTTTGTTTCGCTGGCTGTGGAACGGGGCGACTCCCGGATCAAGTCCACCCAACTCCAGGGCCCTGAGTCTGTCAATACCAGCACCTGACAAACTTCCCAGGCTCTGAGATCCTGTTGCCAGCGGGTAACATAAACATCCTGCAGGGGAACAGAAGTCCAAACTGCAAACCCCACTTTTTCCTTAAAGGACATCAATAAGTCCTTCTCACATGCAGCAGCCCCCATCCCCCTGCCATTGTTCTGCACATCCTCTCAAAGGCGCTCGGTTTCCGCCAAGCACCCGGGCTCCTGGGCTTCTTCCTCTGGGAAGCTGCTCCACCCCTTCTTGGCAACCTTCTCCCAGGGTTCTGCCCCCAGAACCACCCTGGGCCACCCTGTGGGCCACAGCTACCCAGCCTGCAAGATGGGGCAGGGACAGTTTCTGGACAACAAACCCTTCTCCGGTCCCAACTATGACTCGGACACCTGCATGGCTGTGGGTGAGCCTGTGCTCATCCCTGGGCCTCAGTCCTGAGATGCAGGGGCTTCTGCCTGTGCCAGGGAAGGCCCTGGGCACGGGGATGGACCTTGGTGACATCGAGACAGGAAAAAATAGCATGGTGCAGGGTGGGCTCCGGTCGCGACCCAAGCAGCCCCACTTTTACTGCTCTGGGTAGATCTCGTGCTTCTGCTGTGGGGCTTCACAAAGTCACCACTGAGCCTCTCTGAGCCCCAGATGATCCCTCCACTAACCACGGAGCAGTAGAGGCCCCACCTCGGGGCTGGAGCTCTGACCAGCCCAACACAATCCCATCAGCCATCCCCCAGAGAGGGGGTGTGCTTGCTGATGCCACCCCAGTTCTATGTGCAACAGAATATATAGCTGGGAATGTTTTAGAAAACCAATCTAAGTTATGCCTACTACACAGACACTCTAAGATTCACCTTCCAATGAGAGCATGTTTGTGAGTACCTAGAGCACTCTGTGGAATTCCTAGATCTACTCCCTAGAGCTGAACATTCTCAGTATTTTCATCTATAAAATAGGGATAATAGGGGAGTAGTCGGCTAAGCCTCTGACTGCAGTGCTGGCACCCCATATAGGTACTGGTTTGTGTCCCAGCTGCTCCTTTTCTGATCCAGTTCTCTGCTTATGGCCTGGGAAAGCATAGAGGATGGCCTGAGCGCTTTGGGCCCCTGCACCCTCATGGGAGACCCAGAAAAAGCTCCTGGTTCCTGGCTTTGGATCGGCCCAGCTCTGGCTGTTGTGGTTACTTCAGGAGTGAACCAGCAGTTGGAAAATCTTTCTGTTTCTCCCTATCTGTAACTCTACCTCTCAAATAAATCTTTAAAAAGGGGACAATAATAGTGCCTGTACACCTGCTGGACTGCTCTGGAGATTCCTGCAGATGGGGTGGCGTGGAAGGACCTAGGAAGCATTTACAAGCTGTCCATACATGTAAGCAGCAATTATGATGGTCATTAAGATGACCGAGATGTTTAAAGCCCCTGGACTTGTGACAGCTGAGGCCCCTAAGCCCTCTGGACCACATCTGGCCACAACAACTGCACAGGACACACGTGCCTGGGCAGATACCATCCTCCAAGGCAGGACCCACGCTCTGCCAGGCGCCAGTCCTGGCTCCAGCCCCAGGACACAGCTGGTTTGTCACTGGCACCATACTCAACACCCACAAACTCCTCTCCTCTTCCAATCCCCCAGTTCCGCCTTCCTCAGGTTCTCCCAGGCCCTGTCTCCTGCAATACGCTGTCCCCTTCTCAGTGTCCCAGGGAGCTGTTCCAAGGGGTGACTCCTTAAAGACAGAGAGAAAGAACCTGGGTTTTGCTCTGGGGCCCTCCCATTTGCTGGGCCTCTGAGGCCTAATCCAGAGACCTAACCCAGGGACCAGAACTGCCCCGTCCTGAGTGCTCCTGAAAACACAAGTCGCTAGACAGTACCCCGGGGTATGTGACTCAGTGGTTCTGGGGGGAGAGGGGGGACTGGATCATTTGCACATCTAACAAGTTACCAGCTGCTCCACTGACTCCAGGGGCTGAATCAGGGAGAGCTGTGAAGAGAGGCCCTCCTGCTCTGTGAGAGCAGGAGCAAGCATCACCCAGGTGCAGGGAGAAGAGGAAGGGCACACAGGCAGACGGAGCTGCGTGAGTAAAGGCCCTGCTATGACAACCTTCATTTCTCCCCACCTGGTCTCTGCCCGGGCAGGCAGCTCATTGCAAGGTTGATGGTGTAAACCAGAGGTGGCTGCGAAGCAGTGGCTACCGCCACCCAGGGATCTGCCCAGACAGGCCAGTCCCCACTGGCCCAGGGATGCCCAGGATCCAAGCCTTCCCTCACCGAGCCAGACCTCAGGTCTGAGCCAGCCCAGAAGCCCCACCATGTCGTCTTCACACGGACGGCAGAAGCTGGGCACTCCTCCCCACCCCGCTCCTGCAGACACAAGCCCTTCCATCTGTGCTTGCCCTGGCTGTTGCTGTGCCCTCATCACGCCCAGCTGAAGCCGGTCTCCACCAATCAGGTCTGAGGAGCCAGCCAGAGCAGCCCCAGAAAGCCACCAACGCTGGATGTAACGCCTTGAGCTTTAACAGCTGCAGCCTGGGCCACCTCCCTCCCTGGACCTCAGTTGCCCCATCTGCTAAAAGGGACAACAGCAGAGCCCATCTCCAAAAGCTGCTGTAAGGGTGGAATGCGTGTGAGCCACACCCACCATGAGCAAAGCAGGCGTGGATCAAGCAGCACCTCCCCTGCATTTTCCTTCCAGACGCAGGGATGTGAGCACAGCCACGGCCCCTTCGTTCGGATGGAGAACTGAACAGCCCCACAAGCAGGAAGCTCAACAGGGATTTGAACTCAGACCCCATGTGGCTCCAGAGCCCCACTCCTGGCCTGTGCTCTGCCTGCATCTCCTGGTCACCTGCCCCAAGTCCAGGCCCATTTTCCTGCCCGTGATCTCGCCTCCCCAGGGCATAGGGAGGCCGCATGGGAGGTTTCAGCAAGCCCCAGCCCATATAGTGTATGTAGTCTGGGGTAGGTGTCCCAGGTCGCCAGGTCGGCCACAGGCACCAGCCCCGCCTTCCGCCAGCCCAGCATGGCCAGCAGGGTGGGGACAGAGACTATGAACTTGAGCACCTTAGCCTTGATGACAGGAGAGAAGGAAAAACAGAGGCGTAACACAGGTGGTGCTGTGGAGCTTCCTGGGTGGGACATCACACAAACCGCCCAAGCTCTCCAGGCCTCAGGTTCTCTCTTCCGTGAAAGCCTTCCTGACTCAGGATTCCTCCCTTGTAGCGATCAGTGGGAATCACAACCACTGCTACCTCCAACAGCTCCTACTCACTGCGCTCTTCCCTCAGCCTCCCCCAACAAAAGAGGACAGTCCCCGTCCCCAATCTGGCCAAGGAAACCGACGGCCACAGAGATGTGAGCAAACTGCACTACATCGCACGGCCAGTGGTGGCAGAACTGGCATTTGAACCCAGGACTGCTGGCTCCACTCAGCAACACTGCCCAACCCCTCTGGAAGTGGGCCACATACACACCCCTGCCTGGGATGCACAGGACCTAGGGGAGGCGAGACATGTGCAGGGAACCACAGTGAAAAGCCAGGAGAGGAAGGGCCTCAGAAGAACCAGGAAACGGCTCTGCACACATGAAGGTGGGGGCAGCTGGGCCACCTCTCAGCAATCAGGAACGGCTGCATGGAAGAGGTGACACCATTGCTAAGCGCTGGTTGGGGAAGATTTTGGGGTAGATGAGGGGAAGGGCCTGGGGTACAGCCTCCTTGCCATGAGCAGAGATGCAGAGGCAGGAAGGGATGGGGCACAGACAGGGAGAGGGAAAAAGCCAGGCTCTATTTGAGGAGAAATGGAACAGGGGTGCTATGGCCATATGCTGGGCCAGCTCCCAGCCATCGTCCTTGGATAAACATATGCTTGTTCACCACACACGTTTTTAAGTGAGTCCAGTCTGGATCAAGAAATAAGGCAGGGGCCGATGTTGGGGGTACAGTGAGCCATGGCTGGCAACACTGGCATCCCATATTGGAGTGCCGGTTCAAGTCCCGGCTGCTCTACTTCCAATCCAACTCCCTGCTAATACACCTGGGCAGGCAGCGGAAGACGGCCCAAGTGCTTGAGTTTCTGCCACCCATATGGGAGGCCTGGATGAAGTTCCTGGCTCCTGGCTTTGGCCTGGCCCAGCCTGGCTGTTGCAGCCACTTGGGGAGTGAACCAACAGATGGAAGATCTCTCCCTCCACCACCACCCCTTATGTCAATCTGCCTTTCAAATAAAAAAGTAAATAAATAAATCCTTTTTAAAAAGAAAGCAGGCAGGTAGGAATAAAAAAGACCAGGAGGCAGCCAGCATAAACTCCTCTCCCTGCAGACAGGCGCTCTGGGGGCAGATTAGCTCTAGCACTGAGGCACCGAGAACGCCCACCCCGTCCACAGAGCTCCAACACTGAAGCTGATGGGTAGCACGAGAGGTGGGAGAAGGCACGCTTGCTGGGGACCCCCGAGATAAACAGCCCCTGCCTTTAACCCCCCTGCCAGTCACTCTCCTCTTCCCCACCCCTTACGTCCAATCCCACCAGCCCTTTCCCCCACCCCTACTCCTGATTCCAGGCGCAGCTTTCTTTCCTGACGGTGGACCCTATTTCACAGACAGTTGAGCCCTCTGAACGCACAGCCCGGGCAGCCCAGCCTTCTTGAGGCCCTTGGAAGGACAGCTGGGCTGAGCGGATTCCCAAGTGCAGGGACGTTCCCAGGCACAGTCCTGCCCAAGACGGGCAGGAGGGGCAGCGCTGAAAGCTACGAGAACAGCAGGGTGGTAGTGGGCCCAGCATCACCCAGATGCTAACATTCGTGGGTGAAGAGGGAACCAAGAGTGCTCCCCTGGGCCAAACCTCCCGGTGCACCCTCCCACAGCCTCTCCAACTCTCCGCGTGCACTGGCCTCCTGGCCAGGCAGCTTAGCAAAGCTGTCACCCTTAGGCCACGTACAATGACCGTTATGCCCAAGGCAGCTGCAGAGCCCAGCTGCCTCCCCATTCTTCCCTTTTGGTCAGACTCGAGTCAGACCCTGGTCTGCTCACTGCAGGACCACAGTGAACATCAACTCCCTGCTGCTCGCAACCCTGCCACACTTGCCACCATCTCACCCAAATAACCCCTGAGAAAAGCAACACCACAGGGCAGAAAGCTTCCAGGTCTGGGTTCAAGTTCCGGTTCTGTAAGTGATCCCGCCCCTCTGACCCTCTATTTCCCCACCCGAAAACGGGGTGGGGGAGGGGCATGCCAGAAGCATTGTGAGACTTCAATGGGGCATCTGTAAAGAGCCTGGCATGGTGCCTGGCACAAGGCACAGAAACAGGCATCGACTCAACCAGCTACTTACAACCCTCCGTCCCCTCCATCAACCACAGAACAGTCCAGAGCAGAACGCTGCAGGCTCTCTACAACCCAATCTTGCCTCCCATAGCCCCTTCCCATAGCTTTTCATCCTCAAAAACACTTCCTCCTCCAGAGAGCCTGGCCGGCATTAGCAGTTAGCGAGCTTGCCCCCTCCGCTGACCCTTCAAAGCCCATCCAACACAGCCTGCACCCTGATCCTCCCTCCCCCATCAGACCAGCAGCCTCTTGAGCCAGAAACCAGCGGCAGGGCCTCACCTCATTCCCTGTCCCCTGTCACCCCAGCCACAGGCAGTTTCCATACATATTTAACAAATTACTCTAACATTCCATTTCAAGTAAAGAATGTCCGAGCCCTCCAAACAGTTCAGATATTTCAAGCCATACTCAAAACCAAATTCCAAGCCAGCCGAAGTCTGCCCGGTCTCTAGAGAGTGAAGCCTGGCTTTGGGCCCACAGCATGGTCAAGCAGGTCCCAAGCCCAGGGCAGGGAGACACTGGGCTGCAGAGTCACAGCCCATCTCTGAGCTGCCACGGCTTCTCCATGAGCTCACATTCCTCACCACATCCTCAGCTTGGACTGCAAAACCGTTCCTTGCATACCCCTCTGCGACAGGAGGCTCACTATTCTGCTTGTGAGTGCTCTTCCTTCCCAGAGACCTCTCCTTCGGCTCTGATCACATGACAAGGGCAGCCCCAGCCCTGGGGACCCCTTTCACCCTTCCAGGCCCCTTATTTAAGTCCCGCTCTTCTGAGTCTCCTCAGCGTGCAGCTGAGCTGTAGAATTCCACTCTTGCTCCTCCAAGCAGGAAGGGAGCTAGCTGTCAGCCCAGGGGGACTCCCTGCGCCCGGGGCCCAGGAAAAGGCCACCAATCCTGCAAAGTCCAGCCATGGGGAAACAGTTCTTGGAGCAGGGAGGCTACTCCCCACAACCTTCCTCACCACCACATTCTCCCCTCAGCCCTGGGTTTTAAGATGTTCCTAATTAAGCAGCAATTTGTTTTCCACTTTTTAAGTAATTACTCAAGACCCCCAATCACAGCCTGATAGTTAGACACGACACTCCCACCAAAAGATGGGGCCAGCCCAGGGTGCAAAAGCCAGGGGAAGTCTAAGCACCCCACACACTCACTAGTGGGCATTTGCTGGGGGCCCAGCACTGTGCCAGCATGCTCAGGAACCTGTGTGTACATGAGGATTGGGCAATCGTGCCACTGGCTCAAAGTCCACCCCTGTCATTGGGCTCTGGGACCTCTGCAGTGAGGACGCCGACAGCATTTGTTTAGCAATGAGGACCTGGCCAGTGGCTAAGTCACACAAGGGCACCCTTGGGAGCGAAATCCCTCAGCCTTAGTTCTCTCCTCTGCACAAGGGCTCCACTTCTGAGCCCTACCTCTGCCCCCTGCTGATCTGAAAGTGACCTGGTCTGAATGCAGATGAAAGGCTTGGCCATCCCTAGGGTGCTGGGGAGAAGCCTGTTGACAAAGCCACCAGCTGTCCCCAGCTGGAGCCAGGGAGACAGGCTCCTCCCTGCGCCACCCACACTGGGACAGCGTTCTTGCCACAGACCTGGCCAGCCACCGAACTTGGACCATGCCGGAGCCGCAGGCCCAAGCTCTAACTGAGCTGCCCTCCTGCTCGGGCTACCCGCACTGACAAGAGCCAGGGCACAAGACATCACCCGGAACAAGCACCAGGCAGAGGGGAGCGTCATGGGGTAAGGGCGGTGCGGGAGAGGAGCAGGGTCCACATCAGTTCAACTGAAAATGAAACCACAAGTAAGGAAGTTAGGCCTTGGGGGAGACCTGCAGCTGAGGCAGCCGTGGTGGTCACCAGAGCAAGGACCCAGCTCCCCCACTCCTACCTGTGTGACCTTTGCCACTGTGTACCTCAGTCTCCCCCTCTGTAAAACATGGCGCATAATGATCCGGAAGAATTGGACACTGTAGGGTAAACCAGTGAATGAGTCCAGGGCCTGGCGCAAGGCAGCTGTGCAGTAAGGACTTGTTGAATACAAGCTGCTACCCTCTACTGCGGGGCCACAGGCCCATTCCAGCTACTGCATTTCCCCCCCATTTTACAGGTGAGGAAGGGAAGGAACCTGCTCAAGGTCACACAGCTGCATACTGACAAACACCAAGGGCTATCCGACCTAGGAGGCTGGGGCAGTACTGGGGGGGCAGGGATGTCAGACAATGGGGCCGAGGGGGTGGGGCTCTGCACACCCCCAGCCTCAGGGGCTCCCAGCACAGCACAGGCCCGCGCCCGGTGCCAAGGTTCCAGGGGGTCTCAGAACCCCCTCCTCACTCCTGTCCCAAGGCGTCATAGTGCTGGCAAGGGGGTTGGGGTGGGGGCTCCTTCGGCGGGGCACCGGAGAGGCTGAGGGAGGAGGGAGTTAGAGACCAGGCCGCCGAGAGCAGGCAGCAAACCGGTCGGGCCGCCTTCCCCTTCCCGATCTGGGACTCGGCCCCTAACCCCCTCCTTCGCCAGACAAAAGTTTCCCCTGTTCGCGAGCAGGCGAGGGGGAGGGGGCATTCCTCGCGAGTGACATTATCCGTGACCTACAGCTGCCGCGCTGCCCTCGCCCGCGCCCGGCCCGCCGCGGCCCCCACCCCGCGTGCGACCGCCACCCCCGCGCCGGGCCCGGCAGACTCCGCCCGCCCGCCCCGCGCCCGCTCGGGCCCCGCGCGGCCTGCACGCCCGGCTCGGCCCCGCGGTCTCGGCTGCAGGGAACTGGCCGGCGCAGGCCCCCGGCCTCCTACCTGCACGGCAGGACGCCACTGGGACGCGCGGGCCCCCACCCCTGGGCGGGCGGGCGGGCGGGCGTGCGCGCGGGGCTCGGGCTCCGGCTCCGGCTCCAGCCCGGGCCGGAGTTAACCCCTTCGCGGCCGGCGCCCGTCGCTCCCACCCCCGGCCCACGCCGCAGCCGCCGCGCCCGCTCCGCCGCCCGCGCCATCCCCATCCCTCGCGGTGCCCAGCCCCCCAGGCCCGGCCCCCGCGGCGCCCGGAGCCCGAGGCCTCCGCCCGTCCCGCGGCGGGGAGGGGGCGCTCTGAAGGCTGGAAGTTGGGGCGCGGAGGGGTGCACCGAGGGGCCCCGGCCCTGCGCCCTAGTCCCGGCCGGCGCGGCGCTTACCTGCCCGGGGTTTCGGCGGCAGGCGTGGGTTCGATCCCAGAGCGCGCGCAGCGCGCGGAGCTGCGCAGCGGAGGCCGGGGCGGCCGGCGGGCGTGCGGCGAGCGCCCCGGGGCGGGGGCCGGGGCGGGACCGGGCGCTGCGACCGGGGCTGGATTTCTCGGCTTCCACCCGGATTCTCCCTCGGCTCTCTCGGCCGATTCGGTGCTGCTCGGCGACCACGTGACGCGGGCTGCCTTTGACCCCTGTCTCCGCGCGGGTAGGGGGCGGGGGCCGGAGGGGGCGTCGGATGCGGGACCCACGAAGGCCGGGCGAGGCTGCCGGGCCTCCCGAGGGCGGTGACCCCGAGGAAACAAAGCCCGGGGGACGCCACCAAGTTCTTTGGGGTCAGGGCCGGAGCAGCGCTGGGGGTCTGGAGAAGCGCGGCGAGCAGCAGGCAGACAAAGCCCGCGCCCGCCGCGCCTCCGGGGCCCGAGGGGGCGCCCGGCTCTGCCCCTGTGGGCTCGCGGCGCCCTCCCGCGCCTCCGCACGCGGCTTGGCCAGCCAGGTCCCAGGCAGCGCCACCAGCACACACCCTCACCTTGACTCTTGAAAACTCCTTTCCTCCTTTTATCGTGATTAACTGGCTCATTGACTGGTTCCATTGTTTAGTAGAACGTTCCCAGCTGTGTACCACTCGCCTGTGCACAACAGACCCCTGAAGGGGTGGAGGGACTTGTGCAAACCCCTTGCCCCCAAAACCTGTTCCCTACCCTGCATGCTAGGTTACAGTGGTTATGCCCACTAAACAGATGGGAACACTGAGGCCCAGAAACAGAAGAGAGGAGCAAAGCTGCACTCAGATCTGATTACCCCAGCCCAGGGCTGTTTGACCTCCAAGAGCATCAAGAGTGAACCCCTTGAGATGGTTCTGATAGCAGGCACCTCCCCAACCCTCCCAGACCCTGACTGCCTGTGAGTAGGGTAAGGGGGGTTGGCAAATTTGGAGATTGGTGGATTCCTAAATACCCTCAGGGGCTCAGAATTATCTAACTACAGGAACCAGGTTCAAATATACAGGAGCAGGCACCACAGCTCACTTGGCTAATCCTCTGCCTGCGGCGCCAGCACCCAGGGTTCTAGTCCAGGTTGGGGCGCCGGATTCTGTCCCAGTTGCTCCTCTTTCAGTCCAGCTCTCTGCTGTGGCCCAGGAAGGCAGTGGAGGATGGCCCAAGTGCTTGGGCCCTGCACCCACATGGAAGACCAGGAGGAGGCACCTGGCTCCTGGCTTTGGATCGGCGCAGCACGCCAGCCATAGCAGCCATTTCGGGGGGTGAACCAACAGAAGGAAGACCTTTCTCTCTGTCTAACTCTCCCTGTCAAAACAAAAACAAAAAACAATCAGGAGCAAGCAGAGCAAAGAAGCCCAGCCAGGCTTGCTCTGCTCAGTGCACTCCCCACTCATGGCTCAGATGTTGAGGCCTAAACCAAGAGCTGCAGCGGGGTGGCACCAGGCTTCTGACTGCCCTGTGTGCCCGTGTGATACCTCTGCGTGGGGTGAAGGGCTGAGCGCAAGGGGGAGGCCCAACTGCAGGATGGTCTTGTGCCATCCCAGTCTACCCTGCAGCCACCTCACCAGTCTGGCCAGAGAGACCAGCAAATTCTCCTTGGTCTGATCTGTGTCCCACAGCAGCAGTGTAAAGGCCTTGAAGATGGTCTGGGTCTCAGGCAGATTTAACAAACACCATCGGAGTGAGGCTGTGTGCCCCCAGCCAGGGAGGTGAGGGCTGAGACACGTGAGTCTGCACTTTCAACAATGGTCCAGGCTGTACAGGAGATGGCCTACGTGCCCTTCTCTGGGTCCACAGGCTGGTCAAGCTCAGGGCCTCCTCAGAGAATCCAGACAAGTGTCCTACTGAGGGGACTTGGGGGAAGGCAGCAGGCTCAGAGTGGGTAGGCTAAGCTGGGGTGGGGTGATGGAGCACCCCGTGCAAAGGCCACATGAGGTGGACTCAGGAAAAGCTGAGTGTTGCATGGAGCTGGGGAAGCAGGAGGCACGGCACAAGGAAGAACACTGGAGACGGGGAACGGGGGACAGGACGGAGGCTGGGGCACCTGGGGAATGGTTCCACGCACAGGGCCCGAGATCCAGAGAGCCTGGTGGGATGAGAGCTGTTAGCAGGCTGAGCAGGTGGGGGGCGGGGGGAACCAAGGTCAAGGATCCAGGCTCTCTCCCCCGAGCTGAGCAAGAGCCGGTTTTCTCCCTGGTGGAGCTGTGGATCCACAGCAGGCATGCTCTCAGCATTCTGGGGGGCAGCCTGTGAGTGGGGTAATTCCACACGTGTGACAGCTCTGCCTATCCTTGAGTCTTCGGAGTTGCTGCTCTCTGAGCTGGGCCCAAAGCCTTCCAGCTTGCTGCCCTCCAGAGAGCTTGTAGGGAGGAGAGACCCAGGTCCCACCAGGGAGCTGACCCCTGTGGGTCCAGGTAAGAACCTACTGGAGATGATGCCCTGGTCCTCCCTCCCCTCACCACCACCTTGGTGCTCCATCTCAGCCCCAGGAGGCCCCCACTGGCCCCCGGACACCACCCTTGGTTGTCCCAAGATCAGCTCCAATTCAACACATCAAAGTTGAACCTGCCATGTTCCACCCAAACCTGCATCTCTGCCTGCTCCATGTGTCGAATTCCTATGTCCAGTCCTGAATATGGATGCCACATCCTTGTCCCCGACCCTGTCCGTGAGCCAGTCCCATTGGTCCAGCCTGCGGTTTTTCTCCCCAACCCACTCTCATTTCTCCTTCATCAGCATGCCCAGTCCAAGCCCCCCATGTCTCTGCCTGGAAACAGCCTTTTCACCGTTCACCCTCCCTCCAGCTTGCAAACACAAGCTCCTGGTGCCTGTTTCCTACTCAGAATCTCAATGGCTTCCGCTGCTCTCCGGAGGCACCCTCTGACTTGTCGCCCAGCCCCGCCATGTCTTTGCCCTAAAAGGTGCACTGTATCCTCCCCCTTTGCCCAATTCCTCTGTGAGCCTGTGCACTCCAGACTTCCTGGGACTGAATCCTGGCTCTTCGACACAGGAACCACACGACCCTGGGCCAGCTTGTCCACCTTTCTGGGCTCCCTCTGCTCAGCTGTGCAGTGTGGGTAACAACCGTGTGTGCTTCCTACAGGTGTTGTGACGACGCAATGAGTTAACTTCTATAAAGCCCTTAGTGTGGTGGCGTCACAGGATAAGCACTACATAAATGTTAGCCAGATGACTCACCTGCATCCCTTAGATGGCAGTTTAAACTTCACTTCCTCCTGGGCTTTCCCTAAGGCTCCTGGGACACACCTCACATCTCCCTTTTTCTTCAGGGTCCTCCTAGCTCCTTGCCGTCAGCTGCCTCTCCCTCTGGAGTGCATGCTCACTGTGGGCAGGACGAGGTTCGTGCCCAGTACCTTGCTGCATCAGGTATCGGTGGGCCACCAGTGAACATGGAGTGCAAGTTAATCGATTAAAGGTAAAACAGAGGATGTGATCTACCAACCAAATGCCACACACTGCGCGTCACTCATTCATTCACTCTTCTACAGTCTTCCTCATACCTTCCTGGTAGGGCAGAGGGGAAAGGAGGGACAGAAAGATGTACGAGACAGATACACAGAGCCTGCCCCCAAGGCTGCCAAAGGCAGACTCATAAATACACAAGACACAATGTAATTAGCCATGCTGTTTTAGGGGTCTGCCACAGCTTACTGCCCAGGGGGCTAGGGTGTGGCTTCCCAACAATGGAAGTCAAAAGTAACCAAGACAAACACTGTTGCCCATTGTAGCCTGCATCTCCAGTTCCCCAGCCAGAAGGTGCTCCTTGCCCGGAGGGCCTTAGAGACCTACTCGACCTCCCCTTTACAGCTCTAGTGATTTTCCCAAAACCAGAGTGGGATTTGTCAAGGACAATCCAAGTATCATGTCATTTGCTTCTTAAAAAAAAAAAAAAAAAAAAAGAAAGCAAAAAAAAAAAAAAAAATACAGTGATTCCATGAATGTGTAATACATGTGATTTCATGTTGGGACTTCAGTGGGGGCAGAAAATAGCCTCTGTCCAACCATGTGACCTGACTTGTGGTTTCGAGAACATAGCCACCATAATTACAGTCTTGACCACATGGTGGAACCGTCCACTGTGTGTGTATGTGTGTGTGTGTGTGTGTGTGAGAGAGAGAGAGAGAGAGACAGACAGACAGAGAGACAGAGACACGCACCCACACAGACACCATGAATTATTCAGACAAGGGGCAAGTGCTACTTGCTTCCTGGAAGACTTTCAGAGCTATTGAACAAATGAGGGAGGAAATCTGTAAAATGGGTGGGTTATCCGTGCTTCAGAGGGCCGAAGTGTTCTGGAAACCAATCAGTGTGTGAAGGGAGAATGGGCAGTAACAGACTTACTCTGGTGCGCGCCACCTGCTGTCCTCTGCTTGGGACCTCTCAACCCAGACAGCATGAAGCTCAGGGAGGTAAAACGACTTCCTCACAGAGACTGGGCTGGCAGAGGAGGTTTCAAATCCAGATCCAGCCAACTGAAAGACTGTGTGTTTTTTTTGTTTTTTTTTTTGTTTTTTTTTTTTTTTTTTTTTGACAGGCAGAGTGGACAGTGAGAGAGAGAGACAGAGAGAAAGGTCTTCCTTTGCCGTTGGTTCACCCTCCAATGGCCACCGCGGCTGGCGCACTGCGGCCGGCGCACCGCGCTGATCCAATGGCAGGAGCCAGGTGCTTTTCCTGGTCTCCCATGGGGTGCAGGGCCCAAGCACCTGGGCCATCCTCCACTGCACTCCCTGGCCACAGCAGAGGGCTGGCCTGGAAGAGGGGCAACCGGGACAGAATCCGGCGCCCCGACCGGGACTAGAACCCGGTGTGCCGGCGCCGCTAGGCGGAGGATTAGCCTAGTGAGCCGCGGCGCCGGCCAGACTGTGTTTTTGTACAACCTATTTTACCTTAGTGCCCAGGGGCTACACATTCACTCCTCACCAAAAAAGCCAAGATCACCTGGATTTTTCTTTTTTTTTTTTAAATTTTCATTCATTCAACAATTATTTATTAGTCTCCTGCCTTTACCAAATGTTGCATTAGGTACTTTTTAAAAATATTTATTTATTCATTTGAAAGGCAGAGTAACAGAGAGAAAGAGAAAAGGAGAGAGAAAGAGAGAGAGAGAGAGAGAGAGATTCCATCTGCTATTTCATTACCCAGACAGCCTCAATGCCCAGGGCTGCACCAGGCTGAAGCCAGGAGCTTCATCTGGGTCTTCCACGTGGGTGGCAAGGACCCAAGGACTTTAGCCATCATCTGCAGCCTCCCAGGCTCATTAGCAGGGAGACCGATCAGAAGCGGGAACTGGAGCTCTGATATGGGATGCTGGTGACCCAAGTGGGGGCTTAATCCATGGTACCAAAACACTAGGCCCTGATCCAGCTGTCTGAAGAGTCATATGGTCCCCAAAGCAGTCTCACTGGGCCTCCTGTTCCAGCCAAAGCTAAGGATGCAAGTCATGCCTTGCACAGACCGTTCCTCACTCCCATGAGTGCTACCAGGAAAAGGAGTCCTCAAACTGAGCTACCATACTTCCTCACACAGGTAGCACTTTTTCTGGATTTATTTACTTATTTTTAAATAATTTATATGAGGGGCAGGTATTATACAGCAAGTTAAGCTGTGTTTGTAATGCCCATATCTCAGCTTCCGATCCAGCTTCCTCCTAATGTGCCTGGCTGCAAAGGCAGCAGGTGACGATGCAAGTGCTTGGGCCCATGCCACCCACATGGGACACCTGGATGGAGTTTTGGGTTCCTGGTTTTGGCCTGGCCCAGCCTTGGTTGCTGGGGGCATTGGGAGAGTGAACCAGTATATGAAAGATCTCTCTCTCTCTCTCTCTCTCTCTTTCTCTCTCTCTCTCTGTCACTCTGCCTTTCAATAAATAAATCTTTTTGAAAAAATATTTGAAAGGTAGAGAGAAAGACAGAAGACAGAGATCATTGCCCTGGTTCACTCCCCAAGTGCCTGCAACATGGCCCAGGGCTGGGCCATGCCAAAGCCAGGAACCCAAAAACCCACCCAGGTCTCTCACGTGGGTGGCAGGGACCCAAGGACCTGGGCCATCACCTGCTGCCTTCCTGGGATGTGCATTATCAGGAAGCTAGAATTGGAATCTGAGCCAGGACTCACACCCAGGCACTGGGTGCTGGCACCCCAAGTGGTGTCCTCATCACCATGCCAATGCCTGCCCGATTTCCCCGGCTTTTACCAGGCATTTCCCCATTCTCTACACTGCTTCCCGGGTCTTCCCTAGCAGTCTTCAGAGGCAGGGAGAGTGCAGATTTTTCAGCTCCATTTTACAGAAGAGAGATGGAGTTTTGTCCAACCCCTCGGCTTGCAATAGTCCATGTGCAGCTACGCTGGGGTTTTCAGACCACCTGCCCGAGCTCTTTTCCGTCCCTGGAGGGTTTCACTTGACCTAGAGAACTGACACAGAGGACGAAAGATGGCTAAAATCCTCACACAGAGAGGATAAGGGCCCCTTCTACCTTGTTCTTTGTAAGGCACCAATTACAAGCTGATGCAAGGAAAACACCCCACCCCCACCCCAGCACAAGTGGTCTCTAAAGGGCCATTATCAGCAATCGGCTCAAAGCCCCCTGAGCACTGGGCCAGCAGAGTGGAAGGCTCAGCTGCGTCAGGACAGCAAGTGCCCTCCAGGCCTCCTCGGTCCAACCACTCCACACACACACACCCAGCCCTCTTTGTTTATTTGCCGTATTCTCCTGTTGGTGGCCCTGCTGGCATCTGAGTTTGTGGCTCCTGAACTAACCCAACTCTGCTCCTAACAGAAGCAGAAGAGCCAAGACCAGACCCTAGGAGGCCTCTGACTGTCTGCCTTCCCCACGGCCTACCTTGGGGGGTGCCAGCAGCTGGGGAGTAGGTGGCACCAGCAAGGCCAGCGTCTCCAGGCTCCTCCCTGGTGCCAGCGTGGGCAGAGGAGCAGTGCTGACCTTGGTGGGAAATCGGCTCTGGGCTGGCACCGGGGCAGGCCCCTTGTCTGGGGCTCTCTGCTCTGACAGGCTTGGAAATGCTTATCATTCCAAGGCTTTCTCCTCAGACCTGTCTGGGCTGCATCTGTCCTGAGATGGGGGTAGTGAGTGGCGGGAGGGTGCAGGCAATGACAAGGACACACAGCACTGGTACACTCTTTCACACTCACTCACACCCCAACCTGCCCTCTGATGCTTAGAAGTTTGAGGTCAGATGATTCAGTATTAGAATCCAGGGTCAGGAGGCGGGTGCTGTGTCCTAGCAGGTAAAGCCTCTGCCTACAGTGCTGGCATCCCATATGGGCACCTGTTTGAATCCTGGCTGCTCCCCTTCTGATCCAGCTCTCTGCTATGGCCTGGGAAAGCAGTACAGGTTGGCCCAAGTCCTTGGGTCCCTGCACCTTCATGGGAGACCCGGAAGAAGCTCCTGGCTCCCGGCTTCGGATCAGCACAGCTCTGGCTGTTGCAGACATTTGGTGAGTGAACCAGCGGATGGAAGACCTCTCGCCCTCTCCCTCTCCCTCTCTCTGCCTCTATAACTCTACCTTTCAAATAAAATTTTAAAAATCTTAAAAAAAAAAAAAAAAGAACCCACGGTCAGTTCTCACTGTCATTTAACTTGGCTTCCAATGTTTGTAGAACGAGAACAAGAGTAGTTACCCCTCTGGGTTGTGGAGAGGATTAAACGAGATACTAGGAAGTAGCTTAGCTCCTTGCCCGGCACAGCTCTCTTTGTAAGGGGTATTTTTCACCCAGGTTCCCCTGCCCCCCTCCTCACCCCAAAGGCTAGCTCTCTGACCGCTCTCTGCCAGGTGACCCACCCTCATGGCCCTATCGCTTCTCACCACCCCCTGCCCTGACTTCAGGTAGCCTGGGACCCTCAAGGCCTGGGAACAGTCTGCAGTGTCCAGCACACCCTCCACCCCGAGTGCCCTTCCCTCCACCTCCTCACAGCTTCTCTTTCCTTCTAGTCCTGGCTGCAGTCTTACTTCTTCCCAGAAGCCCTCCTTGACTGACCTCTGGTTTTCCCCCCTCCATGCAGAGACGCTCCAAGTGAATCACTGCCACTTCGTGCCCTGGCACTCCTGGCTCTGTCAGCAATAAAGTCTCCTCCTTCTCTGCCCAGAGTCCCTGAACACCGAAGAAAGCTTTTTCCAGGCAGACCTGGGGTCCCTTAAGTTGACCTCCTGGTTCCTGTGCCACCCCTTTACCCAGCACCTGTAGTTCCCCATCCCACATCCTCCCTGGGCTGGGTACAGGCAGGAAAGACCAGTTTTCCAGAGACAGGGTCCTTGGCAATCCATGAGAGGCTGGCAGGACCCCTGCGCCATTCCTGGGATCCCAGGAATGCTTCTGCTAAGGGCTAAGGAAGTAGAGAGGGTGCTCGGTCCCTGACACCCATCTGCAAGGACAACGGTAGGGGGAGGGGCCCCAGACTCCCTGCAGGAAGGTAGAAGGGGAAGCCACCAAGACAGGAGAAGCTGCAGGAAGGAGGCCCCAGCTAGGGCTGGAAACTCACCAAGCACGCACAAAACCCAGCAGCCACTCATTGGTGAGTTCTCTGCCCAGGGGAGGGAAGGGGTAGCCTTCATGGAGACTGGTTCCCTGTTGGTCCCAGTGGGCTGTAGCATCCCTACACGGGTAGGAGAGGGGCCAGAGTTCTTCTCAAATGTCCTCAGTTGGTGTCTAAGGTTCAAAGTCAGTGATGGAAAGATCCAGAAATCTGGCTCTGAAAGTCCATCACTTTAAAGTTATTTTTCATACATAATTTTTAAACTTTATTTTCATTTCATTTTCATTTCTCGAAAGGCAGAAACAGAGAGAGAGAGAGATCTTCTGGGGCCGGCACTGTGTTGCAGCAGGTTAACACCCCGGCCTGAAGTGCTGGCATTTCATACGGGCGCTGGTTCAAGACCCAGCTGCTCCACTTCTGATACAGCTCTTTGCTATGGCCTGGAAAAGCAGTGGAAGATAGTTCAATTCCTTGGGCCCCTGGACCCACATGGGAGACCCAAAAGAAGCTCCTGGTTCCTGGCTTCGGATTAGCACAGCTCTGGCTGTTGCAGTCATTTGGGGAGTGAACCAGCAGATGGAAGAGCTCTCTCTCGCTCTCTCTCTCTCTCTCTGTCTCTGGGTCAGTCACATTCCAGGTGCGCCAGGGCCACGTGTGGCTAGTGCCTGTGGTGTCGGCCAGCACAATTCAGAAACCTAAAGCCCTGTGACTCACTGCTGAGATGCAGGGACGCTCTGATGGGAGGATTCTGCAGTGTGCTCAAGTTTTCAGTGCCAGAACTTCAGTTCTACCAGATTAAAATGGTTCCTGAGTCCCAAGCCTGCTGGGGGGAAGGCTCTCCCCACATCCTTTGTGTAGAAAAAAACCCAGATCCCCATGGAGCTCCAGGGTAAGGAGAGCATCGAGGCCCTGGTCAGCTGCCCTCACCATCTGGCCCAGCCTGTGGGGAGGGGGTCTGCCTCCCCCAGCCCTCCACCTGTGCAAGCTAGCCTGGCAGTGAGACTCCACCCCTGAGTCCCTTCCCAGGGCCTGTCCACTTGAGAGCATCTGGGGGCTGCCGCAGCAGATGGAGCTGGGAAGATAAAACCCCAGATGGACACCCCAGGAGAGGAACTGCTCTTCATTGTGCAGCACTGAGTGTAGGAAGGGCAGAAGTCAGGAGTCAGAGGCCCACGGTCAAGGGTCTGTGATGGATGCGCTTCACAGAGCAGATGGGGAAACTGAGACCCCAGAGCACAAAGGGTTTCCCAAGCTACTTAGAAGGGCGGCATTGTGCCTTGCCACAGGGAATGCCTCCTGGTTAGCTACGGTCTCCTGTTCCTGCTCCTGCTCCCTCTGCCATGCCGGCCATGTGGAAGTCCAGGTGCTTCGGGAAGGTATCCAGGAGGGTGCCTTACTGGCTTCAGGATGGATCCTAGTCCATATGGGCTGCCAACGACAGAGATGTGTTTCCTGGAGACCAGGGAGTCCAGGAGCAAGCACTCAGCTGACCTGGTGTCTGACGAGGGCCCACTCGCTTGTTCATAGACTGTGCTTTCTCACTGTGTCCTCACATGGTGGAGGGAAGGGACAAATGAGTTCCCTTGAGTCTTAATTATTTATTTATTCATATTTATTTATTTGAAGGACAGAGAGAGAGAGAGAGATCCTCTGATTCACTTCCCAAATGCTTGCAACAGTCAGTGCTGGGCTAGGCTGAGGTTGGGAGGCAGGAACTCATCCAGATATCCTAAGAGGGTAGCAGGGACGCAACGATTTGGGCCACTATCTGCTGCTTCCCAGAGTGCAGATTAGCAGGATGCCGGAATCGGAACTAGAGCCAGGACTTGAACCAGACACTCCACCATGGGGCGCAGGTATCCCAAGCAGTGACTTCACTGCTGTGCCAAATGCCTGCCCCAGCTATCTTTCACAAGGGTGCAATTGCATTTACAAGAATTCAGCCCTCGGCCGGCGCCACGGCTCACTAGGCTAATCCTCCGCCTGCGGCGCCAGCACCCCAGGTTCTTGTCCCAGTTGGGGTGCCGGATTCTGTCCTGGTTGCTCCTCTTCCAGTCCAGATCTCTGCTGTGGCCCGGGAAGGCAGTGGAGGATGGCCCAAGTGCTTGGGCCCTGCACCCGCATGGGAGACCAGGAAGAAGCACCTGGCTCCTGATTTCGGATCGGCGCAGCGCACCGGCCATAGTGGCCATTTGGGGGATGAACCAATGGAGGGAAGACCTTTCTCTCTGTCTCTCTCTCTCACTGTCTAACTCTGCCTGTCAAAAAAAAAAAAAAAAAAAAAAGAATTCAGCCCTCACAACCTGATTGCTTCCCAAAGGCCCACCTCCTAACCATCACCTTGGAGGTCAGGATTTCTTTTCTTTTTCTTTTTCTTTTTCTTTTTTTTTTTTTTCTTTGACAGGTAGAGTTATAGACAGTGAGAGAGAGAGAAAGACAGAGAGAAAGGTCTTCCTTCCGTTGGTTCATCCCCCCCACAATGGCCGCTATAGCCGGTGCACTGCACCGATCCAAAGCCAGGAGCCAGGTGCTTCCTCCTGGTCTCCCATGCGGGTGCAGGGCCCAAGGACCTGTGCCATCCTCCACTGCACTCCCAGGCCACAGCAGAGAGCTGGACTGGAAGAGGAGCAACCGGGACTAGAACCCGGCGCCCATATGGGATGCCGGCGCCATAGGCAGAGGATTAACCAAATGAGCCATGGTGCCGGCCCCCGGGAGTCAGGATTTCAACACGTACATTGTATGGCACACAAACACTCAGCTATAGCAGGATGCTCACACCAGGCTCCAGACTTCCAGGTCAGAACTTGCCCCAGGCTCTCCTGGGACCCTGCACCACAGGTCTGCAGAGTGTCTGAGGGAATGGAAGCTGGGCACGTGCAGCAGCTTGGTAGGGCATGGAGCAGGACAGCGAGGGTCCAGTTGACAAGAATCACCCTCCCTGCTTGCTTTTGATTCTAGTTCGAAGCCCTTTTAGAGCTCCAGTCCCATTTCATCCTCACAGGAGCCCACCAGGAAGCACAGGCAGGGGAGCTTGGCATCAGCACATAAACCCACAGCCCAGAAGGCGTGCAGCAGCCAGGGCTGCAGCTCTGTTATCCCCTCCTTGCTTATGGAGGGGGAAACTGAGGCCCAGAGAGGGGCTACAGAGGCAGAGGGAGGCCACGTGCTGGCTCCTGGGGAGTCCCTGGCTCTGGGCCCTTCCAGGCAGCTCCCCCCTTCCCACTCTGCTCACAAGCACCCAGATGCTCTGCAGCCAAGGAGACGAACATTTTCCATGGGCTGCTTCCCGACTGGATTTCCCCTCCGAGGAAAGCCCCAAGGTTGTTCCACACTGTCAGGAGAGCCCTGGGAGGAAATGACAGAGATCCTGCTACAGGGGGTGACAGAAAACAGCCTGACCTCTGGCCTCCAGGGATTTGGCTCTGCCAAAGTAGAGGGAGGAGGGACAGGGAGAGCCTGGGGATACAGCAGAGAGGGAGATCTGCAATCTAGACTGGAAAAAGCACTGACTTTGGAGTGAGGTGGACCTGGATTGCAGTGTCTCCGAGAATGAACTTGATCTCACCTGGGCTCCCCCTCTGTTAACTGCGTAATGCCAATTTCCAGGGCAGTGAGAAGCTCAGAGCTCCTGAGTAAACGTCACCTCTCACTCAGACAGCCTCCAGGAATACTTCAGGTCTCAGGCCCCACCTCCTCCCTCTGTCTGCCACTCTGTTGCCTTAAGAACATTCCATAAATATTTATTGAATAAACAAATAAATGAATGAATGCTGCCAGCCCAAAATACAACGAAGAATGGGGAAAGGCTTTGAACTGCCCTACTGGGAGATCTGACAGCCTCTGCCACGACTCGCTGGGTGGCCTCAGTTCTCAAAAACAGAGTAAGAACCACCCTGTGCGCAGCTCTCACTGTGGGCCTGCCTTTGCTGACCACTCCAGGGCGTCAGCTCCCCGGGCACCCTGCGAAGATCTGACTATTGTCTGCACGCTCCCTGATGAGGACACAGCAGCAGAGGCCGGGAGCTCACGTTCTCTCACCCTGGATGGCTCCCAGGCCCCTTTGGCCTCGCCTTCCATGCTTCTCAGGTGAGGACCTCCGTGGAGACGGACTCCCCTCCTCAGGCTGATGCGGCTTATGGCTGTCCACGGGTCTTGCAGGCTGCTGCACAGTCGCCCTTGGGGGTGCCGGTGGGAGATGAGAAGGGGGCTCTGCCCATCCTGAGCCTGTGCTCCAGTCCTTTGTCAGGGGCTGATTCTCTGCAACTGACCAGCTGTTTCCTGCCCCCAGAGTGAGACAGGAAGCCCGGCAATGGGAGATTTTGGCTGCAGCTACTTTGTCCTCCCTCAGCTCCACCCCAGTTTCTGCACCTTCCTTTCTTGCCCCATCACAAGCCTTGAACGTGAGGTTCACCCTCAGGCTGGCTTGCCAATGTGGAAGCCACAGATTAGGTCCAGAGATCCAGGATCTGGATTCTACAAATCACCAAGAATCAAGGGGCATTTTTCTTTCTGGGCGGGCACATTTAGAGAAAGCCTTCCCCAGGATGACAGACTGAAGGGGGGGCAGGAATGTGGGAGCAGCTCCCACGTGCACATCAATTTACAAGGCTCACTGTGATCGCGTGAGTCGTCCAGAGCGACCTGGCTCAAGGGTGGTTCCACTGCTATTATCCCCATTTAATGGGAGAGGAAACTGAGGCTGAAGAGGGTTAAGTGAGTTTTCATGGTTATGCATTCATGTAGGGCAGAAGCAAATGTCTACCCAAGTCTCCAGAGCTTCTACAATTACTATGATAATTATTAACATCACAAATATTTCCCAGGCTCTGACTCTGCCAAGAGCCTTCCGCTCATTGCATCATTTAATCCCCTTAACAGTGCTAACAAGCAGTGATCCCCACTTTACAGAGGAGGAAATTGAGGGTCAAGGAAGCAAATCACCTGTAAAAAGTCCACTTTGTCATATCTACTTGTGTTAAAGTGAAATTTGAACTCAAGTCTGTAGGGCTCCAGACTCAGGCCCCACAGGCAAGACTGGGCCCCATCCACCTTCCCCTAGCACAGTCACCCTGTCTCTCCTGTCTCTCACAGTCCGGTCTGGGCCCAGTCTGGCCTCACTTAGCTGCTCATGGTGCTGCTTCAGGCCTGGTGAACACAGCCCATGGGAGCCCCGCAGGCATGGACCCTGGAAAATGGAGCATCTGCTCTAGGATGTGGAGGCCTTATCTGTGCGCGAGCTCTCTCCACAGAACAGTAGCCCCTGGTTAGGCCTACAGGTGCACACCCAGTTCATTCACGCCCCCTTTCACTCATTCCTCTGCCAAATGAGTGGCCTCCATGGTTCTACACACAGACACCTAGTCCTTTTGCTAATCTGCCCAACCGATACCACCCAAACCATGCGCAGGGCCCAGTGCAAAATGAAAATGCAGAACCCCCTTTACAAAAACAGAGCATTCGGCAGGTGCAGGGCCTGTGAGATGGTAGAGGTCACAGATCCCTAGGGCCAGCCCTGTTCCCTATCCCCTGTTCATCTTGAAGCTGCTCCTTCTAGTTCTCCCCCAGGCCACTTGATTCTCATGCTGGCTAAGCTGCTTCCCACCTGAGGCCACTGGCAAAGGCAGCTCCTCCTGCCAGGAACACTTTTCCCAATCCCCCCTCCTCACTGGCTCCTTCTTTCCCATCATTCAGATCTCTGCCCCGACTGTTATCTCCCTGGTCCCCCAGTCTAAAACAGCCGCCCACAGAGCCCTCATCACCTGTGTCCTGTTCCAGTGAGCGTCTCCCTGCGGGACCTTACGTGTGTTTATCAGTGTTCCACTTACTGTCTATCTTCCCTGCTACATTGTCCACTTGGGAGGGTGC
Source organism: Oryctolagus cuniculus (assembly GCF_964237555.1). Classification (NCBI taxonomy): domain Eukaryota; kingdom Metazoa; phylum Chordata; class Mammalia; order Lagomorpha; family Leporidae; genus Oryctolagus; species Oryctolagus cuniculus. Next base: position 37,725,531 of record NC_091437.1, on the reverse strand, counting down.
CTGCCCAACAGCAGTGTCCAATCATGATTTGTAAACCATGAATGAATGAATGAATGTATTTAGATGCTCTAACACACCCTCCTGTCCCTCTGTCTCCTCCCAGTCTCCCTCTGCAACTCAAACAAGTGCAGAGCTGTTCCCCAAACGTCCCAGCTCCTGAGACATCTCAGTACAAACAGCTGATGGAACAGAAAGAGGAAGGCAGATTCTGAGACCTTGACACAAGGCAGACAGAGTGCAAAGAAAGAAGAGAAGAAAGCAAAGGAGCCAAGAGGAAGGAGAAAAGAGGCAGACAAAGAGGGAAGAACACGTTGAGCTTGGTGATAATCCTGCTTTGCTTTATTGGTGAAACTAATAATTACTATTAATACCAGCCCCTCCTAGGCCCTTTCATCCAGGCGGGTGGGAGGTTCAGAAGATGAAAGTCTGGGGGTGGGGGCTCTCAGATGCAGGTTCCAGGGCTTCCCAACCACTAATTAAGCCCAGTAGCCCTCTCCAGTTAGCCCCTGCCCCTACTCCGGGTGCTGTGCCACCTGATCAAGGCCTCTCCAGGTGGGAAGGTGGCAGGTAGCTGCTCCCCTGGCTCCCTCCGCTGACAGATGCTGGGTAGCTGCAGTTGGTGGGGGTGGGGCTATCAGCCCAGTCATGGGAGAGGTGTCGGAAAGAGGAACCCCACACCAGGTGGCTGAAACTCAGAAACCTTGCTCCCGGCTGAAATTACAGCCCCATCCTTGGGGCTGCCCCTCCCCCTCCCCCTCCCCCACCCGAAGGCCTGTGAGCCTCTGGGCCCCGCCAGATGGCAGTGGGGGAAGGGTGCCACCAGCAAGGGAGCCTCTAAGCAGACAAAGAGACAGAGTCAGCACGGCCAGCTCCTCCACGCTGTCCTGGAGCCAACCAGTCCTGGGCTCTGGCGACCTCAACGTCCATGTCATCCCATCGCTCCTCAGAGAGGCCTCCTCTGCTGGCAGCCACGACAGCCACTAGCCAGCCTCTGCTGCACACATGCGGGGATGGGGACATCACCACCTCTTGCTGAGCTGTGCAGACAACCTGTGTCTTGACATTAAAACGCTGCAGAGGCTCCTGAAGCTACCTCAGCAGCCCTGTCTTTCCGATGAGCCCAAATGCGTGTCCCACCTTCCCACTAGACCAAACAGAGGGCTCCTAAACCATCAGGGCCTGCGCTTCATTCCCACCCCAAGACTCCCTGCCTTGCTGCACGGTTTCACAGCCCATGCAAGCCTGGAACCCGCAATGACCCGCACCCCTTGTCCAATCCATCTGGAAAGTTCTACAGATTCTGCTTCTAAAGCATCTTTGGAGAGCGTTCCCCGCCTTCATGGCTGCCACCCCCGCCTCCTGCTTCCACCCTGGCTCCTCTGTGATCCTCCAAACCCAGCAGAGTGACCTTCTAAGGACACGAATCAGCATGTGCTCTGCCCCCTTACAACTCCCCACCAGGCCCACAGCATACTCCACGGCCCCTGACCTCTTGGATGACCTCAGTGCTTCCCTGCTCCTCACCCCACCCCCTGCAACACCTCCTGCACTGGGCAGGTCCTCAGGTTGAGCTGGGCCTTGACTTTGGCAGTAGCCATCGCCTCTGCCTGGAAGCATGGCTTCTCCTGTGCTCATGGCTGCACATTCTCATCTCAGGTCTCCACGTGTCTTGCTCAGCATCCTGCTTGCCGGCGACCTCTACCAGAGCCAGCCCACCCTGCCACCTCCACGGGTCTCCCTTACCGTGGCTGGACTGAAAAAGTGACCGGTGGTCTACCCATGCATGTCTGGCTGCCCTGTAGATTCTCCCTCCTGTGAGGATGGAGATTCTCCCAGGTTACCTGTTGCTTTAACGTCCACCAGGCCTGGGCCCAGGGCGGCTGCTCCATGAACATGCTATGTGAGCAGCGAGGGGGGATCCACAGCCCGGTTCTGCCAAGCTGCTGGGACCCGTAACTACCCACCTGGGGGATTCGAGCAGGACCTCTGCTGGTCAGCCTGTGGCGTGGACAAGTGCAGAGAGGCAACCTTGGTCCACTTCCTCCACTCTGAGCCAGTAGCAGGGCTTTGGGCATGACCCTCGACCTTCTCCTGCTTCTGCTTCCTATTCTGTAAAAGGAGGATAATAATTTGAGCTCCTGTGATGAGGCAGACAGGGACAGGCACACCAAGGCCCTGGACAGAGCACAACCCTGTCCTGGGTGAGACGGCCTGACTCGAGTGCAGATTTTACATGCATAAACACACATACATGCACACACGCACACTCTGAAACCAACTTCTGGGCCCAGGAACTATACTGTGTACCTCCCCCTCCCCTGTCCCAGCTGAGAACCAGACCCAGCCAAAGCTGGCCTTCCTGGAGCGGTGCGGAGAGCAGGCGCCATCTAGCGGGTACTCTGGCAAGAGCAGGCACTGTTGATCCGCTTGTTCCACTCCTTAGTCCCAACCTTCCGTGTGGGCAAAGCCAGGCCAGAGACCTCCATGAAGTCCTACCCTTGTACCTGGCTTATTAGGCTCAGGTCCTTGAGGCCCATCATTCAATCTTTATTCTCATCATGCCCTCCCCTCAGCCCCATGGATCTGCTCCCAAATCTGGGATGACCCAAGCTTCCCCACCCCCTTTTATTTTTTTTCAGATTTTTATTTTACTTATTTGAAAGGCACTCACGCCCCAAATGGCCCCAAGAGCTGGCATTCATTGCCAGGAATGCCCTGCGTAGGAACTGCTTCTCAGAAAGGGGAAGTGACTTTCCAGGCCAGGCTTGGGGATGGAGGTCAGAGCTAGGGCTCTGTTTCCTCAAGGCCTTTCTCTCCTCTTGCTTCGCCCACTCTGCAGTGCGTCTGGGCTGAGATTAGAAGCGGTGGGGCTCTGCAGCCAGACGGCTCAGGTGCAGAACCTGGCGCTCCACTTCCTGCTCAGGACCCTCCTCACTTGCAAAACGAGGTGAGTAAAAATGTCTGCCCCAGGAGCCCGTGCTGTGGCAGAGTGGGTTAAGCTCATTGCTTGCGGCATCCCCTATCAGAGCAATGGTTTGGCTCCCTGCTGCCATGGAAGATGATGCAGGTGCTTGGGCCCCTGCCACGTATGTGGGAGACCTGGCTGGAGTTTCTGAATCTCGGCTTCTTGTGGACCTTTGGTGAGTGAACCAGCACATACATGATCTCTGCCTCTCCCTCTCTCTGTGTCACTCTACCTTTTAAGCAAATAAATTAATTAATTTTTAAAAACATCTGCCTCCTCTGGTTCCTATGAGGATACATTCAACTCCCTCAGCACAGATTACAAGCATGCAATCAACCTTAGTCTTCATTGTTGCTACTATTATTCCTTGAACAACTGCATGTGGGGCCACTAAGCTCATTCCACCTTTATCTTTATCCCACACCCAGGGCACCCGAGCCCCACAGAGCCCTCGGCAGATGCTCCTGTTCCTCCTTGGGAGCCTCCTCACCTCCCCAAAGCTCCGAGTAGCCTCAGGAATTCCAGGTCGCCTCTACCCCAGTCCTTTCTCTGGGTCTTCCCGTCCTGGCGCTCCCTGCGGATGTGCTTTCTCCTGGCACAGCCAGTGGAGGCCGAGGGCGTGGGAATGGTGCCATCTCTCCTCCCCATCGTCACAGGCATGCCTTTCTGACTCTGTCCTCCCCCATCTTACAGGGCTGCATGACTGGCACAGGGTGTGAGCTCACCTCAGAACACGCATCCCCCAAGCCCTGGCTGCACCCTCTCCTTCCAGACTCACAGTCACTCCCAGTCAGCCAGCTCCGTCCCAGTGTTCACACGGACGATGCTTCCAGTCCTCGGACTCCTCTCATCTAATGCTCCTGTCCCCCCGCCCATCCTGGCCAATTGCTCCGATGTGATCCCTCCTCGAGCCATCATCTCAGCCTCACTCAGTGGCCAAACAACCTAGCACTGCTCCGTGGCCAGGACGAACCCTGCTGTGAGTATGCAATGGCAGAATCTGCCATCAGTGTCTGCTCTCAGCCCTCACTCCATCTAGAGGCCCAGGACTCCCTAACTTATAGTGTATCCCAGATCCATCTATCCCAACAACCTCCCTGACACCTGGACTGGGATATGTAAAGCAACATCTCAAACTTGGGGCCAACCTCTGGTGCAGTGGTTGAGACCCTGCATCCCATGCCAGAGTGCCTGGTTCTAGCTCTGATTCATCTGCTTCTGCTCCAGCTTCCTGCCAATTCCCACGCCAGGGGTAGCAAGGGATGGCTGGAGTACCTGAGTCCCTAACACGCATGTGGGAGACCCAGATGGAGGTCTGAGCCCTAGCTTCAGTCGGCCCAGCCCTGGCTGGAGGGAACCAGAGGATGGAAGATTTATCTCTGCCTCTTACTCTGTGTCTCTCCGCCTTTCAAATAAAATGAAAAATAAAGAAACCTCAAACTAAGGTCTAAGACTGAATATCTGATCTTTCCCTAAAAGCCTCATCTAGCGCCAGCCTCTCCTATCCCAGCTGATGGCAACTCTGTCCTTCCAGGTGCCCCCTTCTTGTCTATCAGGGGATGCTGTTGGATACTTTCAAAATGCAACCAGATTTAGACTACTGCTTCCTGCTTCTAATGGTGCCACCTTGGTTTCACTCACCAGTGTATTTATTTCTTTTTATTGTCAAATGTTTATTTATTTAAGACAGAAAGGTAGCTCTAATCCATCAGTTCACTTGTCAAATGCCTGCAACAGCCAGGGCTGGGCTAGGCCAAAGCCAGGAGGCAAGGACTTAGTTGAGGTTTCCCTCATGGCTGGAGGGGAACCCAATCACCTGAGCCCTCACCACTGCTTCCCAGGGTCTGCGTTAGCAGGAGGCTGGAGTTGGGAGCCGCAGGCATACACTGAACCCAGACACTGCAACGGGAACGCAGGTGCCCTAACCGCCACCTTAACTGCCAAGCCAAATACCTGCCCCCACTCCTATCTTTCATCAGTCTGGGAGCAAAAGTCTCTTCATCAAGATCACCCATACTTCTGCTTTTGCCCTGGCCCCATGAACAGCCTATTCTTCACAGAGACCCATCGTGACCCTATTGAAACAGAAGTGAGGGTCCAGCAGTCCTGTGCTTCCAACTCACCAGTGGGCCCACTCAGAGCAAGGCCAAAGTCCTTACAAAGCTGACTGGGCCTATGTGACTCCCCTCCCGTGGCCTCTCATGGCCGCTCCTCATTACCCATGCCTCTGCCCTTGCTCACTACACTCCGGCCCTGCTGGCCTCCTGGCTGTCCCTAGACTATGTCAGTCCCCATCTCTGCTCCTTGGCTCCACCGCCGCCCGCCATAATTCTTCCCGTCAGCAAGGCTTGCTCTGGCTCCCCTCTCCCTCCTCCACTCAAATCTCTCCTTAAAGACCACCCCAGCCCCTCTGTTCAGCTCTGCCACCTGCTCCACTCCTTTCCTCGGGCCCCCAACACCCTCGACGATGCCTGACTCCCCTTCTTTCCATAGAACTCACCCCCTTAGAACACCACAGAAAAGCCACGGAGTATTCTCTCTGGCCTTCTTCTAGGTTGTAAACTTTTTTAAAAAAAAGACTGATTTATTTGAAAGGTAGAGTGACACAGATAGACAGTGAGTGAGAGAGGTCTTCCATCCACTGGTTCACTCCCCAGATGGCTACAAGGCAGATCTGGGCCAGCCTGAAGCTGGAGCCAGGAGTTCCATCTGGGTCTCCCACATATGCTGGGGTCCAAGCACTTGGTCTGTTTTTGACTGCCTTCCCGGGCGTGTCAGCAAGAAGCTAGATTGGAAGCAGAGCAGCAAAGACTGGAACCGGCACACTGGTATGGGATACTGGTGTCACAGGCGGTGCTTAACCTGCTGTATCACACTGGTGGCCCATGATGGGGACTTTAAGAGGGTAGATCACGTCTGCTTTTTTCGCCGATTCACCCCAAGTGTTTACAACCACCCCAGACACAAGGTCAGTGCTCAGGAGGCCTCACTGCCTGAGAGACGGGTGATGTGGGGAGGCAGTCAGCACACTCCTGTGCTCACGGTGTGTACGGGGCACCGAGCCCAGGGGGTGAGGAAAACCCACAAACAACAGGGAGGGAAGGCCCAGGCTCTGCCACTTCTCCAGCCCGGCTCCCTCACTCATGACGTCCCAGCCATGCTGGCCACCTGCTAGTTGCCGTGACTTGCCAAGCCCCTTCCCACCCCCATGAACCCTGTTCTCCAGGCCCAGACCACTCCTCCAGGCTGCATTAGCTAATTCCTGCTCTACTTTCAAGTCCCAGTGTCAATGCCATCATTATTGTACCCCAGCACTTGGCACAAAGCAGGTGCCCCATAAAGATAAACGGTTTCAATCTTTAAAACGGCTGTGACCCCGTATTACAAATGAGAAAACTAAAGTCCAGAAAGCTTCAGTTTTTGCCCAGGAGCTCCCAGCTAGTCACAATCTATAGAAACAGTAACTATCTTGATTACATCACCATAGTAGAGTGTGAGAGCAGTGACACTGATGGTTGCAGGGCTAAAGACAAGACTCTCCTGTGGAAAAACTTGTCCTGGGGCAGTGTGTGGGCTGCCCTCAAGGTCAAGCCCTGTTCCCTCCAGAGTCTTTCCTCATGGAGGTCTGGGCTCTTCAGTGCAACTCTTGTGCCAAGCAGGAACACAGTGTACAACACGGCACTCTGCTCACGCACCTTGGCCACTGGGGACCTCCCTACCCAGAACCGAACTCCCCCTCCCCACAGAACACAAGCAGACACGCACAGCTGAGGTGTGACGGTCAGAGCAATTCATGAAGAGATGTCTGACTTCACTCTTCACGGTACACACGACACACGCCATCAAGGACACACACTGAGTTTCTGGGTTTAGCAGAAATGGAAGTGAAATGCACTTTCTGGAGGACGGTTTAGCCACACGTGTCAGCATTTTAACTGCATGTTTCTTGTGACTTTTAGCACTTTATCCTGAGAAAGAATACTACAAATGTGTTCTTGACAGATCTGTTTATACTTGCAAGTTCTGGAAATAACCTAAATATCCATCAGTAGAGAACCGAGTATATAAACAGTGCTGCAATGTACAAGGAATCGTCACTAGTGGTTAAAATGCTGCAACATGGCTAGTACCTGTTACTTTCAAGGGAGAGGACTGAGTCGCTGGGGACAGAAGCGAGAGAAGGAAGATGTGGGGTTTTGGGTATGCTCTTCGGAAAAAAAAAAAAGACAGATTTATTCATTTATTTGAGAGGCAGAGTTACAGACAGAGAGAGAAAAAGACAGAGAGAAAGATCTTTCATCTGCTGGTTCACTCCCCAAGTGGCCGCAACAGTGGGGCTAGGGCAATCTGAAGCCAGGAGCCCGGAGCTGCTTCTGGGTCTCCCAAGTGCTGCAGGGGCCCAAGCATTTGGGACATCTTCCCCTGCTTTCCCAGGCCATAGCAGAGAGCTGGATCAGAAGTAGGACTCAAATGGACTCCCATATGGAATGCTGGCGCCACAGGAAGATACTTAACCTACTATGCCACAACGCCGGCCCTTTGGGGTATGCTTTGAAAATGTATTTATTCATATGAAATGTAGAGGGAGAGAGAAAGGTTTTCCAACTATTGAATCATTCCCCAAATGGCCACAACAGCCGGGGCTGAACCAGGCTGGAGCCAGGAGCCAGGAATTCCACCCAGGTCTCCCATGTGAGTGGCAGGGGCCTAAGTACTTGGGCCATAACGTGCTGTCTCCGGGCTCATTAGCAGGGAACTGGACTGGAAGCAGAGTAGCAAGGACTGAAACTGGCGCTTTCATATGGGAAAGCAGCAGCAGATGATCCAAGTACTTGGACCTAAGCCATTTATGCGAGAGAGAGAAAGAGATCTTCCATTGGCCAATTCTCTCCTCAAATGGCTGCAGCAGAGGGGACTGGGTCAGGTCAAAGCCAGGAGCCAGTAATGCATCTGAGTCTCGCACGCGGGTAGCAGGGGCTCAAACACTTGGGCCATTACCCCCTGCTTTCCCAGGCACACTAGTGGGGAGGTGGATCGGAGGTGAAACAGTCAGGACTCAAACCGGTGCTCTGATCTGGGATGCCAATTTCACATGTGGCAGCTTAAAATGCTGTGCCCATGGGGCCGGCACTGGGGTGCAGCAGGTTAAAGCCCCGGCCTGCAGCACCAGCATCCCATATGGGCACTGGTTCTAGTCCTGGCTACTCCTCTTTTTCTGATCTAGCTCTTTGCTATGGCCTGGGAGAGCAGCAGAAGATGGCTAAAGTCCTTGGGCCCCTGCACCCACATGGGAGACCCAGGAGAAGCTCCTGGCTCCTGGCTTCAGATCGGCACAGCTTGGGCCGTTGCAGCCATCTGGGGAGTGAACCAGCAGATGAAAGACTTCTCTCTCTCTCTCTACCTCTCTCTGTAACTCTGTCTTTCAAATAAATAAAATAAATCTTTAGAAAAAAATGCAGTGCCCTGGAGCTGGTGCTGTGCTGCAGCGGGTAAAGCTACCTACTGTGGTACTGGCATCCCATATGGGCACCAGTCTGAGACCCAGCTGCTCTTCTTCTGATCCAGCTCTCTGCTATGGCCTGGAAAACTATCAGAGGATGACCCAGGTCCTTGGGCCCCTGCACCCACGTGGCTCCTGGCTCTGGATGGGCCAGGCTCTGGATGGGCCAGGCTCTGGATGGGCTCCGGCCGTTGCAGCCATTTGAGGAGTGAACCAGCGGATGAAGCACCTCTCTCTCTCTCTCTCTCTCTCTCTCTCTCTCTCTGTCTCTTTCTGCAACACTGCCTTTCAAATAAATAAATAAATAAATCCTTAGGTGCCGGCACTGTGACATAGCAGGTAAGCCTGTCGCCTTCAGTACCGGCATCCCATATGGGTGCTGGTTCGAGTCCTAGCTGTTCTACTTTTGATCCAGCTCTCTGCTATGGCCTGGGAAAGCAGTAGAAGATGGCCCAAGTCCTTGGGCCCCTGTACCTGCGTGGGAGATCTGGAGGAAGCTCCTGACACCTAGCTTCGGATAAGCACAGCTCCAGCTGTTGCAGTCAACGGGGAAGTGAACTACCAGATGGAAGACCTCTCTCTTTCTCCCTCTGTCTCTCTCTCTCTCTCTGCCTCTCTTTCTGTGTGTAACTCTGAATTTCAAATAAATAAATGTTTAAAAAAATCTTTAAAAAAGAGAGAGAATCCTGAAAAAAAGACACCAACAGTGTTTAATCCCTCATCTGTCCCTCTTGAAAAAAAAAATGCTGTGCCACAATGCCAGTCTCTGCATTTAATTTTTTTTTTTAAGATTTATTTATTTATTTGAAGGGCAGGGTCACAGAGAGGCAGAGGCAGAAAGAGAGATCTTCCACTGCTGGTTCACTCCCCAGATGGCCGCAACAGCTGGAGCTGAGCAGATCTGAAGCCAGGAGCCAGGAGCTTCTTCCGGATCTCCCACATAGGTGCAGGGGCCCAACGACTTGGCCATCCTTCCCAGGACACAGCAGAGAGCTGGATCGGAAATGGAGCAGCTGGGACTCAAACTGGTTCCCATATGGAATACTGACACTGCAGTGCCAGCCCCTATAATAACTTTTTAAAAAAATATTTATTTTATTTGAAAGGCAGAGTTAGACACACAGAGAATCTTCCATCCACTGGTTCACTTCCCAAGTGGCTGCAATGGCTGGGATTCAGCCAAACCAAGGCCAGTAGCCAGGACCTTCTTCCAAGTCTCCCATGTGAGTGCAGGGGCCCAGGGACTTGGGCCATCCTCCATTGCTTTCCCAGGCACATTAGCAGGAATGTGGATCAGAACTGGAGCAGCCAGGACTCAAACTGGCACCCATATGGGATGCCAGCATCGCAGGTGGCAGTTTAATCCACTATGTCACAACGCCAGCCATGTAATTACTTTCATAAAGGGGAAAAAAGACACTACATCTAAAAAGTACAGTTATCGTTTAATTTCATTTTTCTATAAACTTATTAGACCAAAGCCAGGAGGCAGTAGGAATCCAAGTCTCCCACATAGGTGACAGCCACTTAAGCCATCATGGCTGCCTCCCAAGTTCTACGTTAGTCAGTAGCTAGAGTCAGAACTGAACTCAAGGACTCTGATGTGGGATGCAGGCACCTTAACCAAAAATCTAAATGCCTGCTCTCACGCCGCATTTTTCAAAATGAACTATTCCAGGTCTGGTGTTGTGGTGTAGCGGGTTAAGCCTCCGCCTGCGATGCTAGAATTCCATATGGACGCCCAGTTCGAGTCCCAGCTGCTGCACTCACAATCTAGCTCCCTGCTAATGTACCTAGGAAAACAGTGGAGGATGTCCTAACTCCTTGGGACCCTGCACCCACGCGGGAGACTTGGAAGAAGCTCCTGGCTCCTGGCTTTGGCCTGGCCCAGCTCTGGCTGTTGCGGCCATTTGGTGAGTGAACCAGCAAATGGAAGATATCCCTTTCTGTCTCTCCCTCCCTCTCTCCCTGCAACTTTGCCTTTCAAATGAATAAATAATAAATATTAAAAAACAAAACAAAACTATTCCCAGGGCTGGCATTGTGGTGTAGAGGGTTAAACCGCCACCTGCCACACTGGCATCCCACATGAATGAGTCCCAGCTGCTCCAATTCTGATCCAGCTCCCTGCCAATGGCCTGAGAAAACAGCAGAAGATGGCATGAGTATTTTGGCCCCTGCTACTCACATAGGAGACCCGAATGACACTGCTGGCTCCTGGATTCAGCCTAGTCCAGCCCTGGCTGCTGCGGTCTTTTGGGGAGATACCAGCAGACGGAAGATCTCTGTCTCTGTACTTCTTTCAAATAAATAAATAAATCTTAAAAAAAAAAAAATAGGGGCCAGTGCGGTGACTCAGTAGGTTAATCCTCTGCCTGCGGCGCTGGCATCCCATATGGGCGCTAGTTCTAGTCCTGGCTGCTCCTCTCCCAATCCAGCTCTCTGCTGTGGCCTGGGAAAGCAGCAGTAGATGGTCCAAGTCCTTGGGACCCTGCACCTGCGTGGGAGACCCGGAAGATGCTCCTGGCTTCTGGCTACGGATAGGTGCAACTCTGGCCATTGCGGCCAATTGGGGAGTGAACCAGCAGTTGGAAGACCTTTCTCTCTCTCTCTGCCTCTCACTGCTGTAACTCTACCTCTCAAATAAATAAAATCTTTTAAAAAAATAAATGTGATCATGCAGAACAGCATATAGCTTTTTGGGAATTGACCCTTCTCTGAATGACTTCAGCTCAATTTAGGTAATAGTTTTTTTCTGTTTTCTTTTGTTTTAAGATTTACTTATCTATTGAAAGAGTTACAGAGGGACTGAGCCAGGCCAAAGACAGGCGGCAGGAGCTTCCTCTGGGTTTCACACAGGGGTGTGAGGGGCCCAGGCACCTGGGCCATCTTCCTGCCTTTCCCAGGCCATCAGCAGGGACCTGCATCGAAGTGAAGCAGCCGGGACAGGAACATGGCAGGTGGCGGCTTAAGGCACTGCGCCACAGCGCTGGTCCTCATGGTCGCTGATTTATTATGCGCTGCATACATTCCATATATAGATGTTCCATATGCATATGTATATACGTATGTGCGTCTGTATCTGCAACAGATGCCCATCTCTGCTAAGTGCACGCCTCAGCTCCTCTATATTTCCATCTACTCGGGCTTTAGTGGCAGAATCCCAAATGTACCACCAATGTGTCAGCTCAGCAGCCCTTATCCGTAAACGAGAAATCAGCATCTGTTCGATAATGTGAGAATGAAAGGAAGCAACATATATAAACTGCTTACCCAGGTTAGCAGATAAGTTTTCTTATTTTGCCAAGTACACAGTAGGAGAAAGGGATACGATTAAGGCGCTTTGTTGTTGCTATTCCCCTCCGCACCACGAGGCGCGCTGCAGCGCCCAGGCTGTCAGGGTCGGAGTCACGGCGGCGGAAGTCATCTAACCGCGCCACCGCCATCTTGGGACACGGGCCCGCCTCGCCCGGAGGACGTGTCGGCTGCGTGCAGTCGCGTAGGCAAACCTGCTCGCAGCGACGCCCAGCCCTCTGCCTCCTTTCGCTGTCCCTTAAGTTAAACGTCTTTCCCTAGGGCAACCTTAATCTCTTCGGAAAACACACAGGCGGTGTCTTCCGGGAGCCGCTCTGGCTCGGTGACTCCACCTCGCCCCGTGACCCCGGAGGTACACTTCCGGGACACGGAAGTGATCCGAGGCCCCTCCCGCTCCTTCCTTCTCTTTCCGGTAGCGGAGTCCGGCGAAGACGCGCAGGTAAGAGTTCCCGGCCTGGACAATCGAGCTCCATCCTGCGGCTGGTAGGCTCGGCGGGGTTAGAGGCGCTGGGTTGGGGTGTATTTGCGGGGACCGGGCCAGATGGCGGGGGACAGACGCGCTAGCGGCCGGCCCGGAGCCCGCCCCGGCCGGGATCGATTTTGCGCCGTGTGTCGGAAGGCGGCCGGCTGATTTCAGGGAGGAGCTTATGGGGTTAGGGGGTGCGTGTGGATCCAGCCCTTTATGTCTGGGTGCGGTGCCTCTGCCTTACCCACGTTTGAGCATCCTCACAGCGTGGTGAGGGGAGCTGGGCCCCTGCGGATTTTGGAAGCTCTGGTCTGGACTCAGTTTCGTCCCGGGTACCCCATGCCCGCGCCTCTCCTCGAGTCTGTCTCCTTACCTGGTGAATGGGAATCACGGTAGCACCGATCTTGTCGTGGACCCTTGGGAATGAATTCCGTGGGGACGCCGGCACGGGGTCACGCACGCCTTCCGCATCGGGGTGACTTGTCGCCGAGTCAGGCACGTTGCGTGTTGTAGGCACTCAGGGCGAGTCTCTGGGAGGCGGAAACTGAAGGTAGGGACTGCACGTCCCCCGCCACGCGTTAATAACTCGAGAGGCTCGTTCTGGTCTCCAGTGCAGGGCGACGTTGAGGTCAGAGAAATGCCGGTTGGCATCAGCCGGTAGTTAGTCCCATGGCTGTGGTTCACGCATCCTTCATGAAAGCTACTCGGCCCTGTAGGCTTCTCCAAGTGGACCCTTGCGGCACCTTCGCCGTACTCGGGTGGTGCTGGCAATTTCTGGTCTGTGGGTGGAAGCCGCTAACGTTGTCCACCTGAGCTCAGCACTTGGTCTCAGTATTGAGTTTCTGGAATGGATCTTTTTCGATAGCCTTCCTAACAGACATGTTTCTTTGCCTTTTTGGTGCTAGTGAAAATGCAAGGATTTGGCCCTAAACTTTGGTTGTGGGAGGGTGTCGAGATAAGTTCCCCAAGAGGAGCTTTTAGGTTGGTTTTTGGAGGAGCAGGGGAGGCGTAGGAGATGAGGCTTGAGGGCTGTGCCCATGAGGAGCCCTCGGGTGCTGCACTGAGGAGCTGGTGCAGGATTCGGGCAGTGGGCTTTCTCAGGAAGCCTTCAAGACAGCCTCCCTCAGTGCAAGGACAGGCAGTGCCCTTGGCCTCCCTGTGTTTTGTGATCTTTGAGGCTTTGACTCACAACACGGGTTGTGTGTGTATGTGTCCCCCCAGTCTCATAATGCAGACTGATGGAGCCTGACCTTTGAATAGTATCCAGGGATCAGGAGACCCAGAGCCCTCCTGAGCAGGTTCTGCTCTGTGCTTCGCACCTGACTGGCTGTTTCGCCCTGAGCAAATCACCAGACGTTCCTCAGCTTCTTTGTGGGAAACTGAGGCCCAGAGAGAGGCGTAGGCTTGCAGAGTGGTTGTTCAGACTGGAGTTGTGCAGTGACCAGTAAGTGCTTGTGCTGTGTATATTTCGGAGGCCCTTGCCTGCTGTGCTTGGCTTTTTAGCCATCAGTTGACATCCCCTAAGTACAGGGAGAATTGGGGTTTAGTGAGGCAGAGATGAGAGTAGAGCCCAGCCTTGGGTGCAGGGGAGATGGAGACCCAGGAGCAAACTTGGAGTTTGCTTTGACAGCCAGGGAAAGGGGTTTCTGGCAGCTTTTGTCTTACTAATCCTGAAGTTGTCTTCCTGTTCAGCAATGGCACCTCGCAAGGGGAAGGAAAAGAAGGAGGAACAGGTCATCAGCCTTGGGCCGCAGGTGGCTGAGGGGGAGAATGTCTTCGGTGTCTGCCACATCTTCGCGTCCTTCAATGACACCTTCGTCCACGTCACTGATCTTTCTGGCAAGTGAGTACCGGCTGGAGTTACGGGAGGAGGGGTGCTAGGCCCCCAGTTTCTTGGAACTTTCTCATTTCTTCAAGTTGTCCTTGAATACTGGAAGCCTGCCCTGGGTACAGGTTCACATGGCCATTAACAAGGTTTTGTGACTTATCACTCACACTGATTTCATTTCCTCATTCATAAAGCGAATATTGGTGGCTAATTCGTGGGGTAATTTTGATGGTTAAGTGCAGAAATAAATAAAAGTATGGTGTTAATAACAATTGAGCTGTCTTGAGTCTTCCAGCCCTGCTAGGCTGTGAGACCCATGAAAGCAGAGCCTTGCACAGTCTTGTCCGGGTCGGGATTTGTGCTCGCGTTGGCTGTCATCCTCTGCCCACCTGAGCTGTGGTGCTCTTTGCTTGTTAGGACAGCGTAAGCACTCGGTGAGTTCTTGCATGAAAAGAAGTAACTGTGCCTTTGTGTGCAGGGAAACTATCTGCCGAGTGACCGGCGGCATGAAGGTGAAGGCCGACCGAGATGAGTCCTCGCCATACGCTGCCATGTTGGCCGCCCAGGATGTAGCTCAGAGGTGCAAGGAGCTGGGCATCACCGCCCTCCACATCAAGCTCCGGGCCACAGGAGGAAATAGGTAGGTCACAGGGCTGGGGCCAGGCTTCATTCAGCACCAGGGCATCCAGAGGAGCAGTGTGGGCCTTGGTCTTTTCAGTTGGGACCATCAGCGCAAGTGTTTTATTAGCACACTCTCCTACCCCCAAGCACCTCCTGTGTTTATAGGTACATGCTGCATACCAAGTACTCACTGCCCTGTGTGTGGCACCTAGGTGGGTGGGGGGACCCAATTTTAAACACCACAGAACAGGTGTGTGGTTTTCCAATTGTGGCAAATTTTGGTGATGACATAGACCTTAAGCCTAAATGATAAACCAGGAAATGGGAGACTTCCAGCAAGAATACTGCAGGGGAAAGGTCTTGGTGATACCAAACTTGGTCATGAGTGAGGGAGAGGGTGGTGTGAAGTGTGCAACAGAAACTGTTAGTGGCCCACTATTGACCGTGGATCCCTGACCCAGACATTTGTGGAATCTTAGGCAAGAGAACGCCCCATGACTTGACCAAGGTTTTTAAACTTAAACCTTCATTTCCTAGGACAAAGACCCCTGGACCTGGGGCCCAGTCGGCTCTCAGAGCCCTTGCCCGCTCGGGTATGAAAATCGGGCGAATTGGTAAGTGCCCTGTTTTAGTTAATGCTTGGATTTGTTTTGAAACTTTGACCCCCAAAAGCATGTGATGTGCCTGGTGGGTGCAGGGCCTGGTCTGCTGACTGTAAGCAGTGAGATTGGTCTCTCCCGGGCTCTGCCCTGCGCTTCTGCTTTGGGACAGCTCATTTCATTCCGAGTCTGCCGCACACTTTGGTGCCAAGCTTGGAAGGGGAAAGGAATCCTTCCCAGCATGTCCCGGGCGTTGCTGTTGCCATTTGAGTGGCCGTATCTTGCATCGCGGGACTTCTGTATCCCTGGTCTCTGCCTGCGACTAATGCGGCGTGCTAGCTGTGGCGGCCGGAAGTGGCAGGGGACAGGTAGTAGCTGCCACTGACACCCTCCGTCTGTGGTCGCCTGGCCCCATGTAGCGCCCATCCCTGTCTGTAGGTGGCAGCAGTGTGTACTGACCCCTCATCCTAAAGTCCTGACTTCCAAGCTTCTTTTATCGCTTTTAAGCTCTGTCTTCAGGAGAGTGAGCGGGCTGGAGGGCAGAGACCTGGACAGGTCTTCTGACCCTACACACCATCTCAGGGCCTGTTTCACCTTCTGGAAAGCATGTGGGGAACAAATCAGAAAATGGAGGGAGTCACACATGAGGCTGCTTCCCCTTCATCTGTGCTGGACTGGGGTTCTTGTACCAAAGAAGGCAGGATTCAATGCTGTTTGTGCAGCCCACTGGCCTGGAGAGGCCTGGGCTCATCCCCCTCTAGCTCCAGGCACTGATGGCTTCTTTTCATTCCCACAGAGGATGTCACCCCCATCCCCTCCGACAGCACCCGCAGGAAGGGGGGTCGCCGTGGTCGCCGCCTGTGAACAGGACTCCCCAGATTGTTTTCTGTTAATAAATTGCCATCGTGTCAGCCGTCCTGTAGTCTGTGTTCTTCATGTGGCAGCCACCCAGGGGTTTTTGATGGCTTCCTCCTGTCTGGGTTTGACCGGGCCCCAGGTGCCTGTAAAGCAGCAGTCAGTGCATTGCTTTAGAGCGCGGGGAAGAGGGACTGTGGCAGCCCCTGATGAGGACGGAGGCAGCCTGGTCCTGTGAACTGGCTGCCTGAGGAGGTGCTGGCGCTGCCGAGGCATTACCTCACCTCAGTCATCCGGGCCGGACCGAGGCCTTGGAGACCTTGTTTTGAAAGAGGTGATGTTGGTTCTAAAAACGGGCTGATTCTTAAAGAGCCCGAGCAGAGTGGGAGCTGTTGATGAAGTGTGGCCCGAGCAGAAGAGGAGCCTTCCAGACCGGTGCCAAATATACACACGTGTGGGTGGCTGTGCTCCCCCCACACCTTCTGTGCACAATTGTAGCTTGCCCTGCTGCGTTTGCTTTTTCTCTTGGCAGATCTTGGCGCTTGTTCCCCGTCAGTACATAAAGTACCTAAAGATTCAGTCGCCCCACAAATACACACCAAGTCCTATTTTCATTGCAATAAAAAATAAAGTTCTTGCCTTCCGGAAGCTTGGAGCCAACTCCAAGGACTCGGCACCAGATGGTACTGAGTGTTCCTGCAGAGGATTGCCATGGTGCCCTGTGACTGCTGTGGTTAGGAGGTGGGGAGGAGAAGGCGCTGAGGCTAGGAGCTAAAGTTCTAAGGCAGAGGGATGCCAGGAGGGCAGCTCTGATGGTGTGAGCGCATGGGAAGGGCCTGAGCCCAGAGGGGTGCTGTGATAAAGCCTGTGCTCCAGGTACTGCTTAAAAACTGAAGAGGGTGCTGCTGTTAGCTAATTCATATGGGCAACAAAATGAACAGATAGCTGCCTCCAGGCCTGCACAGGGCACACACTGCGTGGGCAGTCACTGGGCAGTTCAGTGGGGCAGCCACCCCAGGCCCTGGTAGTACTCCACTGTTCTGGACATTCTAAGTGAACGGAATCCGCTGCTCTGTGGTCCTGTGTTTGGTTCATTTAGGGGCCACTGCTGCCTTCCCTGAATGTTGATGACTTGCCATTGTTTGGATATACAGGGCCGCACCGTAGCTCTCCCCTGGGAGGAGAAGTGTCCAGCCGTGGCTGCCACCAGTTCTGTGATATTGGACAGATGGACATTTGTTTCTTCTTCGAAGAGAAGGGTCTAATTATTTCAGAGTTGAAATGTGAGTCCATCCTGATAAAATGGTTGTTAATAAGCTAGGAAGAAGGTGCAGGTAATGCTTAGGAAGGAACGTCACAAATTGTAACTAGGAATGTGGCCTGGGCACAGTGACTTGCTTTCCAAAAAGTAGAACATGGAGAGGAAAAGTGGACAGTTTCTTACTGCAGGGAAACTTGGTACACACTGGCTTAACCAAGCGAAGATTGTGTGCCCTTGGCTGGTTGTTGCTAACAGGAGCGCCCCACCTCTGGTGAGCTTCCTACACGTGGCACACCTTCAGCCCGCTGTGAGGACAGCACAAAATGCCAGTACTCCCTAAATTGTCAGAAGCCAGGATGTAAAAAGGGGGGTGGGGTCGCTTAATGGGTTAAGCCACAGCCTGCGATGCCAGCAACTGATGTGGGCTCTAGTTCTAGTCCCGGGTACCCCACTTCAGTCCAGCTCCCTGCTAAAGCACTCGGGAAAGCAGTAGACGACGATGGCCCAAGTGAGAGACGTGGAGGAGGCTCCTGGCTTTGACCTGACCTAGTCATAGCTGTTGGCGGCTGTTTGGAAGAATGGAGGATCTGTCTCTCCCTCTCTAACTCTGCCTTTCAAATATTTTTTTTAAAGAAAGTTATAAGAACCAAAGGAAGTGAAGAAGATGTACTAAGTCTGCTGATCTGACAGCTTACAGTAGTTTACAGGAGACTGGGCAGGGGACACAATGTGTGCAGCTTTTTGTTAAGTCCAGAGTTACTTTGTAGCCAAATTATTCAGGTGAAAAATAGAGGGCTGTTCTCACCTGGATCCAAAGGCAGGACGTTGTACTCAGCCCTTTGAGGGGGATGAGAATTCGAGTTCCACAGCTTACGCTGCCGCCTCGGGCACACGGCCTCCGCTGTGGAGTGCACGCTCCTGTGATGCCGGCTGCCTCCTGGGGCTTCACCAGTGGAGGTGTTTAGCCCAGCACCTGGCACTGAGAAGCCACTGCTGTCCTGATGCCTGCCCAGTTCTGTGCCGAGCAGCCTAGAGGACAGCTGGGACTTTGAATCTTGTCTTGCTGTTGCCTGGTAACCAGGACTGCCATGGACCAGGTTTTTGAAAGCAGTTCCTTTCCGATCCCCCCCCCGCCCTGAGGAGAGCCAGCTTGTGCCGCTGAGCTTGGAACACGGCAGCCTTCAGACTGCCGAGGTGAGCAGGGCAGGACTCAGAGACTGAGAGCCCAGCCTCGGCAGGTGCATCTGAAACTGGTGGCTGGAACCACTACCCCAACTAGGCCCCTAGAGATGGTCCCCACTTCTCTGCACCGTGCCTTTCCCAATTGCCTCTCAGCCGAGTTCCTGCCACAGTCTGCTTCCAGATAGGTCTCCTGTCTTTTCCTCTGACCCTGTGTGTCCCTCTACCACACTGCAACTGTGTGGTGTAATGCCAGTTGTGTCACTCCCCTGCTGTGTAGTCACGGCCCCACCTTCAGAGTCTGCCCTGCATACCTGTCACCTTCCACCTGCCTGTGCTTCCGTCACTCCCAGCTTGGCTCACTTAGCATCTATTGTCCCCCACCCAGCCTCACTGTCCTCTGCTCCTGTGTTCGGATGAGTTCAGTACTGTCGCACAGTTGTCTTCCTGGGTGCTCCTCAGGGTCCCCCTCCACAGAATTCCTGTGGCACCTCCATTCCTGCGTGGCGCCATTGGGCACCCTCTCTTGAGAGGACCTGTCTCCCCCACTGACTGTACGCTCTGGGGAGCACTATGTCTTGTTCAGGGCCTATTGCCCAGTACCCACCCAGGCTGCAAAGTGGGGGCTCAATGAAGACTGATGCACCGTTTTATCTATGGCGCGATCTACACCCTGATTTACATCCTAGGCCCTAGTCTCCAATGCTGAAAGCCAGGTGGCCACATGGCCCAACCACCGGTGTCAAGTTCCACCCCCATCCTAATGGGATTCCCTGCTCCTGCTGCCCTCTGGCAAAGTTTTTTTGTTTTGTTTGTTTTGTTTTGTTTTTGTTTTTTTGACAGGCAGAGTTAGACAGTGAGAGAGAGAAAGGTCTTCCTTCAGTTGGGTCACCCCCCAAATGGCCGTTACGGCCAGTGCTGCGCTGATCCAAAGCCAGGAGCCAGGCGCTTCCTCCTGGTCTCCTATGGGGTGCAGGGCCCAAGGACCCTGGCCATCTTCCACTGCCTTCCTGGGCCACAGCAGAGAGCTGGACTGGAAGAGGAGCAACCAGGACAGGATCCGGCGCCCCAACCAGGACTAAAACCCGGGGTACTGGCGCCGCAGGCAGAGGATTAGCCTAGTGAGCCGTGGCACCAGCCATCCGGGAAAGTTTTAAAAGGACCTGTTGCTGAACACGTGGCCCTCTCTAGCTTCTTCTTCTCTCTCACTCCCCTCTCTCCTCTCTCTCTTACTCTCTTACTGTCCTTTTCCCTCTTCGCCCCTTCCCTCCAGTCTGCTGGGTTTTCCCCAATAAACCCTTTCCCTTAAAAAAAAAAAAAAAAAAAAAAGACCGATGCACCGTTGGATGAAAGGGTTTCAACGTCTGCAGTCTGTCCAGCTAGACAGTTTGAAGGGCCTTTCTAGGTCCTGGATAAATTCAAACACGCGTTCCAGGGCTCCAAACAAGTAAAGAAATCTCCATGGGCTTTGAAGAAAGGAGATAGAAAACAAAGAGGAGGTAAGTAAGCTGCAGGCCAAGAAAGAGGGCAGCCCTGAGAAGGAACTCGGGGGTCAGTGGCCAGCAGCTGAGCCTAGACTCCCGACCCCTTCTGCTACCCCAGGGTGAGGGAGCTGAACTTGACACAGTCAGATGTTTGCAGATTTGTGGGCTACTGCGGACCCAGGTAGGACTGTCCCTGAGTTCTCGGCAGAAGCAAAAGCAGATCCTCTGGAGAAAATCGTAAATAATTGAGGCCTTCGGGTATCCCACAGAGGAGGTACCCCTCATGGGGCACGCCCATACACACGCTCACATGGCACACACACAAGCCTTCCCAGTGAGAGCAGAGACAGTCATCAGGTCCAGTGTGCCCCAAGGCTCCAGATCAGATCAGAATACGGCATAACTGCATGTGAAATGCTTAAAGAAACAGTGGAACAAAAACAGGCAGAACCCAGCAATAATAAGCAGACATACTTGGACCAAAGACAGTTCTCAGACGGGGAAGCATCTGTGGTGGTTGACATGAAGTCGTGGATGGTTTAAGTGCACATCGGAGGCGCTGAAGGAAGAAGGGCTGAGCTGCAAGGTGAGTGTGAGGAAATGGCAGAGGCCCGCAGTGCAGTGCATTCCTGGGTGGCTTCCTCCCCTCTGCCCGGAGCAGAGCGCTCGCCTGCTGGCTCTTCTGGCTTCCCGTTAGCTCCGTTGGCCTGTGAAGAGGGTGGGTGATGGACATCCCAGAGAGGGAGGGGGGCTGCCAAGGCCGCTGTGAATTCCTGATGCAGGAGCAGGAAAGCTTCCCCGCGCCGTGGCTGCAGGGGCCCGTTTGGCCCCCCAAGGTGGCCTAAGGCATGTCAGGTAGGTGAGGTTCTCTTGGGAAAGAGGCACCAGTCGTGCTGCGTGGTAGAGCTTGGCTGGGCAGCAGTCACCGAGGGGCACACGATGAAGGTTTTTCCAAAGAGCTGTGTAGAGGGAGGAGCACAAGGGTAGGCCAGACTTCCACAGGCAAATTATGTCAGGATCACTCAGTGTGGCAGGAGTCTGTATATTTAAAAATATTTTTTAAATAGCTGACATTTTCATCGATTGAAGAGTTAGAGTGACAGATCTTCTGTCAAATGGCTGTAACTGTTGGAACCAGGCCAGACCAAAGCCAGGAGCCAGGAACTCCATCCAGGTCACCCATGTGGGTAGCAGGGTCCCAAGCACTTGGGCCATCTGCTGCTTTCCCAGGCGCATGAGCGGGCAGCTGGATGGGAAGCTGACTGCTCTGTTACGGGATGCCTGTCTTCCAAGCAGTGTCTTAACCCGCCAGGCCACACCCCCAGGTCCTGCAGTCTCAGTGTTCAGCTGGATATGTGAGTGACCAGAATAACAACTGCAGTTGCCGGTCTGCACACGGCTAAGTGTGTCTCCCAGCGGCTGGTGAGGTGCCTGTTCACAGGGAGTGTCTTGCCCAGGAGAAGGCAAGCCCCTCTGCCTTAGGTACTCACTTTGGGTCTCCACTGGATCTCAGGCCTTCCATGACCACCGCAGATCAGTTGGCACCCCTGTCCTCTGGCTACGTGTGTCTGTGTCTCCAAGCCCCACGGACCTCAGGGATGTGTGTGTATCAGGTTCATGTTGCTGGGCCCTGCACACAGTTTCTGGTTCAGAAGATCTGGGGTGGAGGCCTGAAGGCTTGCATTGCTCCCAGGTTCCAAGTAGCACTGATGCTGATGGTCCAGAGACCACCCGTGGAGAGCTGCTGGACTGGAGCCATGGCCGCATCCCAGCACCTGGGGCTCTCTAAGTACCTGGTGCCTCCAGATAGGACTTGGCCTCAGTCACTGCAGTGAGTACTGCCATTTCTGCCCCTACCCACACTGCACACGTAGGGAAACAAGGTCTTATCCAGGACATTCAGCTAGAAAGAGCAAAGCCCGCATGCAGATCTACACCTGTCTGTAGGCACCGATTGTGTGCAGGTGAGGCTCTGTGGAGTAGAACACTCTGTCCTGGGGCCTCTGCTGAGGGCTGGACAGAGTCCGGGGGTTAAAGGGAGCGCAGAAGCTGTGGAGCTTGCACAGTCACACGCTGACCACCAGGTGGCAGCGTTGTTCTGATGGGAAGGGTTTGCTGCGTGGGTGCCCGCCTTCCCATCTGGGGTCTGTTACCCCTAGTTCTGTGGCCCTTAGCATATCCCATTCCTTATGAGATCAGTTTTCTCATCATTACAAGAAGGATTTGGAACTCTGTGACTTCCCAAGAGCCCTTGCAGCTCAGATGCTGTATGTGAGAACCAGATCCAGCCAGGAGAATTCAACTCTGTCTTCTCCCCTACTAAAAAACAACAGCAATCCCACTAGAATTAGCACCCAGAGAAATAAGTGCAGCCAAAGAAAATGAGTCACATGTGTAATTTTTACTTTCTAGTAGCTATATAAAGTACAAAAAAGTGATATTAATTTTAATAATTTAACCCAATATATCAAAAATATTTTTAAAAAATTATTTATTTTAAAGGTAAAGTGACAGAGATATGGACAGTTAGATCTTCCATTTGCTGGTTCACTCCCTAAATGTCCACAACAGTCAGGGCTGGGCCAGGCCCAAACCAGGAGCCTGGAACTGCATCCAAGTCTCCCACGTGGGTGGCAGGGGCCCACGTACTTGGCCCATCCTCTGCTGTATTTCTAGACACATTAGCAGGAGCTGGATCAGAAGCAGAGCAGTTAGGACTTATTGCAGACATCACAATCAGCAGCTTAACCTCTTGTGCCACAAGGCTGGCCCCCAAAATATTTTCACTTCAACGTATGATCAACATAAAGGTTAGTATCAGGGCAGATGTTGTGGTGCAGTGGATGAAGCCACCGCTTGGGATGCTCCTATTCCATACTGAAAGGGCCTGGGCTGCCTGGGATTGGGTCCTGCCTCTGCTTCTGATCCAGCTTCCTGCTGCTGTACACCTTGGGAAGCAGCAGGTAAAGGCCTGAGTAGTTGGGTCCCTGCCACCTGTGTGGGAGACCTGGGCTGAGATCTGGGCTCCTGGCTTCAGCCTGGCCCAGCCTTGGCTGCTGTAGAAATCTGGGGAGTGAAGCAGCAGATGGGAAATCTTTTGTCTCTCTGCCTTTCAAATAAATGTTAAAAATTAACTATGAAAGTGTTTTACTTTGGTGTGTGTGTGCTAAATGTGGAATCCATGGTGCATTTCCACTTATAGCACCTCTTGATGGGGACTAGCAACATTCGAAGGCCCAAATAGCATGTGTGTCTAGTGGCTTCCATGCTGGCCAGCATAGCTAAACACTCACAGAGAAACTCAAAGGTAGCATCTTGTTTAATTCTCATAGTCACACTAGGGGGCAGTTACTACTACTATTACCATTTCACAGATGAGAAAGCTGAGGCCCAAGTTAAAAATCAACCAGAGTAAAGTGCATCAGAGTCCGTGCTGCAAACTGCCCAGAATGTGTTGTTCCTGGAGGTAGTGAGCTTACTGTCTCTAGAGGCATGCAAGCAGACATCAGGGATGTGAGGAGAGGTCCAAAAGGCATCATTCCTGGGCAGCACAGAAGTCTGGTAGACTGGTACCAAGCTTTCCTGGAGAGTAATCCAGGTAGAAATGGTCACTATGGACCAGCGCATACCATGGGAGAAATCCTATCTGGGTTTTTTTTTTTTTTTTTTTTTTTTTTTTTTTAAGATTTATTTATTTATTTGAAAGGCAGAGAGAGAGAGAGAGAGAGAGAGAGAGAGAGAGAGATAGGGGGCGAGAGAGAGATCTTCCATCTGCCGATTCATTCCCCCAACGGCTGCAACTACCAGGTCTGGGCTAGGCCATAGCCAGGAGGCAGGAACTCCATCTGGGTCTCTCACCTGGGTGTCCAGGACCCGAACACTTGGGCCATCTTCCGTTGCTTTCCCATGCATGTCGGCAGGAAGCGCAATCAGAAGTGGAGCAGCTGGGACTGGAACCAGCACTCATGGGATGCTGGTGTCACAGGCACCGCAGCGCCAGCCCCTCCCCTCTGTTTTCTAATCCATCCCCCTGGGAGGAGGGGCTGCAGGAGGCCTGGCCTCTGCTCAGCCTGGTCAAGTGTGTAAGGCAGCTGTGGGAGGCAGCAGGGCAGGCGGTTAAGAAAATGGGCTCTGTGGACAGCTCAGGCTGGGATTCAAATCCCGAGTTTGCTGCTTCCTAGGACTTAGCTAGTGCTTGTGCAGCAACTTTAATCCCCTTGAGACTCCAGCGCTGCTGTGAAAAGAAAAGAATCCACGGGGCTGGTGCTGTAGCACAGAGGGTGAAGCCGCTTCCAATCCAGCTCCCCGCTAATGCACCTGGGAAGGCTCCCATCCCACAACATGGGAGACTTCAGTGAAGTTCCTGGTTTGGGCCTGGCCATGGTGGCCATCTGGGAAGTGAACCAGTGAATGGAAGGTCTCTCTCTGTGTGACCCTTTCAAATAAATAATGAAAGAAATCTTTCTAAAGAACAGGAGGCCCCCAGGAGCCATGAGAGTCCAGAGTGGGGGGGCCTTGGTGGGACTGAGAAGTTCCCCTTCCCCATAACCCATGGGTGGGAAGGGGGGGCGCAGGTAGGGAGAGAGCAGCCAGGCTAGGAGGTGGAGTGGGCTGAGTCCTGGGGACCAGGACAAGGGGAGGTGGCGGGGGACTGGTTTGCCCTGCCCTGTGGAGGGGCAGCTGCTGTAGAAAGTGGGGAATGCGGTCTCTGCTGCCCCGTCCTTCCCAGCAAGCCCTGGCATTCCCACATGGGAAGCAATGATCAAATCCTTCCCCTTCTCACAGTCCCCACTGGTGCCCCAAGTCACCACCATCTCTAAACAACTTCACCTCCTAACCAGGCTCCTGGCCCCATTTCTGACACCCTAAGATCTGTGTGTCACTCGTGGGCCAGCCCGGCACGCCTGCCCAGTGCCCTCTGCTCCATGTGTGTTGTCCCTGGAGCAGTCCCCAAGATATGACTTGTCTGGACCAGGAGCCGGAACACAGAGGCACTTGGAGAGCCCCAGTGAGGGCTGAGCCCCAGCCTCTGCTGGCGTCAGGGTGCAGGGGGGATCTCCGAGTGCTGTGGCCCTGGTTTGTCTCAGCAACATCCCAAACCCCCTCCCCTCTCCCCTCGCTCAGTGCTCAGATGCACTGCGGCTTTCTGTTCCTCATATGTGACAAACACTTCCTGTTTCATGAATGCCAGTATCTTCATTTTGTCACTGAAACGTGATGGCTCAGCAGGGTCTCGTCCCTCCCCTCTCCATGGATGAGGGAGTTGGGTACATTTGTCCCCCTGATTTCCTCCGCGCTGCCTGAGACAGCCCCAGCAGCCGTGCCTCTGTGGCCTGACTGCTCACCACGGCCTCATGGGCCTCCCTCATGGCCTCGTGCTTGCCCGCACCAGCCACATGGCCCTTGGTGGCCTGGTCTCCAGCTAACAGCCGGGTCCTGGATAGACCTAGGCTCAGCCGTGTGCCTGTGTGCCCTAGCTCCTGGTCCAGATCAGTGCCTGGCACCGTTTAATACTTGCTGTGGGACAGCGGGTTAAGCGACCGCTTAGGACACCACATCCAATATCAAAGCACCTGGATTTGGGTCCTGGATGTGCTTCTGATTCCAGCTCCCTGCAGTGTAATGGCCCAAGTGCTCAAGTTGCTGCCACCTACATGGGAGACCCAGATGGAGTTCCCAGCTCCTGGTTTCAGCCTGGCTGTTTTGAGTATTTGGGGAATGAACCAGTGGCTGGAAGATCTCTCTCAGTATTTCCCCTCTCTGTCACTATGCCTTTCAGATAAGTAAATGAATAGGCAAACATTAAAAAAAAAAAAAAAAAAAAAGTGAATCATTGCTGAATGAGTGAATCACAGGGAGGAGCCTGTCCCACGGGCTGCCCAGCCACAGTTGGGCCAATCACTCTCCTTCCCTGCCGCCTGTGCTCACCTCTCACCTGGTCAGTGAGGACCCCCCGCCGCCACGAGTCCTGCAAGCTGCACACCCTCTGCTCCTCCACCAATGGCTTGCCTTTCCCACAGCACTCCCTACGCTCGCCCAGGCAACAAGATGCCCGTCTCCTGCCACGGGCTGTGAACTCCCTAAGGACAGGCTTGCTTCTGTGCCTTGTTCATTCCTGTATCCCGAGCCCCACAGCAGGACCTGGAATACAACAGACGCCCACTGCATTGCTGAGGGCATGAGTGAGAGAGAGTGACGGGCACTTACCTGGGGCAGGTGTAGCGGATACAGGAGTGGAGTCCACACCAGCTCCCCCGCCCCCACCAAGAGCCCCCTTTCCAGCTCCTTGTTCAATGGATGAAGCTGGGTGTGCACTGCCCACCTGCCACTCAGGGTGGCTCCTCAGGGACTCAGGGACCAAGCAGGGGCACAGGGAGTGGCAAGGCCCAGGAGGCTCCACCTGCCAGCTCGCCCTGAGTGAGCTGGCAGGAACCCACTCCTCTGGGGCCTGGAGAGTCAGCCTAAGGGAGGGCAGGCATCTCAGGTGGTCACCTACACTAGCTCAGAGGCGACCCTGCAGGACCGGACTCCCAGAAGGCCCCCAGAGGGGCGGGCCTGAGGGCAGTGAGCAGCTCCGAATGCAGCATCCCCTCAGGGTCC
The DNA here is from genome assembly GCF_964237555.1 of Oryctolagus cuniculus. Lineage (NCBI taxonomy): Eukaryota > Metazoa > Chordata > Mammalia > Lagomorpha > Leporidae > Oryctolagus > Oryctolagus cuniculus. The sequence goes on along the minus strand of NC_091437.1, from coordinate 37,698,858 downwards.
CAGGGCCGATGTAACACATTTGCAGAAAGCAGCAGATCTGTGAGCGGTGTCACGCTAACTGCACACTTTTCGGTGTCAGGCAGGCACGTCTTCACTCACTCAACATCAGCGGTGTGACGAGACGGGTTCTGTTCGCAGGCACAGAGGAGTTAAGTGACTTGCTTGAAATCACACATCTGAGGATGCACATTTGGTGCAGCAGTTAAGACATCATTTGGGATGCCCATGTCCCCGTCAGAGTGCCTGGGTTCGAGTCCCGCCTCTGCTCCTGGTTCCAGCTTCCTGCTGGGGTGCACCCTGGGAGGCAGCTGGAGACGGCTGCAGTCCTTGAGTTCCTTGCTCCAGGCTCAGCTGTTGTAGGCGTCTGGGGAGTGAACCAGCAGATGGGAGAGATTTCTCTCCCTCTTACAAATAGGTGAAAAAAAGATGTCCATGCCCCATATCGGGGTGCCTGGGTCCAGTGTCTCCCTCTGGCTCCTGCTCCAGCTGCCTGCTAATGTGGAGCCTGAAAGGCAGTCGTCATGCCTCGAATAATTGGGCCCTGCTGCCTACAGGAGGCCGGGGTTGTGTTTCTAGCTCCTGGCTTCGGCCTGGACCATTTCCAGCCACTATGGGCATTTGGGGAGTGAACCACTGGATGGCCGCTCCTTCTCTTTCTCTCTCTGCCTCTCAAATAAATAAATAAATTTAAAAAAATTCTCTTGCTAGACTAAAACCCCATTACCATACCTAAGAAAATAGCAATTCTCAAATATCACCTGATAGCCAGTTCATATTCAGCATTTCCCAGTTTCTAAGGAAACCGTTTATATCTTTTTTTTTTAAAAATGTATTTATTTTTTGAAAGGTAGAATAAGAGAGAGAGCTTCCATCCACTGGTTCACTCCCCAAATGGCTGTGATAGCCAGGTCTTGGCCAGGCCAAAGCCAGGAGCCAGGAACTCCATCCTGGTTTCCCCCATGCGTGGGGGCGGGGACCCAAATACCTAAGCCGTCTTCTGCTGCCTTCACAGGTGCGTCAGCAGGGAGCTGGAGCAGACTTGAACTGGCACTCCCAGTTGGGATGCTGGGCTCACAGTGGCAGCTTAACCGGCCCTGCTGCCTTCTCCTTCCGCAGAAGCTTGCACCCCTCACTGCTGGGACCCGGCTGCAGGAGGAAGCTGTTCCCATGGCGGCTGGCACTGCCCCGCAGCTCCCTGCCAGGTGCCTCCCCGGGTCCTTCTGGTGAAGCTTGGTGTCTTTGAGCGTTTCCTGGCTTTGGTGGGGGGAGGACAAAAGGTGTCCCAGACTCACCTGTATCGTCCCTTCCCTGGTCCTGAAGCCAGCCGCTGTGGAGCAGGCTGTGTGACTCCAGGCAGCCTCTCTCCAGCTCTCTTAACTTTCCCACCACCCTGCAGGGCTCAGTCCCAGGCCTGAGGACCTTGCTGAGTGACCCTGGGTCAAGCCAGGGCCCTCTCTGAGTCAGACTGTCTCTGAGAGCACAATGGGCGAGCTGGCTCCCACCTCACCTCCTATTCCCATAAGGGAGCGGCATCCCGGCCCCCTGCTTCCTGTCTCCCTCTTTATGCAGGCGGGGTGGGTGGGATAGGGCTCCTCCACTGGGCGGTGGGCCCTGGGTGCCAGCGGGGGAAATGGGCCCTCTTCCCATGAGGAGAGCTGGGGGAGCCGTCATCACCCGCTCTGGGCAGCTCAGACTTGAGACTCAGCCTCCAGCCTCCTGTGGGCAAGGACGGGCTGACCTTGGGGTTGACCTTGTCCTAAAGTTGCTGAACAGGGGAAAAGGCTCTGCACCGCCACTTTATCACAGTCGCCTGAGAATCTGTTGACTTTGATGTATTTTTCTCTTTATTTTAAATTTGGCTTTGCTTTGTATCAAAGTTATGAAATTCCCACAGTTTAAAGAATCAAATACTTGTACAAGGCTTGCCGTGCTCACCCTCCTTTTCACACCACTTCCAAACTTCTCAGCCACCTGTCTTGGGATTCACCCGTCGGCATCTCCGGATGCCCCTCCGGTATCGCCGCGGCCTGGTTTCTGCTCTCTAGCACCCTCCCTCCGCTCCCCTTCCACATCCCTCTCCCTCCTCATCCTCCCGGACACCTGTATCGGAACAGCTTCCTCCTGCAGCCCAGTCCCAGAGTGGATTAGCATCCAGC